>NW_011494529.1:1482461-1483298 GCF_000754665.1 Bison bison bison
AAGAGGCTCTTTAGTTCTTCTTCACTTTCTGCCATAAGGGTGGTATCATCTGCATATCTGAGGTTATTGATATTTCTCCCAGCAATCTTGATTCCAGCGTGTGCTTCTTCGAGCCCAGCGTTTCTCATGATGTACTCTGCATATAAGTTAAATAAGCAGGGTGATAATATACAGCCTTGACGTACTTTTTTCCTATTTGGAACCAGCCTGTTGTTCCATGTCCAGTTCTAACTGTTGCTTCCTGACCTGCATACAGGTTTCTCAAGAGACAGGTCAGATGGTCTGGTATTCCCATATCTTTCAGAATTTTCCACAGTTTATTGTGATCCACACAGTCAAAGGCTTTGGTATAGTCAATAAAGCAGAAATAGATATTTTGCTGGAACTCTCTTGCTTATTCAGTGATCCAGCGGATGTTGGCAATTTGATCTCTGGTTCCTCTGCCTTTTGTGAAACCAGCTTGAACATCTGGAAGTTCACGGTTCACGTATTGCTGAAGCCTGGCTTGGAGAATTTTGAGCATTACTTTACTAGGGTGTGAGATGAGTGCAATTGTGCGGTAGTTTGAGCATTCTTTGGCATTCACTTTCTTTGGGATTGGAATGAAAACTGACCTTTTCGAGTCCTGTGGCCACTGCTGAGTTTTCCAAATTTGCTGGCATATTGAGTGCAGCACTTTCACAGTGTCATCTTTCAGGATTTGAAATAGCTCAACTGGAATTCCATCACCTCCACTAGCTTTGTTCATAGTGATGCTTTCTAAGGCCCACTTGACTTCACATTCCAGGATGTCTGGCTCTAGGTGAGTGATCACACCATCGTGATTATCTTGGTTGT
>NW_011494529.1:1483507-1488065 GCF_000754665.1 Bison bison bison
ATCTTCTGCTTCTGTTAGGTCCATACCATTTCTGTCCTTTATTGAGCCCATCTTTGCATGAAATGTTCCCTTGGTATCTCTAATTTTCTTGAAGAGATGGCTAGTCTTTCCCATTCTGTTGTTTTCCTCTATTTCTTTGCATTGATCACTGAGGAAGGCTTTATAATCTCTCCTTGCTATTCTTTGGAACTCTGCATTCAGATGGGAATACCTTTCCTTTTCTCCTTTGCTTCTGTTCTTTTCTCAGCTATTTGTAAGGCCTCCTCAGATAGCCATTTTTCTTTTTTTGCATTTCTTTTCCATTGGGAGGGTCTTGATTCCTGTCTCCTGTACAATGTCACGAACCTCCATCCATAGTTCATCAGGCACTCTGTCTATCAGATCTAGTCCCTTAAATCTATTTCTTACTTCCACAGTATAATCATAAGGGATTTGATTTAGGTCATACCTGAGTGGTCTAGTAGTTTTCCTACTTTCCTCAATTTCAGTCTGAATTTGGCAATAAGGAGTTCATGATCTGAGCCACAGTCAGCTCCTGGTCTTGTTTTGCTGACTGTATAAAGCTTCTCCATCTTTGGCTGCAAAGAATATAATCAATCTGATTTCGGTATTGACCATCTGGTGATGCCCATGTGTAGAGTCTTCTCCTGTGTTGTTGGAAGAGGGTGTTTCGTATGACCAGTGTGTTCTTTTGGCAAAACTCTATTAGCCTTTGCTCTGCTTCACTCTCTACTCCAAGGCCAAATTTCCCTGTTACTCCAGGTGTTTCCTGACTTCCTACTTTTGCATTCCAGTCCCCTATAATGAAAAGGACATCTTTTTTTGGGTGTTAGTTCTAAAAGGTCTTGTAGATCTTCATAGAACCGTTCAGCTTCAGCTTCTTCGGTGTTACTGGTTGGGGCATAGGCTTGGATTACCATGATATTGAATGATTTGCCTTGGAAACCAACAGAGATCATTCTGTCATTTTTGAGACTGTATCCAAGTACTGCATTTCAGTCTCTTTCGTTATACAGAGATTATTGTAAATGGATGGTCATACAAATACCATACTATGATTTCTAACAGTGAAACCAGCGTAAAGGTCTTCCATAACTCAAGTAGAATCAGTAAAACATTACATGGCATATAGTCACCAGCAGAAAATGATGCAGTTATTTCAAACCATATTTTCACAGGAGTTTTTGTTGGAGACAAAAAATAAAATGCAGAAAAATTAAATTAAGAACTGATACTTTTATCTGGATTACATGTGATTTTAATTTTCATCTATAATACTGCTGTACTTTCCAAACTTACACATTTTAATGAAAAAATGTGGGGCTTTTTGTTTGTTTGTTTTGGCAGGCCACGTGACTTGTGGGATCTTGATTCCCCCACCAGGCAACAAACCCAGGCCCAGAGCAAAGTAAACACTAAATCATAACCACTGGACCACCATGCAATTCCAAAAAAAAAAGTCCTTTTTTTAAAGAAATCATAAAATGATTTTTAAAAACCCGTTATTACTTTACATTTTGGCATTCATCCCATTAATTTTACTGTTTATCAAGAGTGTTGTCCATGAACAGTTTACATGATGATCCTGGTGCAGGCAGGTGCACACTTAGGAATCAGAATCTGACTTTTCACCTAATTCCACAGGTGAGTTATCACTGAATACATGTTGAAGTTCACAAAGCTTTAGATTTAGCAACTAAAAAAGAAGAGAAAAACCTGTATTTAATACTAAAGAACCATAAATGGAGTATAAACTTTAAAATTGTGTACACCGTACACCTGTAACTTACATAATATTGTACATCAAGTATATTTCAATAAACAGTGTTTTAAAAAGAAAGTTTCAAGAAAGCTACTTACACTCTTGGCCAGAAGATGGTGCACATTTTCCATTATCTGATTCATGTCATCAGAATGAAATCTCCTTCAAAAGAAATTGCTTGATCTCACTACATAAATACAGGAGAGCATCCTCACCCTGAAATGAGAAACTAGAATCTTTAATACAATATGGAATTAGGTGTCCTTTCTTCAGAGAAACCACTTTCCTCTAGAGAAACATTACTAGGTTAGAATATGTCCACAATGCTAAAACAGTGCTACACCCCAAAGGAAAGCTCTGCGTTAGCTGCAGAGTTAGGTGGGTTAGGATAGGGTGGGTCTCTGTGGAATTTAGGAGCAACAGGAGTGAAAAGTGAAGGGACAGGGTCTCTAGATAGACTAGATTATCTGCCTAGTCCCCGGCAGATAGAGATGGATACAACAGACTCTCTAACCTGTTCTCTTCTTTTGCCTCCACTTTGACTCCTGGCCATCCTAAAGGAGATCAGTCCTGGGTGTTCCTTGCAAGGACTGATGTTGAAGCTGAAACTCCAATACTTTGGCCACCTGATGCGAAGAGCTGACTTATTGAAGACCCTGATGCTGGGAAAGATCAAGGACAAGAGGAGAAGGGGACGACAGAGGATGAGATGGTTGGATGGCATCACCGACTCAATGGACATGGGTTTGGGTGGACTCTGGGAGTTGGTGATGGACAGGGAGGCCTGGAATGCTGTGATTCATGGGGTTGCAAAGAGTTGGACACAACTGAGCGACTGAACAGAACTGAACTGAACTGACTCCTGGCATCAGTGGTAGAACCCACCACCTTGGCACCTCAACTGAACAGGAGTTAGGCAGTGATGGGAGCATAGTACCAAAAACAAGTGAAAAATGCTTTTCCTTGAGGACCCAGCCCCCTATGACCACTTCCAAGAAGCTTGCCCAGACACCCCCTGCAAATGTGGTTGACAGCCTTCTCTGCCATTCACAGAAACCATGCTTGCCTTTACTTTTTCAATTAAGGTGTTATGTTAATTAATTAATTTATTTATTTTAAATTTTATTTTATTTTTAAGCTTTACATAATTGTATTAGTTTTGCCAAATATCAAAATGAATCCACCACAGGTATACATGTGTTCCCCATACAAGATCTCTCTTTCCCAGGAGATGCTAGACTATGAGCTACTAGCCAAAGGCTGTCAGCTATTTCTCTCCAATTTATCAGTCATAGACTGGGGTGTGGGAAATATCACTCACATTGCAGTGAAAATAATATTTACCTAGGAATAATATTAACTGAAGAAAGAAAGAAAATATGTAAGACCTATTTGAGAAAAAAAGGCCAAGTTTAAACAAATGATAATAATGAGACTATTAGATGATTATAGGAGGCTGACATAGCACTATTCTAGCACTTTTTCATGTTTTACTTCATTTAATCAATAATCTATGAGGTAGGTACCACCGTATTTCTCATTGTATAGGAAATGAAAGTACGAAGAGCTTAAATAACTAGCTTGATGAGATTTCATCTTCACTGTTGAAAAACTTGAGTAATATCTAACTATTCCTCAATTGTTTTTTTTAATATTTAACTCAAGTCTCATGAAAATCCCTAAAGAAGGAGAGTTCACTGTTATAAGAGGTTCATACTTTATGCAAGTATAAGTCCTAGAAAAAAATCTGAAAGAATGTGCATCAAATGTTGAGGGTACCTTTGATTCTTTATACTTCCACATATTAAGAAACATTGCAATATGCATATATTACTGAATTCTAAGCATCATGAAGGGCACTTTACCTGAATTATCTCAAGTTCTCCCAACACCATGAGGTAGGTACTATTTTGCCTACTTCATACATTTTAGAAATGGAAGCACAGAGAGATTTGCTAATTTACTTCAGGTCACAGAGCTGGTACAGTGGTGGTCTCAACCCAACAGCCTGAATCAGGAAGGATGAGTGCCTGAATAGCAGAAGTCCCAGGGTACAAGGACTCAGAAGAGTTGGAACATATGGAACCTGAATCCTGGAAACTGAGCCTCTTAAACTCTTTGGGGGCCATAGCACAGGAGTGGGGGCCATAGCATCGGGTGGGGGGGCCATAACATAAGGGTGGGGGGCCTTCGCTTCACAGTCTTTCCCCTAGTTTTCCTCCTTCATGTTCTTGCACAGACTCAGAACTGAGAATACAGTACAAAGCCAAGGAGAAAGTGCGAGAAAATTCACTATGGCTGTTGCTAGAAAGAACAATTCATAAATGCTCTGTTTCTTTTTTAACCTTCCAGTTTGGCACCATACTCTATCTTGTGTAGGCTTTTTGTTCTTGAATGCTGGATAAACTTCATAGGCTTAACCTACCGGCCTCAAAAATACTAGTCAGTTGCATTACCTGTCTACCTGTCTATTATTATAATTATAATAATTGGCATGTGCATTTAAAAAAAATTGACATGATGAGTAACCCACCACTCATATAATTCATATATATATAACTCATTCCATTCATATAATCACAGAAGAAATACCTAGAAGAAGCCATCTCAGTCTTAAGAGCTAATTCCTATCAATGGTGTGAACTAAATCTTCTTTCTTATAGTCGAGGAACTTTACAATGAAAACTGAATGACATATGAACATTCAGTTCAGTTCAGTTTAGTTCAGTTGCTCAGTCATGTCCGACTCTTTGTGACCCCATGAATTGCAGCACGCCAGGCCTCCCTGTCCATCAC
>NW_011494529.1:1488540-1488858 GCF_000754665.1 Bison bison bison
TTCAAAAGCATCAATTCTTCGGCACTCAGCTTTCTTCACAGTCCAACTTTCACATCCAAGCATGACCACTGGGAAAACCATAGCCTTGACTAGACGGACCTTTGTTGGCAAAGTAATCCCCAGTGGGACTGCTGGGTCGTATGGCAGTTCTATTTCCAGTTTTTAAAGGAATCTCCACCCTGTTCTCCATAGTGGTTGTACTAGTTTGCATTCCCACCAACAGTGTAAGAAGGTTCTCTTTTCTCCACACCCTCTCCAGCATTTATTGCTTGTAGACTTTTTGGATCACAGCCATTCTGACTGGTGTGAAATGGTACC
>NW_011494529.1:1488958-1490191 GCF_000754665.1 Bison bison bison
TTTGAGATTAGTTGTTTGTCAGTTGCTTCATTTGCTATTATATTCTCCCATTCCAAAGGCTGTCTTTTCACCTTGCTATAGTTTCCTTTGTTGTGCAGAAGCTTTTAATTTTAATTAGGTCTTATTTTTTTATTTTTGCTTTTATTTCCAGTATTCTGAGAGATGGGTCATAGAGAATCCTGCTGTGATTTATGTCGGAGAGTGTTTTGCCTGTGTTCTCCTCTAGGAGTTTTATAGTTTCTGGTCTTTGTTTAGATCTTTAATCCATTTGAGTTTATTTTGGTGTATAGTGTTAGAAAGTGTTCTAGTTTCATTCTTTTAGAAGTTGTTGACCAGTTTTCCCAGCACCACTTGTTAAAGAGATTGTCTTTAATCCATTGTATATTCTTGCCTCCTTTGTCAAAGATAAGGTGTCCATAGGTGCATGGATTTATCTCTGGGCTTTCTATTTTGTTCCATTGATCTATATTTCTGTCTTTGTTCCAGTACCATACTGTCTTGATGACTGTGGCTTTGTTGTAGAGCCTGAAGTCAGGCAGGTTGGAAGAATCAATATAGTGAAAATGAGTATAGTGCCCAAAGCAATCTATAGGTTCAATGGACTCCCTATCAAGCTACCAACGGTATTTTTCACAGAGCTAGAACAAATAATTTCACAATTTGTATGGAAATACAGATGTATCTTTTAAAATCATCACACTAGGTCCTATTTCATGCTTAATTTTGCACACGGTGATTCTTTAAGGAAAATTCTTACTTGGTTTTTTATTTTATTCTTTACAGTTTTCTCTTACATTTCTACTTTCACTCAGCATTTTGTCTTTTCTTGGTTTTGTCTTAGCCATGTTGTTTGGAGCACAAAGATATTTATATTTGTGGATTATACTTCCAGATGTTCAAGATGGTTTTAGAAAAGGCAGAGGAACCAGAGATGAAATCGCCAACATCCGCTGGATCATCCAAAAAGCAAGAGAGTTCCAGGAAAACATCTATTTCCGCTTTATTGACTAAGCCAAAGCCTTTGACTGTGCGGATCACAATAAACTGCTGAAAATTCTGAAAGAGATGGGAATACCAGACCATCTGACCTGTCTCTTGAGAAACTTGTATGCAGGTCAGGAAGCAATAATTAGAACTGGACATGAAACAACAGACTTGTTCCAAATAGGAAAAGGAATACATCAAGGCTGTATATTGTCACTCTGCTTATTTAACTTCTATGCAGAGTACATC
>NW_011494529.1:1490291-1495657 GCF_000754665.1 Bison bison bison
AGAGGAGAGGGAAAAGGTTGGCTTAAAGCTCAACATTCAGAAAACGAAGATCATGGCATCCAGTCCCATCACTTCATGGGAAATAGATGGGGAAACAGTGGAAACAGTGTCAGACTTTATTTTTCTGGGCTCCAAAATCACTGCAGATGGTGACTGCAGCCATGAAATTAAAAGACGCTTACTCCTTGGAAGGAAAGTTATGACCAACCTAGATAGCATATTCAAAAGCAGAGACATTACTTTGCCAACAAAGGTCCATCTAGTCTAGGCTATGGTTTTTCCTGTGGTCATGTATGGATATGAGAATCGGACTGTGAAGAAAGCTGAGTGCCGAAGAATTGATGCCTTTGAAGTGTGGTGTTGGAGAAGACTCTTTAGAGTCCCTTGGACTTCAAGGAGATCCAACCAGTCCATTCTGAAGGAGATCAGCCCTGGGATTTCTTTGAAGGGAATGATGCTGAAGCTGAAACTCCAGTACTTTGACCACCTTATGTGAAGAGTTGACTCATTGGAAAAGACTCTGATGCTGGCAGGAGGAGAAGGGGACGACAGAGGATGAGATGCCTGGATGGCATCACTGAGTCGATGGACGTGGGTCTGAGTGAACTCCGGGAGTTGGTGATGGACAGGGAGGCCTGGCGTGCTGCTATTCATGGGGTCTCGAAGAGTCGGACATGACTGAGTGACTGAACTGAACTGAACTGAACTGAACTGAAGGAGAATAGGCAGCTAATGCTCAAAGGACCTCAACTCCTTGGTTGGTGCCCTGAAGATTAATACTTTACTTTTCCTTCACTACAACCTGTGTCAATAGATTTGCATTGCTGCAAGTGAACCTGAATTCAACTATGTAACAGTTTTGGTGACCATAAAAGGACCACCATCCCAACCAGGTTTGTGGCACATGGCTGCTTGGAAGGAAGTGGCTCTAAGATTCTGTCCAGCAGATTCCTGAGCACCTTTGTCTCAGTTCAGTTCAGAACAGTCACACAGTCGTGTCCAACTTTTGCAAGCCCATGAATCACAACACACCAGGCTACACTGTCCATCACCAACTCCTGGAGCCTACTCAAACTTGTGTCCATTGCATCGAAGATGCCATTCAACCATCTCATCCTCTGTCGTCCCCTTCTCCTCCTGCCTTCATCTTTCCCAGCATCAGGATCTTTTCAAATGAGTCAATTCTTCGCATCAGGTGGCCAAAGTATTGGAGTTTCAGCTTCAACATCAGTCCTTCCAATGATTATTCAAGACTGATTCCCTTTAGAATGGACTGGTTGGATCTCCTTGTAGTCCAAGGGACTCTCAAGAGTCTTCCTCCAACACCACAGTTTAAAAGCATCAATTTTTCGGTGCTCACCTTTCTTTATAGTCCAACACTCACATCCATACATGACTACTAGAAAAACCATTGCTTTGACTGGATGGACCTTTGTTGATGAAGTAATGCCTCTGCTTTTTAATATGCCGTCTATGTTGGTCATAACTTATCTTCCAAGGAGTAAGTGTCTTTTAATTTCAAGGCTGCAATCACTGTGTGCAGTGATTTTTGAGTCCCCCAAAATAAAGTCTCTCACTGTTTCCATTGTTTCCCCATCTATTTGCCATGAAGTGATGAGACTGGATGCCACGATCTTAGTTTTCTGAATGTTGAGTTGTAAACCAACTTTTTCACTCTCTTCTTTCACTTTCATCAAGAGGCTCTTTAATTCTTTGCTTTCTGCCATAAGCATGGTGTCATCTGCATATCTAAGGTTATTGATATTTCTCCCGACAATCTTGATTCCAGTTTGTGCTTCATCCAGCCTGGCATTTCACATGATGTACTCTGCATAAAGTTAAATAAGCAGGGTGACAAGATACAGCCTTGATGTACTCCTTTCCTGATTTGGAGCCAGTCTGTTGTTCCATGTCCACTTCTAACTGTACCTTCTTGACCTGCATACAAATTTCTCAGGAGGCAGGTCAGGTGGTCTGGTATTCTCATCTCTTGAAGAATTTTCCACAGTTTGTTGTGCTCCACACAGTCAAAGGCTTTGGCATAGTCAATAAAACAGGAGTATATGTTTTTCTAGAACTCTCTTCCTTTTTCAGTGATCCAGCGATGTTGGTAATTTGATCTTTGGTTCCTCTGTCTTTTCCAAATCCAGTTTGAACGTCTGGAAGTTCATGTTTCATGTACTGTTGAAGCCTGGCTTGGAAGATTTTGAGCATTACTTTGCTAGCATGTGAGATGAGTGCAATTGTGCAGTGGTTTGAACATGCTTTGGCATTGCCTTTCTTTGGGATTGGAATGAAAAGTGACGTTTTCCAGTCCTGTGGCCACTGCTGAGTTTTCCAGATTTGCTAACATATTGAGTGCAGCACTTTCACAGCATCATCTTTTAAGATTTGAAAAAGATCAACTGGAATTCCATCACCTCCCCTAGCTTTATTCATAGTGATGCTTCCTAAGGCCCACTTGACTTTGCATTCCAGGATGTCTGGCTCTAGGTGAGAGGTGAGTGATCACACCATCGTGGTTATCTAGGTCATGAAGATCTTTTTTGTATAGTTCTTTGGTATATTCTTGCACCTCTTCTTAATATCTTCTGCTTCTGTTAGGTCCATATGATGTCTGTCCTTTATTGTGCTCATTTTTGCATAAAATTTTCCCTTAGTAGCTCTAATTTTCTTGAAGCGATCTCTAGTCTTTCCCGATCTATTGTTTTCCTCTATTTCTTTGGATTGATAGAAGATAGAGGGTCTTTTCCCCCTGCTGATATCTCTTTTGATACAATAGAAACTGCCTTCAGTTTTTCACAGTCAAGAAGGCATACAAGACCAAAAAGAGACCCTTTAAATGAAGCAGCAGATGCCACTTTTGGCAGCGATACTCACTGACCAGAGAAAAATGGGGAGACAAAAATCTGAGCAGAGGGTAAGATTCTAGGGACTCAAGAGAGTGAAGGGCAGCTTGCAAAAAGAAACCGTAAGGGGACGTATTATAGTGGGTGCCCAGCAGTGCTTATTGTAAGACAAGAGGGTCACTGAAAAGAAATTTGTCCCAACATAAAAATAGGAAGCAGAAGAGGAGGAGAAATTATTCTTCACTGGAAACAAGAGAAAGTGACAGAGTGAAGAAAGCTGGGGAGTTCACTTGGGGAAACATGCTCCATCCCACTTCCCACCAGGAGCACCAGGTCTCCCTTTTGTGGGAAACAAACAAGTTTACTTTATTATTGGTACTGGAGCTACCAATTGGTATTGGTTCTTTTTGAACACAATTGAGTTCAGTTCAGTTCAGTCACTCAGTCTGTCCGACTCTTTGTGACCCCATGAATCGCAGCACACCAGGCCTCCCTGTCCATCATCAACTCCCGGAGTTCATTCAGACTCACGTCGATCGAGTCGGTGATGCCATCCAGCCATCTCACCCTCTGTCATCTCCTCTTCCTCCTGCCCCCAATCCCTCCCAGCATCAGAGTCTTTTCCAATGAGTTAACTCTTCGCATGAGGTGGCCAAAGGACTGGAGTTTCAGCTTTAGCATCTTTCCTTCCAAAGAATGCCCAGGGCTGATGTCTTTAGAATGGACTGGTTGGATCTCCTTGCAGTCCAAGAGATTCTCAAGAGTCTTCTCCAACACCACAGTTCAAAAGCATCAATTCTTCGGCACTCAGCTTCCTTCACAGTCCAACTCTCACATCCATACATGACCAATGGAAAAACCATAGCTTTGACTAGACGGACCTTTGTTGGCAAAGTAATGTCTCTGCTTTTCAATATGCTATCTAGGTTGATCATAACTTTCTTTCCAAGGAGTAAGCGTCTTTTAATTTCATGGCTGCAGTCAGCATCTGCAGTGATTTTGGAGCCCAAAACAATAAAGTCTGATACTGTTTCTACTGTTTCCCCATCTATTTCCCATGAAGTGATGGGACCAGATGCCATGAGCTTCGTTTTCTGAATGTTGAGCTTTAAGCCAACTTTTTCACTCTCCTCTTTCACTTTCATCAAGAGGCTTTTTAGTTCCTCTTCACTTTCTGCCATAAGGGTGGTGTCATCTGCATATCTGAGGTTATTGATATTTCTCCTGGCAATCTTGATTCCAGCGTGTGCTTCTTCGAGCCCAGTGTTTCTCATGATGTACTCTGCATAGAAGTTAAATAAGCAGGGTAACAGTACACAGCCTTGACGTACTCCTTTTCCTATTTGGAACCGGTCTGTTGTTCCATGTCCAGTTCTGTTGCTTGGCACCCTGCAAATAAATGCTGTACTTTCTTTCACCACAATTGTGTGTCAATAGATTGATTTGCTCATTTGGGTAAGAAAACTGAAGTTTGGTTTAGTAGCAATCTGTGTTTTAATTGGGAGAGCTCAGTGGTTTTTCTTAATGACTTTTGTTTTTTTGAAGATTAGGAGTACTTTCAAGCATACAAAAGTATAAACTCTCATACCCATCACCTAGATTCAAAAAGAACTATATTCCTCATTTGCCTAATCTATTATGCTTTTCTTTTTGTTGAAATATTTTAAAGTAAATCACATACACCATGCCATTTCACCCTTAAAAATCAGTATCTATCTCTTAAAATATATTTTTTTCTTAAATAATCACAATATGATTGTCCCAGCTAATAAAGTGCATATTCTGTAATGTTGAATACTCAGTCTACATTGAAAATGCCTTCAGTTCAGTTCAGTTCAGTCACTCAGTCATGTCTGACTCCTAGCGACCCCATGAACTGCAGCACGCCAGGTCTCCCTGTCCATCACCAACTCCCAGAGTCCACCCAAACCAATGTCCATCGAGTAGGTGATGCCATCCAACCATCTCATCCTCTGTCATCCCCTTCTCCTCCTGCCCACAATCTTTCCCAGCATTAGGGTCTTTTCAAATGAGTCAGCTCTTTGCATCAGGTGGCCAAAGTATTGGAGTTTCAGCTTCAAAATCAGTCCTACCAATGAACACCCAGGACTGGTCTCCTTTAGGATGGACTGGTTGGACCTCTTGCAGTCCAAGGGACTCTAAAGAATCTTCTCCAACTCCACAGTTCAAAATCATCAATTCTTCAGTGCTCAGCTTTCTTTATAGTCTAACTCTCATATCTGTACATGACTACTGGAAAAATCATAGCCTTGACTAGATGGACCATTGTTGACAAAGTAATGTCTGTGCTTTTAAATATGCTGTCTAGGTTGGTCATAACTTTCCTTCCAAGGAGTAAGTGTCTTTTAATTTCATGGCTTTATTCACCATCTGCAGTGATTTTGGAGCCCAGCAAAATAAAATCAGCCACTGTTTCCCCATCTATTTGCCATGAAGTGATGGGACCAGATGCCATGATCTTAGTTTTCTGAATGCTGAGCTTTAAGCCAAGTTTTT
>NW_011494529.1:1495857-1512317 GCF_000754665.1 Bison bison bison
GAATTTTCCAGTTTATTGTGATCCACACAGTCAAAGGCTTTGGCATAGTCAATAAAGCAGAAATAGATGTTTTTCCCAAACTTTCTAGCTTTTTTGATGATCCAGCAGATGTTGGCAATTTGATCTCTGGTTCCTTTGCCTTTTCTAAAACCAGCTTGAAAATCTGAAAGTTTACAGTTCATGTATTGCTGAAGCCTGGCTTGGAGTATTTTAAGCATTACTTTACTAGCATGTGAGATGCGTGCAATTGTGCGGTAGTTTGAGCATTCTTTGGCATTGCCTTTCTTTGGGATTGGAATGAAAACTGACCTCTTCCAGTCCTGTGGCCACTGCTGAGTTTTCCAAATTTGCTGGCATATTGAGTGCAGCACTTTGACAGCATCGTCATTTGGGATTTGAAATAGCTCAACTGGAACTCCATCACCTCCACTAGCTTTGTTTGTAGTGATGCTTTCTAAGGCCCACTTGACTTCACATTCCAGGATGTCTGGCTCTAGGTGAGTGATCACACCATCGTGATTATCTTGGTCGTGAAGATCAAGATACACAGTTCTTCTGTGTATTCTTGCCACCTCTTCTTAATATCTTCTGCTTCTGTTAGGTCCATACCATTTCTGTCCTTTATCGAGCCCATCTTTGCAGGAAATGTTCCCTTGGTATCTCTAAATTTCTTGAAGAGATCTCTAGTCTTTCCCATTCTGTTGTTTTCCTCTATTTCTTTGCATTGATCGCTGAGGAAGGATTTCTTCTCTCTCCTTGCTATTCTTTGGAACTATGCATTCAAATGGGAATATCTGTCTTTTTCTCCTTTGCTGTTCGCTTTATTTCTTTTCACAGCTATTTGTAAGGCCTCCTCAGACAGCCATTTTGCTTTTTTTGCATTTCTTTTCCATGGGGATGGTCTTAATCCTTGTCTCCTCTACAGTGTCATGAACCTCCATCCATAGTTCATCAGGCACTCTGTCTATCGGATCTAATCCCTTAAATCTATTTCTCACTTCCACTGTATAATCATAAGGGATTTGATTTAGGTCATACCTGAGTGGTCTAGTGTTTTTCCCTACTTTCTTCAATTTCAGTCTGAATTTGGCAATAAGGAGTTCATGATCCAAGCCACAGTCAGCTCCTGGTCTTGTTTTTCCTGACTGTATAGAGTTTTTCCATCTTTGGCTGCAAAGAATATTATCAATCTGATTTCAGTGTCGACCATCTGGTGATGTCTATGTGTAGAGTCTTCTCTTGTGTTGTTCGAAGAGGTCGTTTGTTATGACCACTGCGTTCTCTTGGCAAAACTCTATTAGCCTTTGCCCTGCTTTATTCTGTACTCCAAGGCCAAATTTGCCTGTTACTCCAGGTGTCTCTTGACTTCCTACATTTGCATTCCAGTCCCCTATAAGGAAAAGGACATCTTTTTGGGGTGTTAGGTCTAGAAGGTGTTATAGGTCTTCGTAGAACTGTTCAACCTCAGCTTATTCATAGTTACTGGTTGAGGCATAGACTTGGAGTACCATTATATTGAATGGTTTGCCTTGTAAATGAACAGAGATCATTCTGTCATTTTTGAGATTGCATCCAAGTACTGCATTTTGGACTCTTTTGTTGACTATGATGGCTACTCCATTTCTTCTAAGGGATTCCTGCCCATGGTAGTAGATATAATGGTCATCTGAGTTAAATTCACCCATTCCAGTCCATCTTAGTTCACTGGTTCCTAGAATGTCAGTGTTCACTCTTGTCATCTCCTGTTTGACCACTTGCAATTTGCCTTGATTCATGGACCTAACATTCCAGGTTCCTATGCAATATTGCTCTTTACAGCATTGAACCCTGCTTGTTTCACCAGTCCCATTCACAACTGGGTATTTGCTTTGGCTCCATCCCTTCATTCTTTCTGGAGTTATTTCTCCACTGATCTCCAGTAGCATATTGGGCACCTACCGACCTGGGGAGTTCATCTTTCAGTGTCCTATCTTTTTGTCTTTTCATACTATTCATGGGGTTCTCAAGGCAAGAATACTAAAGTGGTTTTCCATTCCTTTCTCCAGTGCACCATATTCTGTCAGACCTCTCCACCATGACCCAGCCATCTTGGTTGGCCCCACATGGCATGGCTTAGTTTCATTGAGTTAGACAAGGCTGTGGCCCATGTGATCAGATTGGCTAGTTGTCTGTGATTGTAATTTCAGTCTATCTGCCCTCTGATCCAGTCTCTCAGTGCCTACCATCTTACTTGGGTTTCTCTTACCTTGGACATGGGATCTCTCTTCACAGCTGCTCCAGCAAAGTGCAGCTGCTGCTCCTTACCTCTGATGTGGGGTAGCTCCTCTTGGCTGCTGTCCCTGCCCTCTGGCATCTTGTTCTTCTCCAACTGACTTATTCAAGCCAGGATCTAAATAGTTCAGGATCTAAATAGTTCAGTTCAGTCACTCAGTCATGTCCGACTCTTTGTGACTCTATGAATCGCAGCACGCCAGGCCTCCCTGTCCATCACCAACTCCCGCAGTTCACTCAAACTCATGTCCATTGAGTCGGTGATGCCATCCAGCCATCTCATCCTCTGTCGTCCCCTTCTCCTCCTGCCCCCAATCCCTCCTGGCATCAGAGTCTTTTCCAATGAGTCAACTCTTCACATAAGGTGGCCAAAGTATTGGAGTTTCAGCTTTAGCATCATTCCTTCCAAAGAACACCCAGGACTGATCTTCTTTAGAATGGACTGGCTGTATCTCCTTGCAGTCCAAGGGACTCTCAAGAGTCTTCTCCAACACCACAGTTCAAAAGCATTAATTCTTCAGCACTCAGCTTTCTTCATAGTCCAACTCTCATATCCATACATGACCACTGGAAAAACCATAGCCTTGACTAGACGGACATAATTCTCCCCATCTGCTAATCTGGAACAGCATTTTATTCCCTAAGTTATTAAAACACTGGAACCCTGTTGAAACTTCTACTTAGTGAGTTTTTCTCATTGCTTCTTCATAGTCATCTTGGTAGCTTCAGGTACAACAAATTTTTTCCATCTTTCCAAACTGAAACTCTACCCATTAAACACTATATCCCTATTCCTTCCCCTCCCCAGTCCTTGGCAGTACCATTCTTCTTTGTTTCTGTCTGAATTGGACTATTTTAGGTCTCTCATATATTGGACTCACACAATACTGGTCTTTTCATGACTTGCTTATTTCATTTACCTTTATATCTTCAAGGTTCATCCATGTGGTAACATGTATCATATTTTCCTTCCTTTTAAAGGCTGAATCCTGGAGTAGGAAATGGCATTCTACTCCAGTACTCTTGCTTGGAAAATTCCATGAACAGGGGAGCCTGACAGGTTACAGTCCATGGGGCCACAAAGAGTTAGACACAACTGAGAAACTGAGCACAGAGCTGTATAATCTATTTTGTATATATATAAATCACATTTTGTTTATCCATTCATCCTTTGAAGGACACTTGGTTGCTCCCACCTTTTGGCTATTGTGAATAATGCTGCTGGGAACATGATTATATAAATAAATACTGCTTGTCCCTGTTTTCAGTTCTTGTGTATATATTCCCAGAAGTGAAATGCTGCACTATATGGTAATTCTATAGTTAATTTTTTAGGATACCCCTTGTTTTTCAGTGACTCTCCTTGCACTCTTGAATAAACCAAGTTGATCTTGATGAATCCCTTTAAATAGCTGTGCAATTTGATTTGCTACTATTTTCTTTAAGGTTGTTGCATGTCTATATATTTAGGAGTTTGAGTAAATATCTTTTTTTCTCATTGTCCTCTGCTTTGTTATTGAAGTTATCTAGTCTCCTGAAGCATACTGAGATACTTTCTTTTTTGCTGTTCTCTAGAAGAGTCTGGGTACTACTAAGATAAATGTTGTGTCTCAGTTTTCAAATTTAATCGAGAAAGTTCAACAATATTCCTGTTTTATCTGATTGTACCCCCTTTTTGTTCATCATGTTATTTATTTGTACCTTTTTTCTAGCTAAGTCCATGCCACCCAGAGTTTCAATGTTGTCAGCTTTCTCAGTTCATTTTTTTAATCTTGCAATTTAGTTCAATTTTCACCTATTCTAGTTTCCTACTATTTTAAGTTTGTAAATTTCCCTCAATTTTCCAGTTTTACCACAAGCAGTTATTATTATTGATATCCAATATTTTCAAATTTCCCTTAAGTTTTGGCTGATGGGTGTTTTTGGAATTTAAATATCATCTTTCAGTATTTAAATGACAAACATAGAAGTCTTTATCTTTTAATTTTATGCCATCCTAATTTTTTTTGGTTTAGTTGACATGTATAATGAAAAATTTTGAACTTATTGATTGTAAATATGCTTCTTTCCTTGGCTTTTGCATTAATGTTGTGTTAGCTGTTCATATGAGTCTTACATCACAGTCTTTACAAAAATAATTTTCAAAAATTTATTTTTAGCTGCACTGAGCCTTTGTTGCAGTGTGCAGGTTTTAACTGCAGTGACCTCTCTTGCTGCAGAGCACAGGCTTTAGGTGTGCAGGCTTCAGGAGTTTCAGCACACAGACTTGATATTTGTGGCTCATGGGCTCTACAGCACAGGCTCAGCAGTTGTAGCACATGGGCTTAGTTGTTCCATGGCATGTGGATTCTTCCCACACCAGTGATGAAACCTATGTCCCCTGCACTGGCAGGTGGATTCTTATCCACTGCACCACCAGGGAAGTTCCACCCCAGTCTTTTTGTATGACAGTAAGTCCCCTCCATATGAATGATTTCCATTCCAAGAGCCTGTTCATACGTCCAATTTTTTTGTAAGTCCAGCAAAGTTAGCCTACGTACCCAACAAACACAATTAGCTATATAATACTGTACTGTAATATGTTTATAATAGTTATTACACAAATAGCACATTTAAAAAAGCAAACACAAAAAAAGGAAACATTTTTAATTTTACAGTAGAGTACCTTGAAAAATATGGCAGTGCAGTACAGCAGCTGGCATATAGTGGCTGGCATCAAGTGAAAAGGTAGGAAGAATTACTGGTTGGAGAAGGGAGAGGAGGTGAGAGATGGAAGAGCTGAAGAATCATGAGCAATAGCAGATGGAGGGCAAGCTGCAATTTCATTCATGCCTGACATTGATGTCACAGGTTCTGGGTCCTTGTTGGATTCAATTCTGTCTTCCCTCTTGAAAAAATGGTCCAGTGATGCCTGGGTAGTGGCTCTGTTTTTCTCATCATGAATGATGTAGTAGTGCTGGATTGCATTCTGAACAGAGCCTGCAACCTTCCTGTACCATCCAAAGTTCAGGTCTCGTGTCTCAAAAACTAACAGTGCCTCCTCAAAGAAAGAGAATCTTGCCATTTCCTGCATCCTGAATCTCTTTGGTTATTCAGTTACTTCTTCATCTTGGCCTTCTTGTCTCTCTTTGTCCTTTTCTCTGGGACTCCAATTCCACAAGGCCTTCATTAGTAAGCTCCTCACAGTAAGTAAGTATGCACAGTAAGTGAGTAAGAACAGCAAGAAGTTCAATGAAGAGTCCCTCTTGCAGATCTAGCCTGAAACAAAGATACTGTACTACTGTACTCTATACAATGCTGTACAGTAAAGTACAGAAAAGCACAACCTCTTGGAGTGGATGCACATATAAGACAATGTATGCCAAATTCATGAACTATAATAACTTATGAGATTGGACATGAAAATGCATGTTCCCATCTTTGAAAATTAACAACTTGAAGGTTCATATTTAGGGGACTTACTGTAGTCTCTAGTGTTCCATTTTTTAGACTTCAGCATTGCAAGTTTGTAGTTTCAAACTTGTAGTTTCAGTCTGTCTGCCCTCTGATCCAGTCTCTCAGTACCTACCATCTTACTTGGGTTTCTCTTACCTTGGACATGGGATCTCCTTCACAGCTGCTCCAGCAAAGCACAGCTGCTGCTCCTTACCTCTGATGTGGGGTAGCTCCTCTTGGCTGCTGCCCCTGCCCTCTGGCATCTTGCTCTTCTCCAAATGATTTATTCAAGCCAGGATCTAAATAGTTCAGGATCTAAATGGTTCAGTTCAGTTGCTCAGTCATGTCCGACTCTTATGCTCATTCTTAAAAAGTTAATTGAGTTAACCTTTTTTGTGCAGTTTAGGATTACAGCAAATTGAAAAGTACCCGCACACTCTAAGCTCTTACACAAGCACACTCTTTCTCATCATCATCTCACACCAGACTCACCGTTGTTACAATCTATGAACTTACATGATACATCTTATCACCCAACATCTATAGCTTACACTATGCCTCACTCTTCATGTTGTACATTCTGAGTTTGGACATGTGACATGTATCCACCATTGTATCATACAGAATTATTTCACTGTCCTAAAAATCCTCTGCGCTCTGTCTAGTCATCCCTCTTTCCCAGTCCCTATGAAGGACTGGGAGAAGGTGATGGCACCCCACTCCAGTACTCTTGCCTGGAAAATCCCATGGACGGAGGAGCCTGGTAGGCTGCAGTCCATGGGATCGCTAAGAGTCGGACACGACTGAGCGACTTCACTTTCCCTTTTCACTTTCATGCATTGGAGGAGGAAATGGCAACCCACTCCAGTGTTCTTTTCTGGAGAATCCCAGGGACGGCGGGGCCTGGTGGGCTGCCGTCTATGGGGTCGCACAGAGTCGGACACGACTGAAGCGACTTAGCAGCAGCATGAAGGACTGGTCCTTTACTGTCTACACACTTCTGCCTTTTCAAGAATGTCATATAGTTGGAATCATACAGTTTGTGTCTTTTTCAGATTGATTTCTTTCACTTAATATGCATTTCAGTTTCCTCCCTTTAATGTTGCACTATAAAGAAAGCTGGGTGCCAAAGAATTGATGCTTTTGAACTGTGGTGTTGGAGAAGACTCTTGAGAGTCCCTTGGGCTGCAAGGAGATCCAACCAGTCCATCCTAAAGGAAATCAATCTGAATATTCATTGGAAGGACTGATGCTGAAGCTGAAACTCCAATACTTTGTCCACCTGATGCCAAGAACTGACTCATTTGAAAAGACCCTGATGCTGGGAAAAATTGAAAATGGGAGGAGAAGAGGATGACAGAGAATGAGATGGTTGGATGGCATCACTGACTCAATGGAGTTGAGTTTGAGTAGGCTCTGGGAGTTGGTAATGGACAGGGAGGCCTGGTGCACTGCAGTCCATTGGGTTCAAAGAGTCGGACATGACTAAGTGACTGAACTGAACTGAATGTAGTTTTTCTTCTATAAAATTGACCTCTAATCGAATGACTGGTGTCTCTACAAGAAAAGAAAACTAAGGACATATGGACATACACAGTGGGAAGCAGTGTGAAGACAGGCAGTGGCTGGAGTGATGCATTTACATGCCAAGAAAGAACCATTTACTTCTGGAAACCCAAGAAGTTAGAAGAGACAAGGAAGGATTCTTCCCTAGGTCCTTTGAAGAGGAGATGATCCTGCCTATACCTTGATTTCAGACATCTACGCTGGAGAGTTAGGAGACAATGTTTTTGTTTTAAGCCACCAGTTTCTGGTACTAGGAAACCTAATACAGTGGTCATGAACTCATATTAGCTTCCAAGCCCGTGCTATTATCCCCTAGACTAATAACCAATTCCTGCCTAGATACAAGAAGAGAAGGATCGGAGGATGTCAAGCCACAGGAGTCTGCTGACACATTTAGTTACAATAACCAAATCTAGAGACAAGCCTTCTGCAGCATCCTCCAATAGGGATGCTTACGTTGATATAACCACACAACCTCAAGACTCCTTGTCCTGTAAGATTTATTTAGGGATACTTATTAAGTTGTTTTTTCTCCAAGACTAGGAGAGAGGTAAGAGTTTCTACTAAAAGTAAGCTGTTCATAATACCCTTATAATATCCTTTAGTCTCTGCTCCTCTATCATTAAATCTACAAAAGGTTCCCCTCTCCATTTTCATTTTTCTTCTCTATCCTCACTTGCACTTCCCATCTCCCAGTATTCACCCACTGTAATGTGTGTTGTGTAAGTCCTTGGCTATATGCGTTTCTTCTAAAATATGTCATTTTGTGGATGCTTTTGTCCTTAGTTTATGTAAATCTAAACTATGCTTAATTTATGTAAATAAATCTAAACTAAGTTATGTAAACTTACTTTATGTAAATCTATGTTTCATACCTCTTTTATACTCAACATTCTTTTAAAAAGATCTGTGTGGGTTTTCGTGCACATATAATTCATTGTTTATAAGTTGAATAAAGTACTCTATGCATCTGCCATATTTTATTTATCAGTTTCTCTAGTGATAAACACCAAGCTGCCTCCAACATCCCACCACTGCAAACAATGCTACTTATGAATATTCTCACCCCATCCCTCCTTTAGGGACCTGAGTAAATGTCCCTCTGTTGGCTCCATAAAGTAAGCCTATGTTTAATTCTGCTGATTTAGAGCTATCAATATATTCAGGGTGGTTCTAGCATTATGAAAACGAAGAAGCATCCAAATAATTTGTAGTTGTGCCATCATGGGGAGAGGCTTGACTCTGCCAGGTCCAAGTCACCCACATCCCAGCTCCACTCTTTTCATGAGCTTGAACCATTCAGGGGAACAGAAAGCCCCTCAATTTCTTTGTTTTTGTGTGCAGTTGAAGCATGTATAGATTCAGAGAGATGGTTATATTTATGCCCTGAAGGTTGTTAGTTTAAACACAGCAATGCTCTTCTCTCTATATATATGTGTGTGTATATATATAGACATATATGTGTATATACACACATGCACACAAATAGCTTCATCGCTGGAGATTTGATAAAAGCAAAATATTTTCTCTCCATCCATAAATCTTCTTTACTAGTCTTATAAAATAAAAAGCATGACTTAAAGTGCCCTTTTATATCAACTTATTTGTGGATCTAATCTGCCTTTATTGGACATTTGTGTTCTTTCCTCCTTGGAGTCAGCTGAGCACATGAACAGTCTGGTGAGGACCAGGGAGGGAGAACATGTAAGGACCCCTGAACCTCTCTGTATGGTAGACACTAGGGTGCTTTGCATACACACATAATCTCCTTTATCATCACAAACGTCTTCTGTGCTGTTATCCGCCATTTTACAGATGACAAAATGAAAAATCATGCAGATTATCTAACTGTTCACATTACTGAAGTAGATAGCAATATGAATAATGTGAAATTCCAAATGGTTGCGTACATATCTTTTGCAAACTTACACTTTGTGTTTTATTTAGCATACTGCCTCAGGGGTCTAAAATTTTATTTTGTTTTTAATTGTGGTTGCAGTTACATAACATTAAATTTACCATCTAAAACATTTTAAAATATTCAGTTGAGTAGTGCTAAATATGTTCAAACTATTTCCCAATAGATCTCTAAAACTTTTTATCTTGCAAACCTGAAACTCAACAGCCATTAATTTTCCCTCCCCATCCACTTTGGTGTTTTCTGTTTCTATGACTGGACTACTCTAGAATTCCTCATATGAATTAAATCATCAATATTTAAACGTTTGTAATTGCTTACTTCATTTAGTATACTATACTAAAAGTTTATCCATATTGTAACATACGACAGGATTTTCCTTTTTGAGGCTGCATAGTATTTCATTGAATGTATATACCACTTATTCTCTATCCATCTGTCTCTGAAAATTTAGGTTACTTATATTTCTTGGCTATTGAAAATAAGGTTGCAATGAATGTGTGCATGCTTTGTTGCTCAGTCATGTCTGACTCTTTGCTACCCTGTAGATTGTATCCTGCCAAGCTCCTCTGTCCATGGGATTCTCCAGGCAAGAGTATCGCGTGCATTGCCATTCCCTTCTCCAGGGGATTTTCCCAACTCAGGGATTGAATCTGGGTCTCCTGCATTGCAGGTATATACTTTACTGCCTGAGTCACCATGGAACTTTACTGTGCAAATATCTCTTTGAGATACTGCTTTGAATTCTTTTGGATATCTACCTACCAGTATGATTGCTGGATCCTATAGCACTTGCATTAAAAAAATTTTTCTGGAAGCTTGGCATTGTTTGATATAGCAGCTGTACCATTTTACATTCCCAACTACTTCCAGATTTTTAAAGAAATATGAACACCCTAGGGACTAAATCCCTACCCACATAGTGTCCTTGTCTTTACATACAGAACATGAAGAAGGTAAGAAGTGAACTGTGGTTCTGACAGTCATTAAATGGTTTGCATCCATTCTCATAATTTAATTGCTCTGGTGGCTCAGATGGTAAAGCATCTGCCTGCAATGCAGACCTGGGTTCAATCCCTGGGTCAGGAAGATCCCCTAGAGAGGGAAATGGCAACCCACTCCAGTACTCTTGCCTGGTAAAGTCCATGGATGGAGGAGCCTGGTAGGCTGCAGTCCATGGGATTGCAAAGAGTTGGACACTACTGAGCAACTTCACTGGTTCATGCAAAGGTGTATAGTCTAGGGAGTCAAAGAAGGGTTTGTTATTGTTCATTTGCTTGATTGTGTCCAACTCTTTGCAACCCCATGGACTACAGACTCCAGCCTTCCCTGTCCTTCACCATCTCCTGGAATTTGCTCAAATTCATGTCCATGGAGTTGGTGATATCATCCAACCATCTCATTCTTTGTGGCTCTCTTCTCCTCCTGCCCTCAACCTTTCCCAGAATCAGGGTCTATTCAAATGAGTTGACTCTTTGCATCAGATGGCCTAAGTATTGGAGCTTCAGCTTCAGCATCAATCCTTCAAATCAATATTCAGGGTTGATTTCCTTTAGGAATGACTGGTTTGATTTCCTTGAAGTCCAAGGGACTCACCAGAGTCTTCTCCAGCACCACAATTTGAAAGCATCCATTCTTGGCACTCAGTCTTCTTTATGGTCCAACTATCTCTGATGCTGGGAGGGATTGGGGGCAGGAGGAGAAGGGGACGACAGAGGATGAGATGGCTGGATGGCATCACTGACTCAATGGATGTGAGTCTGGGTGAACTCCGGGAGTTGGTGATGGACAGGGAGGCCTGGTGTGCTGTGATTCATGGGGTTGCAAAGAGTCAGACACGACTGAGCGACTGAACTGAACTGATCTCATATGTACATGACTATTGGAAAATACATAGCTTTGACCATACAGACCTTTGTCAGCAAAATGATGTCTCTGCTTTTCAATACACTGTCTAGGTTGGTCATAGCTTTCCTCCGAAGGAGAAAGCGTCTTTTAATTTTGTGGCTGAAGTCACTGTCCACAGTGATTTTGGAACCCAAGAAAATGAAATCTGTCATTGTTTCCACTTTTTCTTTTTCTATTTGACAAGAAGTGATGGGATGGGATGCCATGATCTTAGTTTTTTTAATGTTAAGTTTAAAGTCAGCTTTTTCACTCTTCTCTTTCACCCTGATGAAGAGGCTCTTTGGCTCCTCTTTGATTTCTCCCATTAAAGTGGTATCATCTGCATATCTGAGATGGTTGATATTTTTCCTGGCAATCTTGATTTCAGCTTGTGATTCATCCAGCATGGCACTGCATTTGAAGAAGTCTTAAAGGAGGTGATATGCACACTAAGCCTTGAAGGGTCCTAGGAGTTAGCTGGAGTAAGACAGGAAGAAGGGCTTCCAGATTGATAGGGCAGCAAGGAAAAACCCAGAGAAGAGAAGACTTGACTCATACAGAGAATTCCTGATTCTTCAGTATGACTGGGACTTAGAAATCTTGTCAAAATCTGCAATTTTGACTTTCTATTTAATTGTTAGCTTTTCTTTGGAGTAGGCAGATGTTTAAACTTTTTATGTTTAAACTTTTAAACTCTCTAGTCAGTCAGCAAAGGCTGGGCTGTTGGAAACTGTGATGTCCATCTTTCATTGTAACAACAGAAGTTGCTAACTGTATACCAAGGGTATGAATATCTTCTTTACTCTAAGAGATACTCCTTGACTTCATATAGTTTATGTTCAAAGTGGGAAAAAGTACTGAAAGTTTTAGTCACTCAGTTGTGTCCAACTCTTTGTGACCCATGGAGCCTGCCAGGCTCCTCTGTCCCTGGAATTCTCTAAGTAAGATCACCTTCTCCAGGGGATCTTCTGAACTCAGGGATCAAACCCGGGTCTCTCGCATTGCAGGCAGATTCTTTGCCATCTGAGCCACCACGGAAGCCCATAGTGGGAAAGGCAGGCATTAAAGAAGGAATTGTGAGTTTTACAAATGAAAATTGTGTGCTGTACACTGTATACTCTGGGAACCTGTAGAAAATGAATTGAGGAGGCTTAGAAGGTTTATCTCATGAAATGGAAGTAGATAGGCTAGAGGGCCCTCAGAAGAAAAGAACCAGGTAAATCTTGATATTGGGTAAACCATGTTAGACCTTACGATATTTTATGATCTAAGCCTGGCTATAATGCTCCCCTTGAAATGGTCTCAGCAATAATGCTTTTGAAAGAACAAAACTACTGTTATCAGGCAAGAGAAGTAAGAATAGAAAAGATAACAAATGAGTTCTAAAGATTCCCAGCTCTATTTCAATGGTAAATATTAGCCTGAAGCACTTTCTTAAGCTTTGTTGCAGAAATTTAAGCCCCACTCCAGCGCTCAATCACTACATCAACAGGAACCTAAGGGATGATGACTCTTCAAAGTCCCTTGGACAGAAAGGAGATCAAACCAGTCAATCCTCAATGAGATCAATCCTGAATATTCACTGGAAGGCCTGATGATGAAGCTGAAGGTCCAATATTTTAGTCATCACATGTGAAGAGCCGACTCATTGGAAAAGAGCCTGATACAGGGAAAGATTGAGGGCAGGTAAAGAAGAGGAGCGACAGAGGATTAGACTGTTGGATGGCATCATCGACTCAATGGACATAAGTTTGAGCAAGCTTTGGAAGAGGGCGAAGGACAGGCAAGCCTAGTGTGATACAGTCCATGGTGTCACAAAGAATCAGACATGACCTAAAGACTTAAGAACAACAACAAAGGGATGATGATGTTGACCTTTCCTGAGTTTTGTGACTTCAATCTACTAGAGTTTGGGATTCTGTCAACCTTTGCCCAATTTCTCTGCTGACTTCTCTTCTGCTCAAGTCCCTTAATGAGTATGCATATATCCTTAGCTTAAAACTTCCCCAATTTTGCTGTTCCTGGAGACACTGCTTTGGGAAAGATCTCTGACGGTCTCCTTACTTGCTGTAAGTAACAAACACTTCCTTCTCCTTATCTCTGGTTTGGTTGACATCCATCAAGAAGTGAACCCAATATGGGGATAACAAAGGGAAGGGGAATAACCCCTACTTTACCACCAAAACATCATAGCTTCTATTAGAACCCCAATTTTTTAAAAAAATGATTTGAGTTAAATATCATAATTTAATTTAATTTATATATGTAAATATATATAATTTAATTTAATAATTTTAGAGCACAATGAACTTTATTTTCTGCATATGTCCCCTCATAAATGCTATTGTTTCATTAATAGTATTTATGACCATTAATTTAATTGCCCACTCAAGTATTCCTGCCTGGGAAATTCCATGGACAGAAGAGCCTGGAGGGCAATGGTCCATGGGATCGTGAAGAGTCAGAAACAACTGAGTGACTGAGAAGTAGCAGCAGCAGCAATTCATTGAATATACATGTGGGACCAGGAGGATCACCTATGGTCATGTATGCTGAAGATAAGTCTAAGGTCTTTGATCGGCTTGCCCAGAGCACCTCTAACCCATACCACCTTTGTCTGAAATCCAAATGGCTTTCAGAACTTTTGGGGAGGTGGAGATGTCAGATGAGATTGTTAAATGTTGCCTTTCCCCCAAAGAGCACCAGGACAACCTATTGTTAAGACAAGACTGAGTTCATTTTTTTTTTATTTGTTGCATAATTCCTCAAATTAATGCACTATAATTTGTCAATCTTTCCCCTACCTCCTCTAGACATTTTACTGTTTTAAGTTTCTAATCAGTATAAATACAAAGATAGAAAATTTCATGGATAATATAGCAGGGTGAAGTGTGCCACCCCAAAATGTGTTTTTTTTTTGGCATAAGTATTAATTTAGGCTGATTAATTTTGAGGCCCAAAAGACCAAGAAGAATCTTTTGTTGCAGGAAAAAGTGGGGCAAGAGTGGATAGTTATGTCCCAGGCCAGTCCCTGGGATGGGCTGCCAAGTATGGATCCTTAGCTTCACACAGGAAAGAATTCAAGAGTGACCCATAGTAAAGTGAAAGCAGGTTTATTTAGAGAGATGCATATTCCATTGACGGTGTGCTGTCAGTCTCAGAGAGTGAGAGTGGCCTTGGGAGAGTGTGGGCCATCTCAGAAGGTGAGAGGCCCCCAAATATGGGGTGGTTAATTCTTATGGATTGGATAACTTAATAAGTAGGAGGATTATTCCAAGTAGTTTGAAGAAGGGGTGGAGATATCCTGGAATTGGGTCACCTCCCACTTTTTGGCCTTTCATGGTTGGCCTCAGAAGTGTCATGGTGCCTGTGAGTGTGTCATTTGGCAGCTGATGTATTACAATGAGCATACACTGAAGTATGTAGTGGGAGTTGACTTGTCCACCATCTTGGACCTAGTTGGTTCTAAGCATTTTATGTTGTGTCTTCAATGGCTATGTCGTTCTTTTAACGATTATGTCTTGCTCCCTTTCTGCCTCACTTTGACATTCTCTCTGACTGCCTTAAAGACTGTAGATAAAGGACCTATTCCAGAAAGAGAGCTGTCACTATGGATAGAACTATTGTGTGAACTAAGTGCGTACACGGGGAGGAATCTAGTAAAGTCTGTTCAAATTTCTCTGTGTCCCATGTCTCTGCAGGATCCAGCAAACATTTATTTACCAAATATTTGCTTTTCCTTCTCCATATAAATTGCATTCCTCCCCCTTTGAAATCACAGTACAATACCCCTAACATCCTCTTTGTCATCATTTAAGTTGAGGGTTTTGGCTATTTTTGTGAGTTATTCAGCTTTTCTGGGTTTCTCTCATGTATGTTGTTGTTCTTTAGTCGCTCAGTCACGTCCAACTCTTTAGTGACCCCATGGACTGTAGCTCACCAGGCTCCTTCGTCCATAAAATTTTCCAGGCAAGAATACTGGAGTGGGCTGCCATTTCCTTCTCCAGGGGATCTTCCTGACCTAGGGATTGAACATGAGTCTTTTATGTCTCCTTCATTGGCAGGCAGATTCTTCACTACTGAGCCACCAGGAAAGGCCTCTCTCATATATGCTTGCAAGTGGCTTCAGTCATGTCCAACTCTTTGTGATCATGTGGACTATTGCCTGTCAGGCTCCTCTGTCTACAGGATACTTTTGCTTGCACTTTTCTCCTGTTAATCTGTAATTTGTCAATTTCATTCTTGGAACAGTCAGAGGAACCTAGAAAGGTAGAGGAAATTTATTCCTCACCAACAATAGGAATGTATCCTTTGTCAGCCCTACCCCTTTGGTCACAGAATTAATGTGTCTGTGGAATTAATGGGTCAAAGACCATGGCCACGTTATAGCTTTTGCTAAATGTTACCCACATGCCTTTCAAAAACTGTTAGTGATTTAGATTGCCTTGACCGAGAGGGCCAGCTTCTTGCCTGTGGCTGCCAACAAAGAGTGCACAGTAGTCCCCCCTTAGGCATGGGAAATGTGTTTCAAGACCCCTGGTGGGTACCTGAAACTGCAGATAGTGAAATCATGCCCGATAGAGTTAACAGAAGCTGAGAACAAATAGAAATCTTTGAACTTGTCTTCCAGAGAAATACATAAAGGAACAGCCTGTTAAAACACTTTTGCTTGTAAGCTGCCTTCCCAGCTTCATGTAGCTCAGTTGTTTTACATAAGTGTACATGCATGCTCAGTCATATCCAACTCTTTGAAACCCCATGGACTGTAGCCCACTAAGGCTCCTCTGTCCATGGTATTCTCCAGGCAAGAATACTGGAGTGGTTGACATTTCCTCCTCCAGGGGATCCTCCTGGCCCAGGAATAGAACCCAGGTCTCCTGCAACTCCTGCCTTGGCAGCCACATTTTTACCTCTGAGCTACCTGGGAAGCCCCTGTTTTCCAGGAACTTGGAGTCAATTCCTGTCCAGTTTGACCAAGCTGGGGCTTGATTGAAGCCCTGTAACTGTACAGGCATCCAAAGAAGAGAACGTTCCACCTTCAGATTGACTGAGCACCTCCCTTTTGAATATGCAGAAGTTTTAACTGAGAGGCACCTGTACAGAACATTGATTCCCTTCAACTTTTCCCTGCCTCCAATCACCTTTCTTCTCCTCTAATGCCATCCTTTGCCTTCTGGGGTTGGTTTGAGAATTATTTCTGTTTTTTCCTCATTTGACTGCTTGTGAATAACTCTCTTAGCTGTAAACCTCAGCATCTCAGCATTTGGTTTGCTGCAAGTCCGGCAAACAGACCTGGTTTGTAACAACTGTTCTGAACACTATATATGCACTTAACCCTTAAACAACACTGGTTTGAATTGCACCGATCAACCTGTACATGGAT
>NW_011494529.1:1512764-1513157 GCF_000754665.1 Bison bison bison
TACCCAGGGCTGATCTCCTTCAGAATGGACTGGTGGGATCTCCTTGCAGTCCAAGGGACTCTCAAGAGTCTTCTCCAACACCACACTTCAAAAGCATCAATTCTTCAGCGCTCAGCTTTCTTCACAGTCCAACTTTCACATCCATACATGACCACAGGAAAAACCATAGCCTTGACTAGATGGACCTTTGTTGGCAAAGTAATGTCTCTGCTTTTCAATATACTATCTAGGTTGGTCATTACTTTCCTTCCAAGGAGTAAGCGTCTTTTAATTTCATG
Source organism: Bison bison bison (assembly GCF_000754665.1). Lineage (NCBI taxonomy): Eukaryota > Metazoa > Chordata > Mammalia > Artiodactyla > Bovidae > Bison > Bison bison. The sequence continues at coordinate 1,513,043 of NW_011494529.1, forward strand.
GCTGCAGTCACCATCTGCAGTGATTTTGGAGCCCAAAAAATAAAGTCTGCCACTGTTTCCACTGTTTCCCCATCTATTTGCCATGAAGTGATGGGACCGGATGCCATGATCTTCG
>NW_011494529.1:1513619-1543141 GCF_000754665.1 Bison bison bison
ATGGCTGGATGGCATCACTGACTCGATGGACGTGAGTCTGAGTGAACTCCGGGTGTTGGTGATGGACAGCGAGGCCTGGCGTGCTGCAATTCATGGGGTCGCAAAGAGTCAGACACGACTGAGCGACTGATCTGATCTGACCTGCATACAGGTTTCTCAACAGGCAGGTCAGGTGGTCTGGTATTCCCATTTCTTTCAGAATTTTCCAGTTTATTGTGATCCACACAGTTAAAGGCTTTGGTATAGTCAGTAAAGCAGAAATAGATGTTTTTCTGGAACTCTCTTGCTTTTCCGATGATCCAGCAGATGTTGGCAATTTGATCTCTGGTTCCTCTGCCTTTTCTAAAACCAGCTTGAACATCTGGAAGTTCACTGTTCACCTATTGCTCAAGCCTGGCTTGGAGAATTTTGAGCATTACTTTACTAGCATGTGAGATGAGTGCAATTGTGGGGTAGTGTGAGCATTCTTTGGGATTGCCTTTCTTTGGGATTGGAATGAAAACTGACCTTTTCCAGTCCTGTGGCCACTGCTGAGTTTTCCAAATATGCTGGCATATTGAGTACAGCACTTTCACAGCATCATCTTTCAGGATTTGAAATAGCTCAACTGGAATTCCATCACCTCCACTAGCTTTGTTCGTAGTGATGCTTTCTAAGGCCCACTCGTCTTCACATTCCAGGATGTCTGGCTCTAGGTGAGTGATCACACCATCGTGATTATCTTGGTCGTGAAGATCAAGATACACAGTTCTTCTGTGTATTCTTGCCACCTGTTCTTAATATCTTACTACACTAATCCATAATCATGGTGAATGTGAGTGAATGTGGAGTTGCAGATATGGAGGTACCTTAGATACAGAGTGGTTGACAAGTTCTGCTCAAGTTTTTGACTATGTGGAAGTGCCCCTAATCCCTTTGTTAGTCAAGGATCAACTGCATTGTTTTATTTTTTTTCTGCATAAATATATCTGTGATAAAGTTTAATTTATACTTTAGGCATAATAAATGATTAACAACATTAATTAATAATGCAATAGAACAATCATAACAATAGACTATAAGTTATAGGATTGTGTTTTTCTTCCTGTCTCCAAATATCTTACTGAACACATTTATTGCATTTTCCATCTTATCTAAGCACTTACCAGGCACTGTAGTTATAATTTTTGTAATTTGAGATGCAACAGCAAAACTAGCACAAATTTCTCTTTACTTCTTTACAATTACAGTAGTATTCATTCTTACAGTAATATTCATTCATCCATTCTTAAGAATGAATATCCATAAGTAGATCTTAGGAACTTCAGCATATGGGTTTTTTTCTTTCCTTACTAAGTCGAGAGCTTTCACCTTTTCACTTAAAGGAAGCACTTCATAGGTTCTCTTTGGCATATGCACATGACCAGCAGCACTATTCTAACTTGAGGGCCATTATTACATAAAATAGGATCACCTGAACACCAGCACTGCAATACTGCAGCGAGCTATCTGACAACCTAGATGGGTTCTAAGTGGGTAATGGATGGGAGATGCTGGACAACGGGATCATTCAAGTGACACGACAGAGCAAGACACTTGAGATTTTATTACACTAGTTAGAACTTCATGACATTTAAAACTTATGAACAGTTTTTGCTGGAATCTTCCATTTTTTTGAATTGAGGTTGACCATGGGTAACTAAAATATGGAAAGTAAAACTGGATTGGGAGGGATTATTACAATTGAAAACATGTTTAAATAAGAAAAAAGTGGTATCTTGTTATATAACTTTTGATGTTGTCTACTAAGACCATAACACTTCTGTGTGCATTATTTCACTAGGTATTATGTGCAGGCACTGCACCTATTGATCTACTTATAGATTGTGCTTTTAATTTTTTATCTTTAAGTGCTTTCTATCTTACTTCTCCTTGCAGGAAGAAAGAGCTGGGGCTGTGGGCTCACTTTCTTCCCATTAAATCTTTTATTGCCTCTATTTTCATGCTTTTAACTTCTTGTGTTGGTTTTAACATTGGCATCATATATGTTAAATATCCTTTATCATATCTTTTTGGGGTTTCCAGCACGAATTTTTGCTTTGTTTCTTTTATTAATATTTACCCTTTTTTTACCCTTAATTTAGTTTTCCTTTTACCCTTATTTTCTACTTCACTTTAGAGTTGTATTTGATTATGTGTTTGTTCCTTTACTGGCCTGTGTTTCATTTTAGTTTGTGTTTAGCACAAGGGCTAGAAATAACAGTTCCCCAAGGAAGAAATGTAGAGAGAACCCAATATGTTCACAAGCAAACTTGGAGGCCACCACAGCCTTTAAACTCCACTTCATCCTGTTCCTTGCCCCACTGGTTTATCCAAAGCCCCTCATCTCTTGCACCCTCCCCCAATCCACAAGAAAAATCCAAGGAGCTGATGGCACAGCCCACACAGAGAATCTGCCCCTTCCCCCACTGTCTGGATGGCCACCTCTTTCTGTGTATTACGAGAATCCTCCAAATTCAAGAATGAGCAGACAGGAGGAAGAAAGCTATCGTTTTTCCGGTAGTCATGCATGGATCTGAGAGTTGGACCACAAAGAAGGCTGAGGGCCAAAGAATTGGTGGTTTCAGATTGTGATGTTGGAGAAGACTTTTGAGAGTCCCTTGGACTGCAAGGAGATCACATCAGTCAATGCAAAAGGCAGTCAACCCCTGACTGTTGCTGAAGCTGAAGCTCTAATACTTTGGCCACCTGATGTGAAGAGCTGACTCACTGGAAAAAGACCCTGATGCTGGCAAAGATTGAAGGCACAAGAAGCAGGTGGCAGAGAATGAGATGTTTAGATTGCATCACTGACTCAATGGACCTGAATTTGAGCAAACACAGGAAGATAGTGGAGGACAGTGGAGCTTGGCATGCTGTCCATGGGCTTGCAAAGAGCTGGACACAACTTAGCAACTGAACGGCAATAGGAAGAGAAAGCGATGGATTGTGGGCCAGAGATGACCCTCTCCCTGTCTCCATATTCTAATATGGAGCTCTGAGAGGTCTGAGAACTCACAATTTGAACTTGGCATTTCATGTCTGCATGAAGGCACATTTGTAGTAGTTTGTTATCTTTATAATTTTTAGATGTTTAGGTAGGCTAGTAAGCCTACATCTTTCACTCTTACTCCAGAGTTAGGAGTGAGCCATTATGACTTATTGGAACCTCAGCTCCTTTGAGGGACATTTTCAGGGGGATGTCATGATAAAAGCTATGGTCAAAGATTTAGGCGGTGAATTTTTTTTTTTTTAATAGGATCAAATGAAGAGATATCAGGCAGGATAAAGAAAGAAGTGGTTTCTTATGGAGAATAAGCCTCCATAAAAAAGATACAAGCTCTCTTTATGCTTTCAATTAAATTAAAATACATAACAATTATTTTTACCTTTAGTTAGAGGTAAAAAGAGAATAGAAAAACTAAGGTAGAAGTTTAGAGATTGAGAAACCAAGAAGATTTACACCTTAAACTTATACACAATTTTATATGTCATTACTTTGGAATAAAACTTTTCTGACTTGAAAATTGTAATAAATAATTATTTTAAAAGAACAAGTTCAACTGAAATAGAGTCAGAAATAGCAGAGTGCATTAAGGTATTAAGGTGCACTGTAAAGCACTGTCGTTTGGAGTTCAGAAGCAATGGTTCACTTCTAACCTGTGAATGTGACCTTATCTGGAAAAAGTCTTGCTGATGTGATTAAGTTAAGCATGGCAAGATGAGATCATCCTGGACTTTCCAGGTGAGCCCTAAATCCAATGTTGAGAGTCCTTGAAACAGTCACATAGAGATGGAAGCAGAGGTTAAAGTAATACACCACAAGACAAGATGATGCTGAAGCTGAAGTTTCAATACATTTGCCACATGATGAAAAGAGCCAACTCATTGGAAAAGACCCTGATTCTGGAAAAGATTGAGGGCAGTAGGACAAGGGGGTGACAGAAGATGAGATGGTTGGATGGCGTTACTGACTCAATGGACATGAGTTTGAGCAAACTCTGGGATGTAGTGAAGGACAGGGAAGCCTGGCATGCTGCAGCACATGGGGTCCCTAAGAGTCAGACAGGACTTAGTGATTGAACAACAACAACAGCGACAAGCCAAGGAGCACTTGGAGCTATAAGAAGCTGGAAGGAGCAAGAACTCATCCTCCCGTAAAACTTCCAAAGAAGTATATCCCTACTAACTTCTTGGTTTCAGACGTCTGGTCTCTAGAACTGCCAGAGAATGCAATTCTGTTGATTCAAGACACTCAATTTGTGCTAATTTGTTGTAGCAGCCATAACGAACACAATTGGATTTTACAAAAGTATTGATCCACAATGGATTTGGATGGGGGAGGAGATTTCTTTTTCACCACACGTTGTTTAAGAAGTACTATTCTGCACAATATTGTTGCATATAATGAATGTATTTTATCTGTTTAAATGTCTCTTTTCTCACAAAGGAGATGTGGGCTAAAGGCAGACAGGATGACTCCATATAGCATCAGCTTTTAATTCCCATTGTCTGGCCTCTGACCTGACAAATAGTAGAAAATAATACATTAAATACGGCTTCCCAGGTGACTTGGGGGTAAAGAACCCACCTGCCATTGCAGGAGACACAGAGATGCAAGTTTGATCCCTGGGTTAGGAAGATCCCCTGAATAAGAAATGGCAACTCATTCCAGTATTTCTGCCTGGAGAATTCCATGGACATAGGATCTTGGAAGGCTATAGTCCATGGGTCGCAAAGAGTCAGACATGACTGAGTGAGCATTAGCAGCAGCAGCAATACATTGAAAAAACATGTAGGGCCAGGCGGATCACCTTGGACTGTGTATGCTTAAGATAAGACTAAGGTCTTTGTTCTGCTTGACTAGAGCATCTCTAACCCATATTACCATTATCTGAATTCTGAATGGCTTAGAACTAGTGGAGAGGCGGAGATGTCAGAAGAGATTGTCAGATGTTGCCTTTCCCCCAAACAGCACCAGGACAACCTGTCATTAAGACAAGACTGACTTCACTCTTTTTTCAGTAAGATAGACTCTTAGTAGTGTCTTTGAGAGGAAAAGGCAAAGTCAGGGTGTCTATAACGTTTTGGGGTCTGGTTTCAGAAGCACTTTCAAGGAAAGGCTTGATTAGAATTGGGTACAGATCACGAAATAAGAGTTCAAGATTCATGGCCACAGCAGGAGAAGAAGCAAGGATTCAGAGAATCTTGGGAGGTTGTCAGTTGAGGTTTTCTGTTGAAGTGTTGAGTAGCTGAATGATCTTTTAAATCATTTTTTTTTAAACTTCCAGTAACAAAAAATAGTTTCAATTTTCATCCTCTGGGCAAGAGATAGGTGAAATAGTCAACTCTTGTTGATGCAGAGAATAGAATAGAGTAATTCTGTTACTGTAGATAGTCGCTGTGTGCTTGTACATGGTTTCAGTTTTCTCAAGTCAGGTGGCACATCTGAGAGAGGAGAGTTAGTGGATGCTCAGAGAGGATGGGTCCAGACATGATCAATTGCTTCTCAGGATGCTAAAAAAAAATCTTGCAATGGGAAAACTCTTGTTCTCATAATCACATAGCACTATAATGTCATTTGAATGTATACTTACTGTTCTCTAGGCATTGACTTTTCATCACAGACCCCAGAGGAAGCCCTTTGTTCTTTCCTCTCCATCTTTCCTCTCCTTCTGGCCAAGGCATAGCCTTGACACAGTTATGGGGCTACATAGGTGTCTAAAATCTGGTTAGGCTTCCCTTTTTGTCCCAGAGCTCACCATGGCCAGTGTGAAAATTTGCTGGTAGGTAAGTCACAGAGAACTGCATGGGTGACTTTTTCCACATCCCTCCAGGAGCAGGAGATCTGCCCAGAAGCTTCCAAAGTAATTATCCTGTTACAAGACATCAGGTAAAATGAGCAAGCCTAGAAGGAGTGAATGCTGATGTGTGTTGGAAAGGTCAACACTGGTCAGCTCACAGCATCTGGTTAGGAGATACACAGAGGCATCTGGCCCCAGACAAGAAGACCTAATCTAATTTCTAAGCAGGGAGAACATAGCTCCCTCTGAACAAACACCAGGCCTGATTTGCATAGATTTGCACTGGGAGTGGGAGGTGGTTGTGGGGGATAACTAACATTGATTGAGGGCCTGCAAGGCATTTTTTGCACATCATATCATCGAAAAGTTCAGCATATCTACAATCTTTGACATCAAATAATATTTTAGTACTCTTACAAACCTCTGTTTAAAATAAATTTGTAGAAATCTTTTCTAAAATTAGGACACCTCCTTGGTTTTTTTTTTTGTTTTGTTTTTTTTAGGCTGACTTCTCTTTGACAAAAGACATCATTTAATATCTTCCACTGAACACATGCTAGCCAGATAGGTAAGGTGAAGTTTGACCTCCTAGTCCCAACAACAGCAACAACAATTCTCTAGTATTTTATTTGTTAATTGTGAATGAAATGAAAAGATCTGAAGGGTGAAGAGTGCATTCTCTTCAGAATTTACTTCCCACCAGTGCTTCCATTCTGCTCTCTAACCCTCACCAGTTTAGTATTAGCAGTGAGGGCATCCTCTAGAAAGGGCGTCTTCACCTCCAGCCCACCCTCCTTCACCTGTGTTCAGTTTCACTTCCTTATAGCTCAGCGCGGCTCTGCCCCTTGGCTTCCATGACTGCTCTCCATGGTCTCCTCCTCCAGATCCCCTTCTCAGACTCCTGTCTTTAAATCCCTTTATATACAGTTTCATCGTTGACTCTTCCTCTCTTCCCTCCACTCCCTTAGAACACTGAGGACTTCTGTGATTACTTTCATGCATACCACTTCAATCCTGCTTCTCTGCCCTGATCTTCTCTGGCACCCTAGTTCTAGCATCTGAGCTAGAACCCAGCTAGAACCCCTTCTGAGCTTGTGGCATTCTACTACAAAAAATGCCCAAAAAGGACTCTGCTCAGCCTACAGAAATTCTCGCAACTTTAGCTTTGGATTCAAGCTCCAGTGTGATCTTGCTTCCAAACATCCGTGTGCCTGCTGTCACTTCAGTCATGTGTGGCTCTTTCCAACACTGTGGACTGTAGTCCGCCAGGCTCCTCTGCCCATGGGATTCTCCAGGCAAGAATACTGGGTTTCTGGTGCTTTCCTCCAGGCGATCTTCCTCACCTAGGGATTCAACCCGTTTCTCCAGCAGCCCCCTGCATTGCAGGCTACGTCTTTACTGCTGAGTCACCAGGGTGTTTTAGTCGCTCAGTCGTGTCCAGCCTTTTATGAACCATAAACTGTGGACCACGAGGCTCCTCTGTCCATGGGATTTTCCAGGCAAGAATATTGGAGTGGGTTGCCATTTCCTCCTCCAGGAGCTACCAGGGAAGCCCCTCCAAATGTCTACCACCAACCTATTGCCATACCTTCCAGCTAGACAATACTCCTAATCTTTCCTTACATTTGAGAATGTCTTACAGTTTTCCCTCAGTTATTACAATGTTTTCATGTCAAGTTTCTGCATATTCAAATCTCACCGAGTGTTCTTATCTTGTCCCTTGGGTTTAAGGTACCAAAGTCTTCTGGAAAGTACTTATAATAAATCCCAAAGGCTATCTCCAGTGAGTGTTATCCTGAAGTTCAACAGAAGGTGCATATCCACTATTTTACAGGAAAGTCCAGTTATATTAACTGTCATTAAAGAAAAAATACATGAAGGGGAATCCCTGGGCAGTCCAATGGTTAAGACCCTGCACTTCCAAAGCAGGGGTCATGAGTTTGACTTCTAGTTGGAGAACTAAGGTCCTGCATGCCCCATGGTGCAACCAAAACGAAAAATAAAAATAAAGTATACAAAGACTCACATATTACTATTTCAAGAAATTATAAAAAGTAAAACAAATCTCAAAAAAGCAGAATAAGGAGACAGTAAGGTAAGAGCAGAAATTAATGTCAAGAAAACAAAAACAACACAACTCTAAATGCTGTAACTTTGTAATTTTAAAAGCTGGATTGCTGAAAAATGTGGATGTTGGTACTTCCTTTAAAGGAGAAACAGGAGGAAAAAGCACAACAATACAAAATTATGCCAAAGAGAGACTTGCCCCATATACAGAGGAAGGATAGATATGTGTGAGATTATTATTTACTATTATGATTAGTTTATTTGAAAAGTCAAATAAAATTGATGCTTTTCTATGAAAATAGATCTTACCAAAATTAGATTAGAAGGAGACAGAAAACCTAAAGAAGCTAATGACATAGAAGAAATTAAGAAAATTCTTCTAAAAAACCCTAGTCCCAGATCATTTCATGTGAATCTTTCAAATACTGAACAAACAGATATTTCTGAAGCTGTTTAAAGTATTCAAGAGCAAAGATATGTGGAAAATATCTTAATTCATTTTTTAAAATTGGTAAATCATTAATCTTGTAACCTAATAAAAACAAAGCTACAAATTAATTTTACTTCTGAAAGAAATGAAAAAGAAAAACAGTCTAAAAACGTATATCTCCACATATAAATTTTATATTTGCTCAGTCGTGTCCAACTCTTTGAGACCCCATGGACTGTAGCCTACCAGGCTCCTCCGTCCATGGGATTTTCCAGGCAAGAATACTGGAGTGGGTTGCCATTTCCTTCTCCAGGAGATCTTCTCAAACCAGGGATTTAACTCAGGTCTCCTGCATTGTAGGCAGACACTTTATCATCTGAGCCACCAGGGAAGTCCATGTACATATATATATATGTATACATCAAAATCAAGGCAGAAATGCATTAAAAGAGTAAAACACCAAGACCAAGGGAGGTTCATTTCATGAATCAAGAAATTAAGGATGGTAACATATTAGGAAATTTGACAATATAATTTAATTTTAAATAAATCAAAAGACAAAGCCATCTTATTGCCTTTTGGGATGTTGAAAATACATTTCATAAAATTCCTCCACCCATTTCTTATAAGCCTGTTAATAAAATGAAAATTTAGGGGTGTTCCCTTTTCATGAGGACAACATTTCTCAAAACCAAAGCCAGAATATGTTTAATGCTAAAATACGAAAGGCATTTCTGATAAAGTCAGATACAAGTGGGGGTCTGATAACATCTTTATTTTTGGATATTGTTCTAGAACTTCCTCCAATGCAATTAGAAGAGGGTGGACTTTAAACATATAATTAATAAAAAGGAGTTTGCAAAACTCATTATTTATATATCATGGTTGTACATCTAAAAGGAAGAAAAAGAGAAGCATCTTAAATCTGCTAGAAAAATAAGAGAGTGAGGAAATAGATTATTTACAAAATTAACACTAAAAATGTATTTTACTAAAAATAACTTCTATTAAAGTTTTAGGTCAAGATGGTAGATGAAGAACATGCTAAAGCACTCCCTTCTATGCCTAAAACATAGTAATACTAGACAGCATATTATTTAAAATACTTGAATATTCAAATAGTTTAGGAATACGTGTCTCAAAGGAAAGAAAAAGGGAATTCCCTGGTGATCCAGTAGTTAAGAACTTGCCTTCCAGTGCAGAGGACCTGGGGTTTTGTTTTTTTGTTTATTTGTTTTGTTTCTGGAAAACTTTATATTAAAATTCATTTCTTCCCCAAAAGACTATTGAAACTGCTAAGTCGACCACCTGGAAGACAATGTATGCAATGAAACATATATTCCTGCTTTTTATTTTGGAGAACTATGCTACAAATGTTTCTATCACATGTGCTTAACAGTGGCTGGAAGATCAATGAAAAACAGTATTTACCTCTGCGACCACAGAAGGCTGGTGACTCATGACTGCATCTGCTGTTTGAAGCTGGTGTTGCTATTTTGTCAGCTACAGTCCCAAAAGCTTTTTCCCTTACTCAGGTTCTTAGAACACCTATTTTCCTAAGGAATTCAATGATAGTTCCAAGTAAAAACAGTAAGTAGTACAACTAACTATTCCTGTTTCCTCTCACAGTCAACTCTAATTTCTTTCTGTGAGACATGATGTTTACATCACCAAATTTTCCACTGGTAAAAAATTCTTCATGCTTCTTAATTTTGAAATTTTTCATAAACTTTAAGGTTAAACTCTGGTTGGTAAATTTTTTAGACTAAGAACACTGGATAAGCTTTTCTTCATTGGTGTCAATTCTGGTGTTAAAGTCTTGAGCATTTACCGAAGCTTGCATGTGTTATAGATGGGTTCTCCGGTGTTTAATAAGGTGGGAATTTTGACTGAATTTTTTCCCACATTTGTGACATGTAAAGGGCTTCTCTCTTGTGTGAGTTCTTTGATGTGTGTGGAGATATGAATTTTGACTGAAGCTTTTCCCACACCAGGAGCATTTATATGGTTTTACTCCTTGGTGTGTTGTTAAGTGCTTATTAAGATCTGACCTCCATCTAAACCTCTTATCACACTGTTGACATTTATATGGTTTCTCTTCAGTGTGAATTCTTTGGTGCTTAATAAGGTCAGAGCTAACTCTGAAGCTTTTTCCACGTTCCTGACATTTAAAAAGCTTCTCTGTTGCACATTCTTTCATATGAAGCTCCGTAAATTTCAGCAGCTCTTCTTCCCACCAGTTGAAAAGTTTCTTTCTTTCCTTCACTGGAAAATCTTGGTGCCATTTCCCCAGCCTATGTACATCATCATGATTTTCTCTGCCTGTTGTTTTCTGATGAACATTCACGCTGGCTTTTTTTTGATACTATGTCTCCTGGTGCTTGTATTTCTAAGTCAGAAAGACACATAGGTTGATGATTTTCCGTGTCATTTTTCAGCTTTATCTCTGAAAGCAGATCTCCAGGATTGTCTTTGAACACTGGAGATCCTTGAATATATGGCTTTTCCTCTTGCTCTAAATAGGAGATTACTTTAGGTTTGGGGAGCACAAATAATGCTAGAAAGATGACAGTCTTATAGTTTTCGTGCATTACGCCATTGTAGAGGGCCTTCTGAGTGGGATCCAGTAGTTCCCATTCTTCCTGGGAAAAGTATATGGCCACTTCTTCAAATTTCAGCAAACTCTGGGACTCAGGCAAGATGAACTCAGGTGTCATTGTCCAATCTTTGATGTTTGTTTGCTCAGGAAAGGCTAGGATCTGGTAAGTAGGTATCACCCTCTCACATACAGGCTCAGGTACTTTGTGGGTATTTCTGCTCAGCAGCTCTTGTAGACCCTGGTGTATGTTCCAAACTCCTTCCTCCTGGGACATGCCCACTGGCTGGGACTCTGCTGGCTTCAGCTGGAAGCCTGGGGCCTCTGCTGCTTCTTCCAAGAGCACTGCCTCCTTTCCCAGCTCCTGGACTGAAGCTTTCAGATCTACTGTCATCATTCTGATCTAGGAACAATTCTGCTCCTGTGCTGGATACACCACCAACTCCAGATCTGACAACTGAGGCCCAGTCTGGTCTGGAACAAAATCAATGAAACAATCTTCTTCCTTTATCCTTCTGGGAAGATGAAGCTGGTCTTCATCTGGTCAGGAAGCTAGGATCCCACATGCCACAGGGCAACTAAACCTGATCCCCTCAACTAGAGAAAAGCCCAAGGGCCACAATGCAAGACCCTGAGTGCTGCAACTAAGACCAAAAGTAAAGAAATAATAATAATTTTTAAAAAAGCAAGAAGAGGGAATTCCCTAGGTGTCAGATATGGAGCAGTAGGTGAGGTTATGTAGCCCTCAAGAGGACTAGAGATGGGCTGTAGAGGCTGGTGTTTACTTTTTTTTTTTTTTAATTAAAAAAAAATTATTTTATTTTATTATTATTATTACTTTTTTACTTTACAATATTGTATTGGTTTTGCCATACATCAACATGCATCCGCCACCTTGTACACATGTTCCCCATCCTGAACCCCCCTCCCACCTCCCTCCCCATACCATCCCTCTGGGCCATCCCAGTGCAGAGGCTGGTGTTTAAAAGCCCACAGGTCTGGAATTTAATAAGGACCTGGGGCTGGAGTCAGGACTTAGCTGCCATCCACAAACAGGAATCTGAGTGTCCTTCCACCCTCTCAGGTTCTCAGCAAGAAGAGAGAGTTAGTCCTCCCAGACTGGAATCATATAATTGGAACTTTATGTCTGTTGTACTACATAACGTGTGGGACCTGCATTCCAAAAGTAGCAAAATTCAAATCAATCCACAAACATAAAAAAGGGTCTCATACAAACATAAAAAAGGATCTTATCTAGAGTCAGGGGACTCAAAACAGTACCTGAGCAGAGGCAACCAAATGGAGTTTCCCCAATAGATACCCCCTCCCACCCCTACAAACCAGAGTAACAATTCCTTGAACAAGAATTATACATGTGAGGAAATGCAATACCATTTAAGTACAACGTACACACTCCTGAAGAAATAAAGCTAATAGAACAATCTAAAAGAGAAATTAAAAATAAATTCACACTGGAGATGTGTGAATAAAGAAGAATGACATCATTAAGCATAAATAGGAGGTGGTGTTCTACCAGCATGACTCAAGCCAGTAAGGCATTCATTCACACTTAGTCACTTGCACTGCCAGAATTTTTTCTCTCCAACAATCTGCTGAATGAGGTCCCTGTGGACCCACATGCCTGGCCCCAACTCCTGCAGCCCACTGGTGATTTCCTCTTTGGGAACCTTGGATATAAATGTGCTACCCTCCACTTCAACAGCATTTCCTAAAAATGAATTTCTAATAGAAGGGGTTGTGCAGGGGCTTTCATCCACTTCTACCTAGAAAATCCTCATTTTCTTAGGCAACTTCACCCCTCCATCCAGAGCACAGCAGGGGATGGGGTTTCAGGAAGGGGCAGAGGCCTTAATGGAAACACAGAAAAAGTTCTACCGCACCCTTCCCTCAAGGTTGCCCAGGGCCTTTTCCATGGTGACTTGCTTTCAGATTTGTCTATTGTTGTTTCAAAATTTCAACTCCACAGCCATCTTTTACATTTTGTTTATAAATCCAGACATGATTCAGCATGCAGAGTAATTTGCAAACAGAAGTATTATAATGTCAGTAGACAACATTGGTAGTTATGTGACAAGATACCACTTTTTTCTTATTAGAACTTTACAAAAAAATTACAGTAGTCTCCCCCTAAATCACAGTTTAACTTTCCTCAGTTTTAAATACTCATGGTCAACCTCAACCCAAAAATAGTAAATGGAAGAGAAATAGAAATAGAGAGAAACAAATTGTAAATTTTAGATTTCATACAGTTCTGACTAGTGTGATAAAATCTCAAGTGTCTTGCTCTGTCATGTCATTTGAATAATCCCTTTGTTTAGCATCTCCCATCCATTATGCACTTTGAACCCATCTAAGGTTATCAGATAGCTGGCTGTAGTATTGCAGTGCTGATGTTCCAGTGACCTTATTTTAAGTAATAATTGCCCTCGGCATAGTGCTGCTAGCCGTTTTGACACAGTAGAGAGAAGCTATGAAGTGCTTCCTTTAAGTGAAAAGGTGAAAGCTCTCTACCTAATAAGGAAAGAAAAAAGTCCTTATGCTGATATTCCTGTGATCTACTTAGGGATATTCATTCTTAAGAATGGATGAAGGACTATTACTGTAAGAATTAATATTACTGTAATTGTAAAGAAGGAAAGAGAAATTTGCTAGTTTTGAGAAAGAGAAAACAGCTACTTTTGCTGTTGCATCTCAAATTATAAAAGTTGTAGTTGCAGCACCTGATAAGTGCTTAGATAAGATGGAAAAGGTAATAAATTTGTACAATAAGATATTTGGAGAGAGGAAAAATACAACCTTATAACTTATATTACAGTATATTATTATAATTGTTCTATTGTATTATTACTATTTTCAATCTCTTACTGTGCTTAAATTATAAATTAAACATTATTATAGATATGTTTATGCAGAAATATAAACCAGTGCAGTTGATCCTTGATTAACTTGGGGGCTAGGGGCACTTACACAGAGTTGAAAATCCAAGTGTAACTTGTTGTCAAGCCCTCTGTATCCAAGTATCAATGCAATATTTTGCAAGCTTGAAAAGGAAGATCCTGTCATATGCTGTAATATGGATAAACCTTTAGGATAGTATACTAAGTGAAGTAAGCCAGCTACAAAGATTCAATATTGATGATTTCATTCATATGAGGAATTCTAGAGTAGTCCATCATAAAAATAGGAAGTACAAAAGTGCATAAGGAGGGGATATTAAGTGTTGAGTTTCAGTTTTGTAAAATGAAAAGTTTTAGAGATCTGTTGGGAAACAGTATGAAGGGAATGGCTACACATTCCAGTATTCTGGCCTGGAGAATTCCATGAACTGTATAGTCCATGGGGTTGCAAAGAATTGGACATGACTGAATGACTTTCACTTCACTTTCACAACTGAATATTTTAAAATGTTTAAGATGGTAAATTTAATGTTTTGTAACTGCAACCACAATTAAAAATAAAATAAAATTTTAGACCCTGGAGGCAATATGCTAAAACACAAAAAACATTAAGTATGAAAAAGATATATAGGCAACCATTTGGAATTTCACATTATTCATATTGCTGTCTACTTCAGTAATGTGAACAATTAGATAATCTGCATGATTTTTCATTTTGTCTTCTGTTAAATGGGGGACAATAGCACAGAAGACTTTTGTGATGATAAAGGAGATTATGTGTGTATGAAAAGCACCCTCAGTTCAGTTCAGTTGCTCAGTCATGTCCAACTCTTTACAACCCCATGGACTGCAGCATGCTCAGCCTCCCTGTCCATCACCAACTACCGAAGCTTGCTCAAACTCATGTCCATTGAGTCGGTGATGCCATCCAACCATCTCATCCCCTTCTTCTTCCCCCATCAATCTTTCCCAGCATCAGGGTCTTTTCAAATGAGCCAGTTCTTTGCATGAGGTGGCCAAAATACTGTAGTTTCAGCTTCAACATCAGTCCTACCAATAAATACTCAGGACTGGTTTGATCTCCTTGCAGTCCAAGGGACTCTCAAGAGTCTTCTCCAACACCACAGTTTAAAAACATCAATTCTTTGGTGCTCACCTTTCTTTATAGTTCAACTCTTACATCCAAACATGACTACTGGAAAAACCATAGCCTTGACTAGATGGACCTTATTGGCAAAGTAATGTCTCTGCTTTTGAATATGTTATCTAAGTTGGTCATAACTTTTCTTCCAAGGAGTAAGTGTCTTTTAATTTCATAGCTGCAGTCACCATCTGCAGTGATTTTGGAGCCCTAAAAAGTAAAGTCTCTCACTGTGTCCATTGTTTCCCCATCTATTTGATATGAAGTGATGGTACTCGATGCCATAATCTTAGTTTCCTGAATGTTGAGCTTTAAGCCAACTTTTTCACTCTCCTCTTTCACTTTAAACAAGAGCCTCTTTAATTCTTCTTCACTTTTTGCCATAAGGGTGGTGTCATCTGCATATGTGAGGTTATTGATATATCTCCAGGCAATCTTGATTCCAGCTTGTGCTTCATCTAGCCCAGCGTTTCTCATGATGTACTCTGCATAGAAGTTAAATAAGCAGGGTGACAATATACAGCCTTGACGTACTCCTTTCCCTATTTGAAACGCGTCTGCTGTTCCATGTCCAGTTCTAACTGTTGCTTCCTGACCTGCATACATATTTCTCAAGAGGCAAGTCAGGTGGTCTGGGATTGCCATCTCTTTAAGAATTTTCCACAGTTTATTGTGATACAGTCAAAGGCTTTGGCATAGTTAATAAAACAAAAACAGATGTTTTTCTGGAACTCTCTTGCTTTTTCAATGATCCAGCGGATGTTGGCAATTTGATCTCTGGTTCCTCTGTCTTTTCTTTGCCTTTTTTTTTTTTTGATAATGATACTATTGTGGCTATCTTTTTATTTTATTTTATTTTATTTCTAATTTTATTTTATTTTTAAACTTTACATAATTGTATTAGTTTTGCCAAATATCAAAATGAATCCGCCACAGGTATACATTTGTTCCCCATCCCGAACCCTCCTCCCTCCTCCCTCCCCATACCATCCCTCTGGGCCGTCCCAGTGCACCAGCCCCAAGCATCCAGCATCGTGCATCTAACCTGGACTGGCAACTCGTTTCCTACATGATATTTTACATGTTTCATTGCCATTCTCCCAAATCTTCCCACCCTCTCCCTCTCCCACAGAGTCCATAAGACTGTCCTAAACTTTACAATAT
This sequence comes from Bison bison bison, assembly GCF_000754665.1. Classification (NCBI taxonomy): domain Eukaryota; kingdom Metazoa; phylum Chordata; class Mammalia; order Artiodactyla; family Bovidae; genus Bison; species Bison bison. The sequence goes on from NW_011494529.1 coordinate 1,529,758, forward strand.
TGTATTAGTTTTGCCGAATATCAAAATGAATCCACCACAGGTATACATATGTTTCCCATCCTGAACCCTCCTCCCTCCTCCCTCCCCATACCATCTCTCTGGGTCGTCCCAGTGCACCAGCCCCAAGCATCCAGTATCGTGCATCGAACCTGGACTGGTGACTTGTTTCATACATGATATTATACATGTTTCAATGCCATTCTCCCAAATCTTCCCACCCTCTCCCTCTCCCACAGAGTCCATAAGACTGTTCTATACATCAATGTCTCTTTTGCTGTCTCGTACACAGGGTTATTGTTACCATCTTTCTAAATTCTATATATATGCGTTAGTATACTGTATTGGTGTTTTTCTTTCTGGCTTACTTCACTCTGTATAATAGGCTCCAGTTTCATCCACCTCATTAGAACTGATTCAAATGTATTCTTTTTAATGGCTGAGTAATACTCCATTGTGTATATGTACCACAGCTTTCTTATCCATTCATCTGCTGATGGACATCTAGGTTGCTTCCATGTCCTGGCTATTATAAACAGTGCTGCGATGAACATTGGGGTACACGTGTCTCTTTCCCTTCTGGTTTCCTCAGTGTGTATGCCCAGCAGTGGGATTGCTGGATCATAAGGCAGTTCTATTTCCAGTTTTTTAAGGAATCTCCACACTGTTCTCCATAGTGGCTGTACTAGTTTGCATTCCCACCAACAGTGTAAGAGGGTTCCCTTTTCTCCACACCCTCTCCAGCATTTATTGCTTGTAGACTTTTGGATCGCAACCATTCTGACTGGCGTGAAATGGTACCTCATAGTGGTTTTGATTTGCATTTCTCTGATAATGAGTGATGTTGAGCATCTTTTCATGTGTTTGTTAGCCATCTGTATGTCTTCTTTGGAGAAATGTCTATTTAGTTCTTTGGCCCATTTTTTGATTGGGTCATTTATTTTTCTGGAGTTGAGCTATAGGGGATGCTTGTATATTTTTGAGATTAGTTTTGTCAGTTGCTTCATTTGCTATTATTTTCTCCCATTCTGAAGGCTGCCTTTTCACCTTGCTAATAGTTTCCTTAGTTGTGCAGAAGCTTTTAAGTTTAATTAGGTCCCATTCCTCTGTCTTTTCTAAAACCAGCTTGAAATTCTGGAAGTTCATGGTTCATGTACTTTTGAAGCCTGAGATGAGTGCAATTGTGCAGTAGTTCGAACAATTTTTGGCATTGCCTTTCTTTGGGATTGGAATGAAAAATGACCTTTTCCAGTCCTATGGCCACTGCTGAGTTTTCCAAATTTGCTGGCATGTTGAGTGCAACGCTTTCATAGCATCATCTTTTAGGATTTGAAATAGCTCAACTGGAATTCCATCACCCCCACTAGTGTTTTTTTGTAGTGATGCTTCCTAAGGCTCACTTGACTTCACATTCCAGGATGTTTGGTTCTAGGTGAGTGATCACACCATCTTGATTATCTGGGTTGTGACGATCTTTTTTGTATAGTTCCTCTGTGTACTCTTACGACCTCTTCTTATTATTTTCTGCTTCTCTTAAGTCCATACTATTTCTGTTCTTTATTGAGCCCATCTTTGCATGAAATGTTCCCTTAGTGTCTCTAATTTTCTTGAAGAGATCTCTAGTCCTTCCTGTTCTGTTGTTTTCCTCTGTGTCTTCGCACTGATCACTGAGGAAGGCGTTCTTATCCCTCCTTGCTATTCTTTGGAATTCTGTATTCAAATGTGGGTATATATTTCTTTTTCTCCTTCACTTCTCTTCTTTTCACAGCTATTTTAAAGGCCTCCTTATCACAGCTATTTTAAAGGCCTCCTTAGAAGCCATTTTGCTTTTTTGCATTTCCTTTTCTTGGGGAGAGTCTCAATCCCTGTCTCCTGTACAATGCCATGAACCCCCCTAGTGTCTACCATACAGCAGAGGTTTGGTGGTCCTCACACACTCTCCCTCCCTGGTCCTCACCAGACTGTTCATGTGCTCAGCCGACTCCAAAGAGGAAAGAACACAAATGTCCAATAAAGGCAGATTAGATCCACAAATAAGTTGACATAAAATGGCATTTAAAGTCATGCTTTTTATTTTACAAGTCTAGTAATTTATGGACGGAGAGAAAATATTTTACTTTTATAAAATCTCCAGCAATGAAGCCACTTGTGTGCATGTGTGTATATATACATAAATGCATATATATACACACTTATATGTATGTGTGTATATATAATATATATTTAGGAAGAGCATTGCTGTAATTAACAAAGTACTAGGTCATAAATGTAACCATTTCTCTGAGTCTACATATGCTTCAATTGCACATGAAAACAAAGAAGTTGAGGGACCTTCTCTTTCCCTGAATGATTCAATCCCGCAGATACAGAGTAGAGCTGGGCTGCGGATGACTTGGACCTGGCAAAGTCAGGCCTCTTCCCAAGATGGCATGACTAGAAATTATTTGGATGGTTTATTTTCACAATGCCAGAGCCACCCTGAACAAATTGGCAATACTCAGCAGAATTAAACATAAGCTTACTTTAGGAGCCAACAGAGGGACCCTCACCCAGGTCCCTAAAGGGACAGGGGTGAGAATATTTGAAGGTAGCATTGTTTGCAGTAAGGGCTTCCCTGATAGCTCAGCTGGTAAGAATCTGCCTGCAACGCAGGAGACCTCAGTTTGATTCCTGGGTCAGGAAGATCTGCTGGAGAAGGGATAGGCTACCCACTCCAGTATTCTTGGGCTTCCCTTGTGGCTCAGCTAGTAAAGAATCCACCTGCAATGCGGGAGACCTGGCTTCAATCCCTGGGTTGGGAAGATCCCCTGGAGCAGGGAAAGGCTACCCATTCCAGTATTCTGGCCTGGAGAACTCCATGGACTGTATAGTCCATGGGATCACAAAGAGTTGGACATGACTGAGTGACGTGCACTTTCACCTTCACTTTGTTTGCGTGGTGGGAAGTTGGAGGCAGCTTGGTGTTTATCACTAGAGAAACTGATAAATAAAACATGGTGGATGCGTGCAGTAAAATTCAAGTTAAAAAAAATGAATTACTGAGTGGGAAGAAAATGGCAGAGGAGTAAGATAGAGACATTGCCAGCCTCCCCACAAATACATAAAAAGCTCATCAAGATATGGAACAACTCCTGTGAAGCAACCTCTAGGCGACAGCAGAAGATCCCAGGCATTCAAGGGGACAGGCTAAGTTCCCTGCAATCAGAACACAGGCACAAGTCACCCCTAACAAGAAAGCAACACAAACCACTCAACCAACCTTTCGCTCCAAGGGTGGAGGCTGGGGGAGGAAGAAGGAATACGACCTTCAAGCCTGGGAAAAGGAGACCTCAAGTGGAGCAAGGTAGGAAAAAAATGATGAAAAGACAGATAAATACAGCACAAATGAAAGAACAAGGTAGAAACTTACAAGACCAAATAAATGAAGAGGAAATAAGCGATCTATTTGAAAGAGAATTGAGAATAATGATGGTAAAGATGCTCCAAAGACTTGAAAATAGAATAGAGAAAATGAAGAAACATTTAACACTGTTAATACAATCACCAAGGACATAGAATAAATAAAGAATAAGCAAACAGAGATGAATAATACAATTACTGAAGTTAAAAATACTCTAGAAGTAACTGATAGCAGAATAACTGAGGTAGAGGAATAGATAAGTGATCTGGAAGATAGAATGGTGGAAATAACTGCTGAAGAGCAGACTAAAGGGAAAAGAATGAAAAGAATTGAGGATAGCCTTAGAGACCTTTGGGCCAATATTAAATGCACCAACATTTGAGTCATAGGGGTCCCAGAGGAAGAAGAAAGAAAGGCACTGAGAAAATTTTTGAAGAAATTATAGTTGAAGACTTCCCCAATATGGAAAAGAAAATAGTCAATCAAATCCAAGAAGCACAGAGTCCCTTACAGGAGAAACCCAAGGAGAAACACTTTGAGAAACATATTAATCAAACTAACAGAGATTAAGCACAAAGAAAGAATATTAAAAGCAGCAAGTAAAATACAAGGGAAAACCCATATTATTAACAGCAGATCTTTCAGCAGAAACCCTGAAGGCCAGAAGGGAATGGGAGGATATATTTAAAGTACTGAGAAAGAAAAATCTACAACCATGATTACTCTACCCAGCAAAGATCTCATTTAAAATTGATGGACAAATCAAAAGCTTTATAGACAAGCAGAAGAGAATTTAGCACCACCAAACCAGCCTTACAACAAATACTGAAGGGATTTATATACTCAGCAAATGCAATAGAAAGGAAAGACCTACAAAAACAAACCCAAAGCAATCAAGAAAATGCCAATAGGAATATATATATGAATAATTATCTTAAATGTAAATGAATTAAATACACCAACAAAAAGATACAGACTGACTGAATGGATACAAAAAGAAGACCCTTATATATGTGGCATACAAGAGACCCACTTAAAACCTAGAGACACATACCGACTGAAAGTAAAAGGATGGAAAAAGATAGTCCATGTAATGGGAAACAAAAAGAAAGCTGGAGTGGCAATCCTTATTTCAGACAAAATAGACTAAAATAAAGAATATTATAAGAGACAAAGAAGGACACTACATAATGATAAAGGGATCAATCCAAGAAGAAGAAGACATAACCATTGTAAATACTTATGCACCCAACCTAAGAGTACCTCAATACATAGGGCAAACACTAACAGGCAAAAGAGGGGAAATTGACAGTAACACAGTAATAGTAGGGAACTCTAACATTCCGTTTACACCAATGGACAGATCATCAAAACAGAACAAATAATAAAGCACAAACCTTAAATGAAACATTAGACCAAATGGACCTAATTGATATCTTCAGGACATTTCATCCAAATGCAGAAGAATACACTTTCTTCTCAACTGCACATGGAACATTCTCCAGGATAGATCACATCTTGGGCCACAAATCAAGCCTTAGTAAATTTAAGAAAATTGAAATCATACCAAGGATCTTCTCTGACCACAATGCTATAAGACTAGATACCAAATATAGGGGGAAAAAACTGTCAAAAACACAAACTCATGGAGATTAAACAGTATATTACTAAATAACAAAGAGGTTACTGAAGAAGTAAGAAGGGAAATCAAAAGATTTCTAGAAAGAAAAGACAATGAAAACAGACCCAAAATCTATGGAATTCAGCAAAAGCAGTTCTAAGAAGGAAGTTTATAGCAATACAGTCCAACCTCAAGAAACAAGAAAAGTATTGAATAGACAACCTAACTCTACATCTAGAGCATGTGGAAAAAGAACAAAAAAACCCCCGAAGTCAGCAAAAGGAAAGAAATCACAAAAACCAGAGCAGAAACAAATGAGGAAGAAATGAAGGAAACAGTAGCAAAGATTAATAAAGCTAAAAGCTGGTTCTTTCAGAAGATAAGCAAAATCGACAACCTGTCAAAAAATTTACAGACTCATCAAGAAAAAAAGGGAGAAAAATCAAATCAACAAAATTAGAAATTAAAAAAGAGAGGTTGCAACAGGCAACAGAGAAGGAAATGGCAAGCCACTCCAGTATTCTTGCCTAGAGAATCCTGTGGACAGAGGAGCCTGGTGGGCTGCTTTCCATGGGGTCGCACAGAGTCAGACACGACTGAAGTGCCTTAGCATGCATGCATGCACTGGAGAGGGAAATGGCAACCCACTCCAGTATTCTTGCCTGGAGAATCCCAGGGACAGAGGAGTCTGGTGGGCTGCTGTCTATGGGGTCGCAGAGAGTCAGACACAAGTGAAGCAACATAGCAGCAGCAGCAGCAACAGACAACACAGAAACACAAAGGATCATAAGAGAATATTATGAGCAACTATGTGCTAATACAATGGACAGCCTAGAGGAAATTGACAGATTATTAGAAAAGTTCAACCTCTCAAGACTGAACCAGGAAGAAATAGAAATTAAGAACAAGCCAATTACAAACACTGAAATCAAAACTGTGATTTAAAAAATTTCCCCCAAAACAAAAGCCTAGGGCCAGAGGGCTTCACAGGGGAATTCTACCAAACCTTTAGGAAAGAGTTAATGCTTATTTTCCTGAAACTCGGGCTTCCCTGATAGCTCAGATGGTAAAGAACCCACCTGCAATGCAGGAGGCCCTAGTTTGATTCCTGGGTTGGGATGGTCCCATGGAGAAGGGATAGGCTACCCACTCCAGTATTCTTGGGCTTCCCTTGTGGCTCAGCTGGTAAAGCTTCTGCCTGCAATGTGGGAGACCTGGGTTCAATCCCTGGGTTGAGAAGATCTCCTGGAGAAGGGAAAGGCTACACACTCCAGTTTTCTGGCCTGGAGAATTCCATGGACTGTATAGTCCATGGGGTCGCAAAGAGTCAGACACGACTGAATGACTTTCACTTTCACTTTCCAAAAAATTACAGAGGAAGAACACTTCCAAACTCATTCTATGGGGCCACAATCAGCCTGATACCGAAACCAGGCAAAGACAACACACAAAAAAGAGAATTACAGGCCAATATCACTGATAAATATACATACAAAACTCCTCAACAAAATTCCAGCAAACAGAATTCAACAACACATTAAAAAGTTCATGATCAAGTTAGGTTTATCCCAAGGAGCAAGGATTCTTCAATATACACAAATCAATCAACATGATAAACCACATTAACAAATTAAAAGATAAAAACCATATGATCATCTCAATAGATGCAGAAAAAGCCTTTGACAAAATTCAGCAGCCATTTATGATAAAAAATGCTTAAAAAATGGGCATAGAAGGAATCTACCTCAGCATAGTAAAGGCCATATATGATAAGCCCACAGCAAACATTATTCTCATTGGTGAAAAACTGAAAGCATTCCCTCTAAGATCAGGAACAAGACAAGGGTGTCTACTCTCACCACTATTATTCAACAGAGTTTTGGAAGTCCTAGCTAAGGCAATTAGAGAAGGAAAAGAATGAAAAGGAATCCATATTGGAAAATAAGAAGTAAAACTCTCACTGTTTGCAGATGACATGATACTATACATAGAAAACCCAAAAGAAACTATCAGAAAATTATTAGAGCTAATCAATGAATTCAGCAAAGTCTCAGGATACAAGCTCAATACACATAAATCAGTTGCATTCCTATATACTAACAATGAAAAATCAGAAAGAGAAATTAAGGAATAAATCCCATTCACCATTGCAGCAAAAAGAATAAAATACCTAGGAATAAAACTACCAAGGAAACAAAAGAACTATATATGGAAAATTATAAGACACTGATGTAAGAAATCGAAGACAACATAAATAGATGGAGAGATTCCATGTTCCTGGGTAAGAAGAATCAATATTATGAAAATGACTATGCTACCAAAGGCAATCTATGGATTCAGTGTGATCCCTATCAAATTACCAATGGCATTTTCCACAGAACTAGAACAAAAAATTTCACAATTCATATGGAAACACAAAAGTCCCTGAATAGCCAAAGCAGTCTTGAGAAAGAAAAATGGAGCTGGAGGAATCAACCTTCCTGACTTCAGACTATGCTACAAAGCTACAGTCATCAAGACAGTATGGTACTGGCACAAAACAGAAATAGAGACCAATGGAACAAGGTAGCCCAGAGATAAACCCACATACCTATGGGTACCTTATTTTTGGCAAAGAAGGCAAGAATATACAATGAGGCAAAGATAGCCTCTTCAATAAGTGGTACTGGGAAAACTGGACAGCTGTGTGCAAAAGAATGAAATCAGAACGCTTCCTAATGTCATACACAAAGATAAACTCAAAATGGATTAAAGACCAAATGTAAGACTAGAAACTATAAAACCCTTAGAGGAAAACATAGGCAAAACACTTGGTGACATAAATCAAAGGAAGATCCTCTATGACCCACTTCCTAGAGTAATGGAAATAAAAACAAAAATAAACTTAAAAGGCTTTGCACAGCAAAGGAAACTAAGAACAAGGTGAAAAAACAACTCTAAGAATGGGAGAAAATGTTGCTCCTGCTGCTGCTAAGCTGCTCTAGTCATGTCCGACTCTGTGTGACCCCACAGATGGCAGCCCACTAGCTTCCACCTTCCCTGGGATTCTCCAAGCAAGAATACTGGAGTGGGTTGCCATTTCCTTCTCCAATGCATGAAAGTGAAAAGTGAAAGTGAATTCGCTCAGTCATGTCTGACTCTTAGCGACCCCATGGACTGCAGCCTACCAGGCTCCTCCGTCCATGGGATTTTCCAGGCAAGAGTACTGGAGTGGGGTGCCATTGCCCTCTCCAATGGGAGAAAATAACAGCAAATGAAACAACTGACAAAAAATTAATTTCCAAAATATACAAGCAGCTCATACAACACAATACCAGAAAAAAACAAGCACCCCAATAAAAAAGTGGGAAAAAGACCTAAACAGACATTTCTCCAAAGAAGACATACAGAGGGCTAACAAACACATGAAAAAATGCTCAACATCTCTCATTATTAGAGAAATGCAAATCAAAACTACAATGAGATACCACCTCACACCAGTCAGAATGGACATCATCAAATAGTCTACAAGCAATAAATGCTGGAGAGGGTGTGGAGAAAAGGGAACCCTCTTGCATTGCTGGTGGGAATGTAACTGATACAACCACTATGAAAGACAGTATGGAGATTCTTTACAAAGCCAGGGAAAAAACCACCATATGACCCAGCAATCCCACTCTTAGGGATATACCCTAAGGAAACCAAAATTGAAAGAGACACGTGTATCTCAGTGTTCATTGCAGCACAGTTTACAATAGCTAGAACATGGAAGCAACCTAGATGTCCATCAACAGATGAATGGATAAAGAAGCCGAGGTACGTATATACAATGGATGACTACTCAGCCATATAAAGGAACGTCTTTGAGTCAGTTCTAATGAGGTGGATGAACCTAGAGCCTATTATACAAAATGAAGTAAGTCAGAAAGAGAAATATAAATATCGTATACTGACATATATATATATATATATATGGAATATAAAGATGGTACTGAAGAATTTATTTACAGGGCAGCAATGGAGAAACAGACATAGACAACAGACCTATGGACACAGTGTGGGGGAGGAGGGAGAGGGTGAGATGTATGGAGAGTGTAACATGGACGCTTACAATACCATTTGTAAAATAGATAGCCAATGGATATTTGCTGTGTGACTCAGGGAACTCAAGCAGGGGCTCTGTGACAATCTAGAAGGGTAGGATTGGAAGGAGATAGGAAGGATGTTTGGGAGGGAGGCGACATGGGTGTACCTATGGCTAATTCTTGTTGATGTATGACAGAAAATCACAAAATTCTGTAAAGCAATTATCCTTCAATGAAAAAAGTAAAAAAATAAATAAAATGAATAAAAAAGAAAACATAAAAAGAAAACAAATTACATGTGCATGAAAACCTACACGGATCTTTTAAAAAGAATGCTGAGTATAATTGAGGTGTAAAGCATAGTTAGATTTACATAAACTAAGGACACAATCCTCCAATTTCCTTCCTTTTTAAGCCTCAATCTTGGAGTAGGAAATGGCACCCCACTCCAGTATCAGTTCAGTTCAGTTGCTCAGTTGTGTCCGACTCTTTGCAACCCCATGAATCACAGCACACCAGGCCTCCCTGTCCATCACCAACTCCTGGAGTTCACTCAGACTCATGTCCATTGAGTCAGTGATGCCATCCAGCCATCTCATCCTCTGTCGTCCCCTTCTCCTCCTGCCTTCAATCTTTCCCAGCATCTGGGTCTTTTCCAATGAATCATTTATTCCGATGAGTCATCCAATACTAGGGAATATCAAATTTATAGCTGGAACAATCATATTGTGATTATTTAAGAAAGCATTCATATTTTAAGAGATAGATACTGAAGTTTTTAAGGGTGAAATGGCATGGTGTCTGTGATTTGCTTTAAAAATTTTAACAAAAGGAAAAGAATAAAAGATTAGGTAAATGAGGAATATCGTTCTTCTTGAATCTGGGTGATGGATATAAGTTTATACTTCTGTATGCTTGAAAATGCTTTTAATTTTTAAAACACTGAAAAGCCTTTAAGAAAAAACTCTGAGCTCTCCCAGTTAAAACACAGTTTGCTACTGAACCAAACTTCAGTTTACTTACCCAAATGAGCAAAGTCAATCTACTGACTCAAGGTTGTGGTGAAAGAAAGTACAGCATTTATTTGCAGGGTGCCAAGCAAGGAGAATGGGCAGCAAATGTTTAAAGGACTTGAACTCCCCAATGGCTTTCAGGCAGGAGATTTTTTAGATTAAAATTAAGGGTAATGATCTTAAGTATGTGATTGTCTCATGGATTCTTCAGGTTGTTTGGGTGTTAAGCAACAAAGTGATATCTGGCATCCTGATCATCATTCTGGTTCCAACTTGTTTCTGTCACCTTGGCTGTGGTCAGCAGGTTTCATCATGTGGTCCTGGTTTCTGTAAAACAACTCAAAGGTATCGCATCAGATTATTATCTATATCCATTGAAGAGGTACTAGGGATCCTGTGACTGTTTTATAGCTAAACTTCTCTTGTTTGATTGCTTTCCCCCTGTTTCAGCTTGTCCTCACTTCTGTAACCATTAACTGCTTGAGTCTGCTCTTTGGAACTCTGCGAAGACCTAAAAATCTCAACCTTTTTCTACACGAGAAGTGGGGACAAGAAAGGATTGTACCCAGGAAGGCCCTGTAGGGTCCTGTTCATTTTCAGGTCCCTCTGCTTTTTGGTACTCTTCATCCTGAGGGAACGGGGCAATGACCGCTTTGGCTACTTCCTGCTGAACAGGGGCAATGTTAATTCCTCAGTATTAGAAGAACAAAGTCTTGGATCTTCTCAAAGAATTCTCAAGTCCAGGTCTAGCATCAGTATTTTGAATTACGAAAACATGATTTCTTTCTTTGATCACTTTGTCATAGCATCTGGACAGATAGTTGAAAATTATTAAACACATTACAAAGAGTATGATGATCAAATGGAGCCTTGTAATGGTACTCAAAAGAGTCTCCCTATTTCAGATGGCAACCAAGAAAATAAGTCTTGATGTGTATCCTCTTTATGTACATCCTGTAATCAGGTAGCCTTTTGAAGTATTCTGTTTACTTGGGTTTCAACTTCTCCAGAGGTATTGATGTATGTGCAGCATGTGTTATTAGCCATTACACACACTTCTCCTTGTTTTGCCAATAAGAAATCTTGGGCTATTCTATTGCCCAGGACGACTCAAGTCAATGAGTTCAAAGATGTATGTTGGGCTGCAATACTTTTAGCTGTGTCCTCAGCAATTTGTCCAATTGTGGCAGATAGGTTATGAATCATTATCTCTATTGACATAAACTCTGGCAGTTAGTGTGAGGTTGCCAAAAACACTTTGTCCTTTATTATCCTCATATTCTGCCAATATCATTCTTTTAAGATGAGTATTTGATTTAGGGAGGGAAGGGAAGCTCTCCAGACTATACAAGGCAAAAGGCAACCTTATATATCCCAATAGGCATGACCCTTCCATTTCCCAGCTGTCTAAGCAGCGATGTGCCCACCCTTCCCCTTTTGGGTCTCTCCCTGTGCCACAGACAAAGTAATATCCTGGAGGGGCACAAGTTATACCTCCCATGGTATCGAAATTGATACCTTCATTTTGGGGTAGCACAGACATTACATTCTCTAGCCAGGGATCACGACCACTGCAAGCCTACCAAAGTTCCCTTACATTATGACCAACTTTTCTGACTCTCTGGCACAAAATAGTGTCATCTTGACCTCTTTCACATTTGCCATTTTTACATATCAGGGGATTTTTTTTTTTATCACATTTTTTTACAGTAAAGTCAGGAGACCATGGTGGACCAGTGGTAACTTTTCCTCCAGTGACAATTTCCTCAGACAGGATGAGACAAGGGATTTGGATTTTCTCAGGTAATACGGTTATTCTAACTTTGAATGTGGTGGCTGGAGGAGGAAGAGTATAGTAGGTGATGGGTTCTGGCACAGTACTAAAATCAGTTACGAGGACCATAAATGGGACATAGTTTTCACTGATTGTTTCAAGTTTCAAATGACATATCCAACAATTTCTTAAGCTCTCACTTGTGGCTATAGTCTGAGATAAGCTAATTAGAGTATTTTCCCTCCAGGAAGCAGCAGACACCAGTGGGATGAGAAAGTAAAGAAGATTAAGAGCCATCATTACAGTTGGGGCCAAGATCTTATATGGGAAAATAGCAATGGCCCTAAATTTTGGTGCTAACCCTATTATCACAAACCTATTTTAAATTAAAATAGAGCAAGGTTTAATTATCTCCTATTATCAATATCACATCAAATTATAGGCTTATTTGACTATAATATAACCACAGGTAAAATGATTAGATGAATCCAGAAGCAAGCAAAAAATTATAAGCAAATAATAAAACAAAAAAATGCTCCAGCCAGTTACAAATGTTATGATAAATGGCCACAAGTCATTCACTACTTATATAAGATACTTTCCTTGATTTTAACTGAAGCCCCAGTGCAGAATTGTAGGAAGGAGGACTGGCTTTGTTCAGCTTTGTGGTTGTCTTTTCTGTAACTGCTGAGGACTGTAGATTTGTCGTCGGGTCAGAAGCCAGTTTCACCCTTGTGTAATGGATCCATGACTTGACTTCTGTCAATTGAACAAGAGCTAGTTAACAGTAGAACATGGTAAGGCCCCACCCACTGAGACTGGAGTTGGTTCTTTCAGTGTATATTCTTCCTCATTGTTTGGTGCACCCAGTCTCCAGTTCTAAAACACTGGAAGGGGACATCTGTGGGAAATATCACTTTATCAGTCCCAAATTTGGAAATAGTATTTAAAACTTACCCCAGTGTTTGCACATATCTTACAGTGTCTATTTTTTGTATATTTCAATCACATGTCTGGCCAGTTAACTTCTCAGAATAGAGGAAGTGTCTCCCATACAATATTTCATAAGGACTCAATTGGAGTCTTCTTCTAGGACCCACTCTAATTCTAAGCAATGCAACTGACAACTTATCACAGATTAAGTTTCTTCACAGATTTTAGCTGTAGTTCTATTTTTCTTTATTAAAAATTTTATTTATTTTAATTGGGGGATCATTACTTTACAATATTGTGATGGTTTTTGCCATATATCAACTTGAATCAGTGAAGGGTAGACATTATGGCATCCGGTCCCATCACTTCATGGGAAATAGAGGGGGAAACAGTGGAAACCGTGTCAGACTTTATTTTTCTGGGCTCCAAAATCACTGCAGATGGTGACTGCAGCCATGAAATTAAAAGACACTTACTCCTTGGAAGGAAAGTTATGACCAACCTAGATAGCATATTCAAAAGCAGAGATATTACTTTGCCAACAAAGGTCTGTCTAGTCAAGACTATGGTTTTTCCAGTGGT
>NW_011494529.1:1543241-1544071 GCF_000754665.1 Bison bison bison
TAAAGCAATTGCACTCATCTCACACGCTAGTAAAATAATGCTCAAAATTCTCCAAGCCAGGCTTCAGCAATACGTGAACTGTGAACTTCCAGATGTTCAAGCTGGTTTTAGAAAAGGCAGAGGAACGAGAAATCAAATTGCCAACATCTGCTGGATCATCGAAAAAGCAAGAGAGTTACAGAAAAACATCTATTTCTGCTTTACTGACTATGCCAAAGCCTTTGACTGGATCACAATAAACTATGGAAAATTCTGAAAGAGATGGGAATACCAGACCACCTGACCTGCCTCTTGAGAAACCTATATGCAAGTCAGGAAGCAACAGTTAGAACTGGACATGGAACAACATACTGGTTCTAAATAGGGAAAGGAGTATGTAAAGGCTATATATTGTCACTCTGCTTATTTAACTTCTATGCAGAGTACATCATCAGAAAAGCTGGGCTGGAAGAAGCACAAGCTGGAATCAAGATTGCCAGGAGAAATATCAATAACCTCAGATATGCAGATGACACCACCCTTATGGCAGAAAGTGAAGAGGAACTAAAAAGCCTCTTGATGAAAGTGAAAGAGGAGAATGAAAAAATTGGCTTAAAACTCAACATTCAGAAAATGAAGATCATGGCATCTGGTCCTATCACTTCATGGGAAGTAGATGGGGAAACAGTGGAAACAGTGGCAGACTTTATTTGTTTGGGGCTCCAATATCACTGTAGATGGTAATTGCAGCCATGAAATTAAAAGACGCTTACTCCTTGGAAGGAAAGTTATGACCAACCTAGATAGCATATTCAGAAGCAGAGACATTACTTTGCCAACAAAGGCTGTCT
>NW_011494529.1:1544171-1544659 GCF_000754665.1 Bison bison bison
CCGGGAGTTGGTGATGGACAAGGAGGCCTGGCGTGCTGCGATTCATGGGGTCGCAAAGAGTTGGACACGACTGAGCAACTGTTTGATCTGATCTGATTGTGAAACCCCCTCCCACTTCCTTCCCCATACTATCCCTTTGGGCTGTCCTAGAGCACTAGCTTTGTGTGCCCTGCTTTATGCATTGAACTTGCATTGGTCATCTATTTTACATATGGTAATATATCCAATCCCAAAGAAAGGCAATGCCAAAGAATGCTCAAACTACCCCACCATTGCACTCATCTCACACGCTAGTAAAATAATGCTCAAAATTCTCCAAGCCAGGCTTCAGCAATACGTGAACTGTGAACTTCCAGATGTTCAAGCTGGTTTTAGAAAAGGCAGAGGAACCAGAAATCAAATTGCCAACATCTGCTGGATCATCGAAAAAGCAAGAGAGTTACAGAAAAACATCTATTTCTGCTTTACTGACTATGCCAAAGCCTTTG
>NW_011494529.1:1545444-1548451 GCF_000754665.1 Bison bison bison
TCTGTTCTTTACATTTGTATCTCTTTTGCTGCCCTGTGTATAGATCATCATTACTGTCTTTTTAAATTCCATATTTATGCATTAATATACAGTATTCATATCTCTCTTTCTGACTTACTTCACTCTTTATAATAGGCTCCAGTTTCATCTACCTCATTAGAACTGACTCAAATACTTTCCTTTTTATAACTGAGTAATATTCCATTGTGTATATGTACCACAACTTCCTTATCCATTCATCTGCCGACGGACAGATAGGTTGTTTCCATGTCCTAGCTATTGTAAATAGTACTCCAATGAAAATTGGGGTACATGTGTCTCTTTCAATTCTTGTTTCCTCTGGGTGTATGCCCAGCAATGGGATTGCTGAGTTATATGACATTTATATTCCTAGTTTCTTAAGGAAATTCCACACTGTTCTCCATAGTGGCTGTACTAGTTTGCATTCCCACTAACAGTGTAAGAGGGTTCCATTTTCTCCATACTCTCTGCAGCATTTATTATTTGTAGAATTTTTTATGATGGCAATTCTGAATGGCATGAGATGATATTTCATTTGTGTCATCTTTGATATCTTTCATCAGTGTTTTATAGTTTTCTATATGTAGGTCTTTTGTTTCTTTAGGTAAATTCATTCATGAGTATTTTATTCTTTTCTTTGCAAAGGTGAATGGGATTGTTTCCTTAATTTCTCTATCTGAATTTTCATTGTTAGTATATAGGAATGCAAGGGATTTCTGTGTATTAAACATTATATTCTGCAACTTTACTATATTCGTTGATTAGCTCTAGTCATTTCCTGGTGACATCTTTAGGGTTTTCTATGTAAATGATCTTATTATCTGCAAACAGTGAGAGTTTTACTTCTTCTTTTCTAATCTTAATTCATTTTATTACTTTTCCTTCTCTGATTGCTGTGTTTAGTACTTCCAAAACTATGTTGAATAGTAGTGGTGAGAGTGGGCATCCTTTTCTTGTTCCTGATTTTAAAAGAAATGCTTTCAATTTTTTGCCATTGAGGATAATGTTTGCTGTGGTTTGTTGTATATGACTTGTATTATGTTGAGGTGTCTTTCTTCTATGCCTGCTTTCTAGAGCACTTTTATCATAAATGGCTGCTAAATTTTGTCAAAGGCTCTCTCTGTATCTACTGAGATAATAAAATGGTTTTTATCTTTCAATTTGTTAATAATATGTATCACATTGACTGATTTGTGCATACTGAAGAATCCTTGTGTCCCTGAAATAAAGCTCATTTGGTCATAATGTATGATCTTTTTAATATGTTGTTAGATTCTGTTTGCTAGAATTTTGTTGAGGAGTTCTGCCTCTGTGTTCATCAGTGATACTGGCCTGTAGCTTTCTTTTTTGTGGCATCTTCGTCTGGTTTTGGTATTAGGGTGATGGTGGCCTCATAGAATGAGTTTGAGAGTTTCCTTCCCGTGCAATTTTCTGGAAGAGTTTGAGAGTGGATAGTGGATAGGATAGGTGTTACTTCTTCTCTAAATTTTGGTAGAATTCATCTGTGAGGCCACCTGTTCCCGGGCTTTTGTTTGTTGGAATATTTTTGATTACAATTTTGATTTCTGTGCTTGTGATTGGTCTGTTCAGATTTTATATTTCTTCCTGGTTCAGTTTTAGAAGGTTATACCTTTCTAAGAATTTGTCCATTTCTTCTAAGAAGTTGTCCATTTTATTGGCATATAGTTGCTCAAAGTAGTCTCTTATGATCTTTTGTATTTCTGTGCTGTCTGTTGTGACTTCATTTTCATTTCTAATTATATTGATTTGATTCTTCTCCCCTTTTTCTTGATAAATCTGGCTAATGGTTTGTCTATTTTGTATATCTTCTCAAAGAACCGGCTTTTAATATTGTTATTTTCTATAGTCTCCATTTCTTTTTCATTCATTTCGGCTCTGATTTTATGATTTCTCTCCTTCTACTAACTCTGGGGGGTTTTTTGTTATTCTTTTTCTAGTTGCTTTAGGTGTAAGGGCTTCCCTGGTGGCTCAGAGGTTAAAGTGTCTGCCCCCAATGCGGGAGACTTGGGTTCGATCCCTGAGTCGGGGAGATCCCCTGGAGAAGGAAATGGTAACCGACTCCAGTATTCTTGCCTGGAGAATCCCATGGATGGAGAAGCCTGTGGGCTACAGTGCACAGGGTCGCACAGAGTCGGACATGACTGAGCGACTTCACTTTCAGTTCAGCTGTAAAGTTAAGTTTTAAATTTGACGTTTCTCTTACTTCTGAGGTAGGCTTGTATTGTTATGAACCTCCCTCTTTGCCCTGATTTTACTGAATCCCATGGGTTTTGGGTTGAGTTTTTTCAGTATCATTTCTTTCTATGCATATTTATATTTCCCTTTTGATTTCTTCAGTGACCTGTCGGTTTTTCAGAAGCATGTTGTGTAGTCTCCATATGTTTGTGTTACTGTATTGTGATTGGAAAAGTGTTTGAAATGATTTCAGTTTTTTGTTTTTTGTTTTTTAATTTAGCAAGGCTACATTTGTGGCCCAGGATGTGATCTATCCTGGAGAATGTTCCATGTGAACTTGAGAAAAGGGTAAAATCCACTGTTTTGGGGTGAAATGCCCTGTAGATATTAGACTAACTTGTCCATCGTATCATTAAAAGCTTGTGTTTCCTTGTTAATTTTCTGTTTGCTTGATCTATCCATAGGTGTGTCTGGGGTACAAAAGTCCCCCACTATTATTGTGTTACTGTTAATTTCCTCTTTCATACTTGTTAGCATTTGACTTATGTTGGGTGCATCAGTTCAGTTCAGTTCCGTCATGCAGTTGAGTCTGACACTTTGCGACCCCATGAATCACAGGACGCCAGGCCTATCTGTCCATCACCATCTCCCAGAGTTCACTCAAACTCACGTCCTTTGAGTCGGTGATGCCATCCAGCCATCTCATCCTCTGTCATCCCCTTCTCCTCTTGCCCCTAATCCCTCCCAGCATCAGAGTCTTTTCCAATGAGTCAACTCTTCACATGAGGTG
>NW_011494529.1:1548551-1549070 GCF_000754665.1 Bison bison bison
GTTTCAGCTTAGCATCATTCCTTCCAAAGAAATCCCAGGGCTGATCTCCTTCAGAATGGACTGATTGGATCTCCTTGCAGTCTAAGGGACTCTCAAGAGTCTTCTCCAACACCAAAGTTCAAAAGCATCAGTTCTTCGGTGTTCAGCTTTCTTCAAAGTCCACCTCTCACATCCATACATGACCACTGGAAAAACCATAGCCTTGACTAGACGGACCTTTGTTGGCAAAGTTGTGTCTCTGCTTTTCAATATGCTATCTAGGTTGGTCATAACTTTTCTTCCAAGGAGTAAGCTTCTTTTAATTTCATGGCTACAGTTACCATCTGCAGTGATTTTGGAGCCCCAAACAAATAAAATCTGACACTGTTTCCACTGTTTATCCATCTATTTCCCAGGAAGTGATGGGACCAGATGCCATGATCTTCGTTTTCTGAATGTTGGGCTTTAAGCCAATTTTTTCACTTTCCTCTTTCACTTTCATCAAGAGGCTTTTTAGTTCCTCTTCACTTTCTGCCATAA
>NW_011494529.1:1549510-1554813 GCF_000754665.1 Bison bison bison
TTACTTTACTAGTGTATGAGATGAGTGCAATTGTGTAGGTAGTTTGAGCATTCTTTGGCATTGCCTTTCTTTGGGATTGGAATGAAAACTGACCTTTTCCAGTCCTGTGGCCACTGCTGAGTCTTCCAAATTTGCTGGCATATTGGGTACAGCACTTTCACAGCATCATCTTTCAGGATTTGGAATAGCTCAACTGGAACTCCATCACCTCCACTAGCTTTGTTCGTAGTGATGCTTTCTAAGCCGACTTGACTTCACATTCCAGGATGTCTGGCTCTAGGTGAGTGATCACACCATCGTGATTATCTTTGTCATGACAATCTTTTTTGTACAGTTCTTCTGTTTATTCTTGCCACCTCTTCTTAGTATCTTCTGCTTCTGTTAGGTCCATACCACTTCTGTCCTTTATCGAGCCCATCTTTGCATGAAATGTTCTGTTGGCATCTCTCATTTTCTTGAAGAGATCTCTAGTCTTTCCCATTCTGTTGTTTTCCTCTATTTCTTTGCATTGATTGCTGAGGAAGGCTTTCTTATCTCTTCTTGCTATTCTTTGGAACTCTGCATTCAGATGGGAATATCTTTCCTTTTCTCCTTTGCTTTTCGCTTCTCTTCTTTTCACAGCTATTTGTAATGCCTCCCCAGACAGCCATTTTGCTTTTTTGCATTTCTTTTCCATGGGGATGGTCTTGTTCCCTGTCTCCTGTACAATGTTATGAACCTCAGTCCATAATTCATCAGGCACTCTATCTATTAGATCTAGTCCCTTTAATCTATTTCTCACTTCCACTGTATAATCATGAGGGATTTGATTTAGGTCATACCTGAATGGTCTAGTGGTTTTCCCTACTTTCTTCAATTTAAGTCTGAATTTGGCAATAAGGAGCTCATGATCTGAGCCACAGTCAGCTCCTGGTCTTGTTTTTGCTGACTGTATAGAGCTTCTCCATCTTTGGCTGCAAAGAATATAATCAATCTGATTTTGGTGTTGACCATCTGGTGATGTCCATGTGTAGAGTCTTCTCTTGTGTTGGTGGAAGAGGGTGTTTGCTATGACCAGTGCATTCTCTTGGCAAAATTCTATTAGCATAGAATGTTGGGTGCATATATATTTATAATTGCTATATCTTCTTCTTGGGTTGATCCCTTGATCATTATGTAGTATCCCTCTTTGTCTCTTAGTTCAGTTCAGTTCAGTCGTTCAGTCATGTCTGACTCGTTGCAAACTCATGGACTGAAGCACGCCAGGCTTCCTTGTGCTTCACCAAATCTGGGAATTTGCACAAACTCACGTCCATCAAGTCAGTGATGCCATCCAACAGTCTCGTTCTCTGTTGTCCCCTTCTTCTCCTGCCTTCAGTCTTTCCCAGAATCAGGGTCTTTTCAAATGAGTCAGTTCTTCATATTAGGTGGCCAAAGTATTGGAGTTTCAGCTTCAGCATCAGTCCTTCCAATGAATATTTAGGATTGATTTTCTTTAGGAATGACTGGTTGGAACTCCTTGCAGTCCAAGGGACACTCAAGAGTCTTCTGCAACACCACAGTTCAAAAGCATCAATTCTTCAGCACTCAGCTTTCTTTGTGGTCCAACTCTCACATTCATACATGACTACTGAAAAAATGATAACTTTGACTAGGCAGACCTTTGTTGGCAATGTAGTGTCTCTGCTTTTTAATATGCTGTCTAGGTTGATCATAGTTTTCTTCCAAGGAGCAGCATCTTTTAATTTCATGGCTGCAGTCACTATCTGTAGTGATTTGGAGCCCAAGAAAATAATGTCACTGTTTCCATTGTTTCCCAACTATTTTCCCTGAAGTGATGGGACTGGATGCCATGATCTTAGTTTTCTGAATGTTGAGCTTTAAGCCAACTTTTTCACTTTCCTCTTTCAAGTTCATCAAGAGGTTCTTTAGTTCTTCTTTGCTTTCTGACATAAGGGTGGTATCATCTTGTATCTGAGGTTATTGATATTTCTCCCAGCAATCTTGATTCCAGCTGTGCTTCATTCAGCCTGGCATTTTGCATGATGTACTCTGCATGTAAGTTAGATAAGCAGGGTGGCAAAATACTGCCTTCACATACTCCTTTTCCGATTTGGAACCAGTCTGCTGTTCCATGTCCAATTCTAACTATTGCTTCTTGACTTGCATGCAGATTTCTCATGAGGCAGGTAACGTGGTCTGGTATTCCCATCTCTTTAAGAATTTTCCATAGTTTGTTGTGATTCACACAGTCAAAGACTTTGGGGTAGTCAATAAAGCAGAAATATATGTTTTTTCTGGAACTCTCTTGCTTTTTCAAAGATTCGACAGAAGCTGGCAATTTGATCTCTTGTTCCTCTGCCTTTTCTAAATCCAGCTTGAGCATCTGGAAGTTCACAGTTCACATACTGTTGATGCTTGGCTTGGAGAATTTTGAGCATTACTTTGCTAGCGTGTGAGATGAGTGCAACTGTGCAGTAGTTTGAATACTCTTTGGCATTGCCCTTTTTTGGTATTGGAATGAAAACTGACCTTTTCTATTCCTATGGCCACTGCTGAGTTTTCCAAATTTGTTGGCATACTGAGTACAGCACTTTAATGGCATCATCTTTTAGAATTTGAAATAGATCAACTGGAATTTCATCACCTCCACTAGCTTTGTTCACAGTGATGCTTACTTACTAAGGCCCACTTGACTTCACATTCCAGGATGTCTGGCTCTAGGTGAATGACCACACAATTGTGGTTATCTGGGTCATGAAGATCTTTTTTGCCCAGTTCTTTGTATTCTTGCCACCTCTTCTAAATATCTTTTGCTTCTGTTAGGTCCATACTATTTCTGTCCTCTATTTTGCCTGTCTTTGCATGAAATGTCTCTTATCACAGTCTTTATTTCAAAATCTATTTTATCTGATATGAATATTGCTACACCTGCTTTCTTTTGGTCTCCATTTGCATGAAATATCTTCTTCCAGCCCCTCACTTTCAATCTTTATGTGTTCCTAGGTTTGAGGTGGGTCTCTGGTTCAGTTCAATTCAGTCACTCAGTAGTGTCCGACTCTTTGTGATGCTATGGACTGCAGCCCACCAGGCCTCCCTGTCCATCACCAACTCCCAGAATTTACTCAAACTCATGTTCATTGAATCGGTGATGCCATCCACCCATCTTACCCTCTGTCATCCCCTTCTCCTCCCGCCTTCAATCTTTCCCAGCATCTGAGTCTTTTCCAATGAGTCAGTTCTTCTCATCAGGCGGCCAAATTATTGTGGTTTCAGCTTCAGCATCAGTCCTTCCAATGAATATTCAGGACTGATTTCCTCAGGGTGGACTGGTTTGGTTCTCCTTGCAGTCCAAGGGACTCTGAAGAGTCCTCTCCAACACCATCTTGTAGACAGAATATATAGGTGTTTTGTTTTTGTATCTATTTGACCAATCTTTGTCTTTTGGTTGGGCCATTTAACCCATTTACGTTTAAGGCAATTATTGATATGTATGATCGTGTTGTCATTTACTTGGTTGATTGAGTTCATTTTTTCTGTGTTTCCTGTCTAGAGAAGATCATTTCACATTTGTTGAAGAGCTGGTTTGATGGTGCTGAATTCTCTCAGCTTTTGCTTGTCTGTAAAGCTTTTGATTTCTCCTTCAAATCTGAATGAGGTCCTTGCTGGTAGAGTAATCTTGACTGTAAAAAAGGTTTTCCTCTTTCATCACTTTAAGTATGTCCTGCCGTTCCCTTCTCACCTGAAGAGTTCCTATTGAAAGATCAGCTGTTAGCTTTATTGGGATTCCTTCGTATATTATTTGTTGCTTTCCCTTGCTGCTTTTAATAGTTGCTCTTTGTGTTTAATTTTTGTTAGTCTGATTAAAATGTTTCTTGGGGTATTTCACCTTGGGTTTATCCTGTTTGGGACTGTCTGGGTTTCTTTGACTGGGTGGCTATTTCCTTCCCCATCTTAGGAAAGCTTTCAACTATTATCTCCTCAAGTATTTTCTCATGCCCCCCCCCCTTTTTTTGTCCTCTTCTCCTGGGATACCTATGATTCAAATGTAGGGACATTTAACATTGTCCCAGAGGTCTCTAAGCTTGTCCTCATTTCTTTTTATTCTTTTTTCTTTTCTTCTCTGTTTCATTTATTTCCACCATTCTATCTTCCACCTCACTTATCCTTTCTTCTATCTCAGTTACTCTATTCTTGCTTCCCACCATAGTGTTTCTTTTTTAATATAAATTTATTTATTTTAATTGGAGGCTAATTGCTTTAAAATATTGTATTGGTTTTGCCATACATTGACATGAATCTGCCACAGGTGCACATGTGCTCCCCATCCTGAATCCCCCTCCCACCTCCCTCCCCATACCATCCCTCTGGGTCATCCCAGTGCACCAGCCCCGAGCATCCTGTATCATATATCGAATCTGGACTGGTGATTCATTTTACATATGATAATATACATGTTTCAACGCCATTCTCCCAAATCATCTCACCCTCGCCCTTTCCAACAGAGTCCAAAAGACTGCTCTATACATTTGTGTCTCTTTTTCTGTCTTGCATACAGGGTTATCGTTACCATCTTTCTAAATTCCATATATATACATTATTATACTGTATTGGTGTTTTTCTTTCTTCACCAGACTGTTTTTAATCTCAGTCATTGCATTGTTCATTATTGATTGACTCATCTTTATTTCTTCAAGATCCTTGTTAAACATTTTTTGCATCTTCTTAATTAGTGTCTCTAGTCTATTTATCTGTAACTCCATTTTGTTTTCAAGATTTTGTATCATCTTTACAATCATTATTCTAAATTCTTTTTCAGGTAGACTTCTTATCTCTTCCTCTTTTTTTGGTTTGGTGGGTTTTTATCCTATTCCTTCACCTGCTGGATATTTCTCTGCCTTTTCATTTTGTTTAGTTTCCTGTGTTTGTGGTCCATCTTCTGCAGTCTGGAGGGTCATGGTGCCTTTTAACTGTGGAGTCTGCTCCCTGTGGGTGGGGTTGGACTAGTGGCTTATCAAAGTTTCCTGGTTGGGGGAACTTGTGTCTGTGTTCTGGTGCATGGAGCTGGATCTCTTCTTTCTGTAGTGCAATGAAGTGTCCAATAGTGAGTTTTGGGGTATCTATGAGCAGAAGATATTAAGAAGAGATGGCAAGAATACACAGAAGAACTGTACAAAAAAGATCTTCACGACCCAGATAATCATGATGGTGTGATCATTGACCTAGAACCAGACATCCTGGAATGTGAAGACAAGTGGGCCTTAGAAAGCATCACTACGAACAAAGCTAGTGGAGGTGATGGAATTCCAGTTGAGCTATTTCAA
>NW_011494529.1:1555981-1557972 GCF_000754665.1 Bison bison bison
CAAGAGGAGAAGGGGACGACAGAGGATGAGATGGCTGGATGGCATCACTGACTCGATGGATGTGAGTCTGAGTGAACTCCGGGAGTTGGTGATGGACAGGGAGGCCTGGAGTGCTGCGATTCATGGGGTCGCAAAGAGTCGGACACGACTGAGTGACTGAACTGATCTGATCTGATCTGATGGGTTTGGATTGGCTTTGGGCTGCCCATCTTTTAATGTTCAGGGTTATGTTCCTGTTTTGCTGGAGAATTAATGTGGTGTCTTGCATTGGAACTTGCTGGCTCTTGGGTGGAGCTTTGTTTCAGTAGGTATGGAGACTTTGGGGTTGGCTCTTGTCTATAAATGTCCCCTCAGGTCAGGAGTTCTATGATGGTCTAAAGTTCTGGAGTTGAGCCTCCTGCCTCTGGGTTTTGGTCCCCCTCTTACAGTAACCTCAAGATTTCTCCATCCACAGAGCACAGAAGACAAAACCCCTTGCTTAATGGTGAAACAACTCTCCACTGCCAGGAATACCCAGAGAGATTAACAGAGTTATATAGAGAAGAGGGAAGTGGGAGATGGAGGTGAACAGGAGGAGAAAAGGGAGAGTCAGAAAGGGAGAGAGCAATCAAGCCAGTAATCAAATACCTAGTGAAAATGGATACTAAAGATTAGATTCTTAAAAGTACAAAATTGATAACAAATATCAAAAAGCAAAGATTAAAAACCTAGAATAGAGATTAGACTCTCTGAGAAGGGGACAACAGAGGATGAGATGGATGGATGGAATCACTGACTCGATGGACATGAGTCTGAGTGAACTCCGGGAGTTGGTGATGGACAGGGAGGCCTGGCGTGCTGCGATTCATGGAGTCGCAAAGAGTCAGACACGACTGAGCGATTGAACTGAACTGAACTGAAAGTACAATATAAAAAAATATAAAAATCAATCACAAAATTTTTTGAAATATATGGAATTTGTTTTTTAAAAATGGGATTTTTAAAAGAAAGGTAATAGTAGGTTATAAAAAGGAAAGTTAAAGGAGTAATAATAACTAAAATAAAAAAATAAACATGATAATAATAAAAATATGTTTAGGAATTTCTCTGGAACTGTTGTGGACAGTGTGGGGTCAGTTCAGTGTCAGATAGTCCTTTGACTGGTTTGTACTTGTTCTCAAAGTCTATAGTTGCTCCTCAAATGCACAGTCTCAACCCAACTTCAGGGTTTTAATCTGTTGCACCTATCACTTCCAGTGCAGTTCCCTCTTCTTTGCTTATTTTGGTTTCCTCAGTTTGCAAGACTCTTCTATGTCTGATTTCCACCTTGACTTGAGAGGGCAAAGGTGACCACTTATCTAGGCTCACAGATTTTAGCTATTTTCTTTTAAATGTGTGGTTCTGGTTGATCATGGCCTCCAAGAGGCATGCAAACTCCATTTTATTCCACATATTTTAGATTCCTCATGAATCACATTATCAATAAAGCCACCTCCATTATTACTCTGAATTGAATTGCTAGACCAAATCTAGGAATTATCTCCTGGAACAAGACCTGCACTACCTCTGAAGCATTTTCAATCCAGCAACAGAATGTCCTCCCCCTCTAGCTTAGACTCCATGAAGGGTGGGAGCGTCCCAGTCTTTGAATTATTTTTGGCACAAATCATACATTTTTGTAATATTCTTTCAATTGTCCTTTGCATATTTGACCTTTTAATGTAGTCCTGTATCCATCAGATGTCCAGAATGAGTGCTCAGGTATCCTGATCCAATTATTTCTTCCATGAGATATTCATGAATTAAAACACTCCTTGGTCATTTAGTATTTGATCCTAGATACATAAGGTTAAATACCCATTCTCGTTACTTTTAGAAGTTCTCAGGTGAGCATGCCAGGTAAAATTGGGTCAGGCTTTACTTAGAATCAGAGGTGTAACCAAAGGTGTTTTTGTCCTGACTGTCCTAGGCAATGCACAACTCCCACCTCCTTTGGCTTGAACACTGTGTCT
>NW_011494529.1:1558072-1558905 GCF_000754665.1 Bison bison bison
TGAAAGTGAAAAGGGAAAGTGAAGTCACTCAGTCGTGTCCGACTCTTAGCGACCCCATGGACTGCAGCCAACCAGGCTCCTCGGTCCATGGGATTTTCCAGGCAAGAGTACT
This sequence comes from Bison bison bison, assembly GCF_000754665.1. Classification (NCBI taxonomy): domain Eukaryota; kingdom Metazoa; phylum Chordata; class Mammalia; order Artiodactyla; family Bovidae; genus Bison; species Bison bison. The sequence goes on from NW_011494529.1 coordinate 1,558,185, forward strand.
GGAGTGGGGTGCCATTGCCTTTGTCTAGCAGTTTCAAAACTACCTGGGGGCATGTTTGATTTATTTTTCTTCAGAAGTGAGCAATCTATCTTTCCAAATTGCCCATATATATTCACAACTGAAAAAGGCATACTTTGAGTCAGTATAGATGTTAACTATCTTACATTCACAGAGATGGAAAAGGCAAATGAGAGCAAAGGTTTAACTTTTTGGGCCAAGGTACATGATGACAAAGCTTCCACTCCTAGGTTCTCCTGCAAGGTTATCACTGTATATCTGCTCTTTCAGTTTCCATGGTCCATGAAACTATTTCTATCTGTGAAGACCTCAATATCTGTATCTCCCAAGGAGACATTACTTCCAAGGCCCAAGAAGCTACTCAATGATCTGAAAACAATAATACATGGGCCTGAGAGCAAGGGGTGGGGAGACTTTGGGGTCACATTCAGTCAGTTCAGTTCAGTTCAGTTCAGTCGTGTCTGACTCTTTGCTACCCCATGAATCACAGCATGCCAGGCCTCTCTGTCCATCGCCAACTCCCGGAGTTCACTCAAACTCATGTCCATCGAGTCGGTGATGCCATCCAGCCATCTCATCCTCTGTCATCCCCTTCTCCTCCTGCCCCTGATCCCTCTCACCATCAGGGTCTTTTCCAGTGAGTCAACTCTTTGCATGACGTGGCCAAAGTATTGGAGTTTCAGCTTTAGCATCAGTCCTTCCA
>NW_011494529.1:1559005-1559235 GCF_000754665.1 Bison bison bison
TCAAGGCTGTATATTGTCACCCTGTTTATTTAACTTATATGCAGAGTACATCATGAGAAACACTGGACTGGAAGAAACACAAGCTGGAATCAAGATTGCCGGGAGAAACATCAATAACCTTAGATACGCAGATGACACCACCCTTATGACAGAAAGTGAAGAGGAACTCAAAAGCCTCTTGATGAAAGTGAAAGTGGAGAGTGAAAAAGTTGGACTTAAAGTTCAACATT
>NW_011494529.1:1559595-1579302 GCF_000754665.1 Bison bison bison
TCAAAAGCATCAATTCTTTGGTGCTCAGCTTTCTTCATGGTCCAACTCTCACATCCATACATGACCACTAGAGAAACCATAGCCTTGACTAGACGGACCTTCATTGGCAAAGTAATGTCTCTGCTTTTGAATATGCTATTAGGATTATCAAATAAAATTGACTGATATCCTCCCAAGTGGTCTGTAGTGAAGCATTACCCACCCTTTAGTCCCAATAGTGGCACCACATAGTAGAACGCATTAGTCATGGTTGGCTGTCCTAGAGTGAATTCCTCTGCTTCTTGCAACAAATCTAGAGTAGCAGCTGTGACTCAAATACAGTGACCAAACCTGAATTATACTTCCAAAGCCTTTGCGAAACAGGATACTGGGCATTTTGTGCTCTCAGAGTATGAGTCAATACCTCCAGTCTCACTACCTATCTTTTATTTTTAAAAAGATCAAATGAATTTTTTTCTAATATGGCAAACCCAGAACAGGGGCAGTCAGTAGTTTTGCCTTCATTGTTTGGAAGGTTTTTGACGTTCTCTGGTCCCCACTGAGGCCTTATTGTCAGATGTTTTTAGGGCTTCATATAACTGTTTAGCTATTAGCTTAAGTTGGGGATCCATGTGCAACAGAATCTTGCCATTCCAGGAACTGATGCAACTGTCTTTGGTGGTGGACACTGTTACTCTGGTTACTGTTTCCAGGAAGTCCTGAAGCAATTCCTCTGGCCTTTGGTCAGTTTAATTCCTAGATATTTCACTGAGAGTTGGGAAATTTGAACCTTTTTCTGAGAGACTTTAGGACTTCATTTGGCTAGAGAGTTGCAATTGTTGATTTCTTTGATTTCCAGATCTTCCCTATGGATGCAAAACTTGGGATTCAGGACTCAAAGTAATATAGAAAAATACCTCTGTTAAGCTTAAGTTTTCAGGTTATGAAAGTCAATAGAATATAACGATTGGGGAATACCAGTTGGATATTTTCATTATCTGGTTTATGGCTCTTACATCCTGAAAAAACCAATAGTCCCCAGTGTCAGGCTTCTTACAGGAAGGATGGGAGTACTCTATGGTGACTGCACTCATACATGCTAAGTCTTTTCAGTCATGTCCTACTCTTGGCAATGGTATGAACTATAGCCCACCAGGTTCCTCTGTCCATGGGATTCTCCAAGCAAGAATACTGGGTTGGGTTGCCATGCCCACCTTCATGGGATCTTCCTAACCCAGGAATAAAACCTGCATCTCTTTGGTCACCTGCATTGGTAGGCAGATTCTAACCACCAGTGCTACATGGGAAGCCCATATAGTGGCTGAGGGAGGAAAAAAGGCAAGTATTTAAAAAAAAAAAAAAAAAAAAACAGTTTGTTAAAGTCTGGATCCCTGTTTTGCTTGCTCCTTTAAAGGGTACTGCCTAAGCTCAGAGCCTGAGTGTCCGGTTTCGGTTTCCGCTTTACTGCTTTACTGCTATGGCCTTCCTTGCTGTACCTGCCCTCTAATAAGCCTATGCTCTCAGGCTTCCCTAATGCAGGATGTCTTCAGGGATGCTAGTGGCTCCATCCCTTGACAGGATGGCTGCCTACAAGGCACAGAGTTGTTTCACTGATACCTCTCTATCCACCCTTCCAGGAGTGAAAGTCATTTTAGCATAATACAGCTCACCCCAATGAGACTGGGCTCTTTGGCACGTATATAAAAGTGTGTTTTAAGTTAGGGGCCTGAATCTGATAGTTTAGGGGTTGCAAAAACAGTTTTTGGAGTGGCTTTCTGGAGATTCCTCTTGACATGGCACTTTTTTGTGTTAATAGTTCACTAGTGTTCAAAACAGAGCAAGTGGCTCCAGTATCAATCAGAAAGTCAACTTGTTTGTTTCCCACAAAAGGGTTACCTAGAGCTCCTGCTGGGAGGTGGGACGGAGCCTGTTTCCCCAAGTGAACTAACTCCCCAGCCTTCCTCACTTTGTCACTCTCTCTTGTCTCCAGCATGAAGAATGATTTCTCCTCCTGTTCTGGTTTCTCTTCTTAAGTTGGGATAATTTTTTTTTTTCAGTGGACTTCTGGGTTTACAACAAGCATCACTTTAACATATCCTTTTAGAGGTCTATTTTCTGTGTACTACCGTTCACTCTCTTGGGTCCCTGAAATCTTACCTTCTGCTCAGATTTTTTGTCCCCCCATTTCTCTGGTCAGTGAGCACCACTGGAAAAGGGGGCATCTGTGGCTTCATTTAAGGGGTCTCTTTTGGGTCTTATATGCCCTTCTGACTGAAAAATTGGAAGCAATTTATATTATGCCAAATGAGATATCAGCAAGGGGAAAATACCTTCTATATTCTGCAAAATTTTCTAGACACCTGGGGCACTGTGAGCCACAAGATCTGATTAATTAACTTGTTCTCTGGATTACCTAGATTCACATCTGTATATTGGCGATATGCCCTGTATATTCTCTCCCCAAACTCAGGGTTTTTACTGCGGCTACTTGCAAACTCCTTGCACCTTATGAAAACTCCTGTGTTTGTTCTCCCTTTTGGAGACGTACCATGATGCACTCCTTATAATGCTCAATTCCAGCTTTGTCTCCTAGGTCATTCTCCTCCCAGTCTGGATCTGTGGTGGGAATTACTTTTGCTGCTGGTGCTGGGACGGGTTTGCCAGAGATAGCAACATGCATTCCATCTGCCTCTTCTCTAGCATGTTCTATTACCATCCTCATCTATTCCCCTGCTAACAGGGTAGTTAGCAAACTCTGAACCCAGTTTGGACTATGGGTGGCAAAGATGGAGGAGAATAAATCTTTCATCAGGTAGGGTCATCCCAGTAGGTTGACATATTATTTTTGCAATTCAACAAGTCTGAGGTTGAAAAGGGAGAGTGTATCCGTATATTCCTGCAATGTGAGTCTGCCTCAGTGGAATGCCCTGAATGAACATAAGTGGTTCTCTGACCAATATGGGTGTCTGTTGGGTATGAGAGGGAGACAATTCCTCCTTCCTCAACTCCTGCCAGAGCAGGTGAAGGGGAATTGTTTGCTGTGGGATTCTGTCAACCATACAGAGTCAGCTGTCATGAATATCTAGGACCATTTATTTGTTGAATTAATACCCCATCTCTTGATTCCTGAGAATCTGGTAGAACTTTTTTAAATAAAACTTTTAGTATCTCCTTATTGGAGGAAATTTCTTTCTGTGTCATAATATTATACATGTTACCTTTTTCTCTGAACAGGCTCACTTTGAAACAATAGTATCAAAGGCTGTACTTAAGAAGCATCATTTCATTTCCTTTAATTTCACAAATAGTTCTGGTTGAAAGACAGTGTTGTAACATACAGAGCCATAAGGGAAGCAGTGGAACTGAGGTTCTAGACTACTGAGGCCAAACAGTGTTAAAACTGAACAGTGTTTTTGTTTTTTTTTTTTTCTTTTCTTTCAGAGGTGCTTAACTAAATATTTACCAATTCTGCAAAATACACCTTCAGGGTCTACAAGATGTAACAGATCTTTGATTACCCATTTTTAATTGTTTACAGAGGGTGCTGTCAGATATTAAGGAAGCAAACAAGCCAACAAACACAAGGCATTGTTAGAGTTACAGATTGTTTAGTCCAGTAAAGAAAACCCTCAAAATCAATGCTGCACCACAGACAGAGCCAGTGACTAAAAGAAAGAATACCTTGGTGCCATCATACATGAACTCTGCTATTTTGCAGATATCACAAGCAAATGCCTTGTTTAAATCACCTCGAAAACACCAAGGGCCATTGACACCCAGTTGGTGGCAGATACCAGACCACCTGACCTGCCTCTTGAGAAAGCTATATGCAGGTCAGGAAGCAACAGTTAGAACTGGACATGGAACAACAGGCTGGTTCCAAATAGGAAAAGGAGTACGTCAAGGCTGCATATTGTCACCCTGCTTATTTAACTTCTATGCAGAGTACATCATGAGAAACACTGGACTGGAAGAAGCACAAGCTGGAATCAAGATTGCTGGGAGAAATAGCACTAACCTCAGATATTCAGGTTTCACCACCCTTATGGCAGAAAGTGAAGAGGAACTCAAAAGCCTCTTGATGAAAGTGAAAGTGGAGAGTGAAAAAGTTGGCTTAAAGCTCAACATTCAGAAAACGAAGATCATTGCATCTGGTCCCATCACTTCATGGCAAATAGACGGGGAAACAGTGGAAACAGTGTCAGACTTTATTTTTGGGGCTCCAAAACCACTGCAGATGGTGACTGCAGCCATGAAATTAAAAGATGCTTACTCCTTGGAAGGAAAGTTATGACCAACCTAGATAGCATATTGAAAAGCAGAGACATTGCCAACAAAGGTCCATCTAGTCAAGGCTATGGTTTTTCCATTGGTCATGTATGGATGTGAAAGTTGGACTGTGAAGAAAGCTGAGCACCGAAGAATTGATGCTTTGAACTGTGGTATTGGAGAAGACTCTTGAGAGTCCCTTGGACTGCAAGGAGATCCAACCAGTCCATTCTAAAGGAGATCAGTCCTGGGTGTTCTTTGGAAGGACTGATGCTAAAGCTGAAACTCCAGTACTTTGGCCACCTCATGCGAAGAGTTGACTCATGCTGGGAGGGATTGGGGGCAGGAGGAGAAGGGGACGACAGAGGATGAAATGGCTGGATGGCATCATCAATTCGATGGACATGAGTTTGGGTGAACTCCGGGAGTTGGTGATGGACAGGGAGGCCTGGTGTGCTGCAACTCATGGGGTCACAAAAAGTTGGACACGACTAAGCAACTGAACTGAACTGAACTAAACTGGTGGCAGATGCTCAGGGCTGCCCCTGTGAGAAAGGTACTCAGAACTCTGCTGGACAGAATCTTAAAGCCACTTCCAGCCAGGGAGCAATGTGCCACGAAAATATCCATTTGCAATGGTGGTCCTTTCATGATCACCAAATATGTTACACAGTTGAACTAGGTTCACCTGCAGCAAAGTCAATCTATTAACACCAGGTTGTGTAAAGGAAAAGTAGTGTTAATTTGCAGGGTACCAAGCAAGGAGTTCAGGCCCTTTGAGCATTAGCTGCCTATTCTCCTTGCTTGGTACCCTGCAAATAAATGCTGTACTTTCCTTTATCACTACCCAATGTCAGTAGATTGACTGCTGTGCATCAGGTGAATGAACCCAAGTTCAGTTCAGTAACAAAAATACTCTATATGCCCTATAAATACTATTGAAGCAAAATCCCAAGTAAAACTGAAAAAATGGGCAAAGTACATAAAAATGCTTACAAAATTAAAGCACAAAGAAGGTAACACTGACTAATATAGTATAATTCAGGTCAAAAGAAAGAAATAAAGTAAAGAAAATTTTCAATTATGGTGATCCTCAAATATAAATATCTTTGTGCTCCAAATAACATGGCTAAGACAAAACCAAGAAAAGACAAAATGCTGAGGTAAAAGTACAAATTTAAGAGAAAACTATAAATAAAAAAATCAAAAGCCAACTAAGAATTTGCATTAAAAAGAAAAAAATTACTGTGAGCAAAATTAAGCATGAAATAGGACCCAGTGTGAGGATTTTAAAAGATAAAGCTGCAAATATATGGTAACAAAGAAAAATCTACATGGAAAACATGATAGCCTAGCAAGACTTTAAATAATCAAGTATTAATCCAAAAAATAAAAACAAACACAGAATCCCTATTCAGTTCAGTTCGGTTCAGTCACTCAGTCGTGTTCGACTCTTTGCGACCCCATGAATCGCAGCATGCCAGGCCTCCCTTTAGAATCCTCATTAGATGAGTATAAAGAAAAGTCAGTAAAATGTTCAAGGTTTTAAAAAGATTCCACATGCAGACCTTTCAATTGGACAATATAGAACAGACAATATTCATTAAAGAGTTCTGAAGTACACAAAAGCTAAAATAAGTAAGTACTTCACAGAAGAAGTACTTAAATTCTAAACCACCATGAAAAATCATTAGTGTTTCTTATATTAAAAGTTTAAGGATATTGATAAACTAAAATTGTTGAAAAGAGGGAATTGCAAAGCAATGAGTACTAAACATGAAAAGTTGCCCAAGACCAGAAGTTGTGGCTATAATTGAAAAAGGTTGGATCGGTATTACCTCTCTGAAGTGGGACTAGTTATGACTTTTCAGGAACTTGAAACATCTATTAAAATCAGAAATAATACATATACTGTCCCTTTGATATTCTAAACAAGAATTAAAGCCACCTAAACTCAACGATACATGAACAAAATGTTTAGTACTGAGGTTTTCATGACAAAAACTCAGAAAGCAAATATCTTTTAATAAGAGAAGGATTGAGCCAAAGGATTTCAATGCCCACTGAGGAGTCAGAGATGGCTACTAGAAACTACATCAGAGACACAATGCACTGGTTAAGGATATTCTGCATACATTAGAGGAAAAAACAAGCTGCAGGTAATGTACATAGTAGGAGCCCATTTTTGTAAATACACACAAAGCCATAGAAGTAAGAATGGACTGTAAACAGATAAAAACAGGCTCCATGATTATTAGGAGAATGCTAACAAAACTGGTTCTGGTGTTGGAAAAAGTTGATAATGGCCAGTGCTGCACTAAATATCACCCCTCTCCACCTGGAAAGGGGCAACAGGCACTATTAGAACTTTTGGGTAATTAAAATGTGAAAAGTATACAGTAATGACTAACTCTAGGTGCTTCAGAGAACTCTATGGGAATATGAACTATTCTTTCTCTCATGAAAAGGGAGTCCATGAAACCACAAGCAAATTCAGAAAACAAAGGAACCAAAAAAAGCACACCAAGAACAGGCTATTTTGAACAGCTAATTCAGTATAGAGAATAATGAAGTAGACAAAAAAAAAAAAAATGAATAGATGGCAGTATAAGCTAAGAAAATGCAAAATGAAACAAGCTGTTTTCCATCCCCAGTTAAGGGGAAATTGGATTAAGGTGGGGCAGCCTTGCAGGAAGGCCAGGTGAGTCCCAGAATTGGAGAATATGAAACACATCCAAATTTAACTTATGACTGCTCCATTCATTGCACACAATCACACATACACTGTAAGTTAGAAACACCAGTCAGAAAGAAGGATCTGGAAGAAGGAATGCAACAGAAATGGCACCCTACCCCCTCAGCTGTCACGATAGTGTGAGCAAGAAATCACAGAGCCTCCAACTGGACTCAGTCCACAGACAAAAGACTTCAAGCTACTCAGCTTGGTACTTTCAATTTTCAGGAACCTCCAATACAGAGTACCAGTGAAGCCTTGGAGAATTCTTATCTATGTCAGTGCTCCTGTTCCAGTGATGGCATCCCTGGACCTCACCAAATTCCATATCCATATTAACACTTGTATTATGTCACACTTAAATACTCATAGCCTAACAGGATATTAAAAACAATCATCATGCAAATTCACATTGGCCACTGTGACTCCATTTCAAACTACCTAACATAGCCTAAAGTCACACAAGATGAGTAGGAATCACATGATTAAAAGTCACATCAAATCTTTAGCACCCCTCACCTCCCCATCCCCTGAAAAGCCTGGGGTAAGAATTGCTATATGTTATTCATCCTTGTGAACTGATTGCTTTCTCCAATTTCACCCTCCTGTTGCATATTGTTAGAGCAATTTCTTTAGCACATAAACCAGCACTCATCACCACACTGAATAAAAGCTTGTGTCAATTACAAATTGGCACTTGGCATCTACCTCTACAAGGATTAAATCATATGCTGCTGCAGCCGCTGACTTTCAACAGCCCCTGAAAGGAGTTCACTCTGGAGAGCTGAGGCACCCTGTGCTCTGGGAAAAGCTGTCAGAACAGGTCTTCAGATAGATACTTTCAGGAGCTGATTTTATGAGCCCAAGTCTTGCATCTCCTGATAACTAGAAAAGCACTAATGTTCTTCATGGTGATGTCTGCTCTTCCTGCCTAGGAGAAGTTGTTGTTTGCTGCTTTTAGTCAACAAACTAAAGTTTGTATCCTAACTACAGACTAAGTTGTGTACGATTCTTTGTGACCCCCATGGACTGTAGTGCGACAGGTTTTTCTGTACATGGATTTCCCAGGCAAAAATCCTGGATGGTTGCTAGCTCCTTATCCACGGATCTTCCCCACCCAGGAATTGAACATGACTCCCCAAGTCTCCTGCATTGGCAGGCAGATTCTTTACCACTGAGCCACCATGGAAACCCAACAAGCAGAAGCCTTTGGCAAAAGTTATATGCTGGATTGCATGAACTCCCTTTTCACCATAATCACATATATACTCATCTCCCCCCTTACTTTTTTGGAGCAGTTTTTTTGAGCCATCTGAAATGCCGTATCCCAAGCTACAGTCCTCATTTTGCTCCAAATAAAACTGAGCTTGGAACATCTCATGCTGTACATTTTTTAAAAGTCAGCACTCTGGAGTCTTCCTATATACTAAGACCCTCTGATGATCCTCCAAACCTGACCTGAAATTTGCCGTTTGCCCCACCCTGGGTGTTTAAACTTTGCTGTCCACCTTAATATAGAGATTCTCAACCCAGAGTGGATAGAATCTCAAAGGAAACTAGGATCTTGGGCAAGAAAGAGATGACACCTGTTTTCATTCATATCTGAATGCAATTTAGCATGACACAGTTATCAAAACAATAATTGAGATATAGAATATATGAGCTTTTTAATCTATTATTTAACAAGACTGAGTTGCAGGTCTAAACTATTTTTGAATTTTAACTTAGAATATAAAGCTGTGTTTCATGATACCTGCAAAACTGTAATGTGAAACGAAAAGAGCTATGATTTCTAGTGGTGACAAAGCCATGGCTCTGCTAATAATATCAGACCACAAAAACTCCAGGTTAAGGACCCCCACTCTACACTCATTCCTCAATAGTCCAAAAGGTCCATCCTCCTGATTCTTTAAAATATGTGTCCTCCTATACCCTCTCCACTTCTCCATTTACCAAGCCACTCATCTACCAAGTTTTAGCTACTGCTAAAGAAAAATCACAAGTCCAGAATGGCATCGTTTATACTAAAGCCCAGAACACCAGATTTAGACTTCACTCTTGACCTACTTGCAGATTCCACCTTTGCCAGGACTGCAATCTTAGCCAACCGGGATGGATTACTCTGATTGACACCAAGGAGGTAATCTCTCCTGTGGCCTCTCTCCATAGCCTGCCCCCAGAGGAAGAAGCAGACTACATGATGAAACTGCCATTCTTTTCCCCTCAAATGATGTCCTTTCTTTTCTTTCCTCAGTAGCTACATTGCCCATCATTTTTCTTATTAAAAACCTTCCATGTGTGAAATGTCTGGGAGCCCCCCTTCTATTTTCTAGAGGATATGCTCCCCAACTGGCCCATGAAATTGGTTGAATTTTGTTTTTTAACACTGCTCACCCACGAAGGTCCTTGTCCTGGAAAGAGGATGAGTTCTCTGCAGAGCAGGACTTAGTCTCCTGTGCAGCTGTGTCTCAGGGCCTAGAATTCAAGCAAAGCCATTGACACAGAATTCAAAGTTTAAGGTTTAGCATGTAGATAAGTACCCCCCATTCTGTACTCAGAAAAAAAAAAGAGAGACACTTTTCTAGGTATGTTTGCTTGAAATTATATGATTGTAATGTAAACATGTTATTCCTTTAGTTTTTAGAAAAAGAGTTCAATTTTCTAACAATGAAGGAAATGTAGAAAAAGTTACTGCTTTCAAATCTAACTTCAGTCAAAAATACTCTGAAGAAATAGGTCGAGATAAAGTTCAGGCCTCATGCCAAGGGAATGGAGGAGACAGAATCAAAGCCTGGGTCCCCTAAACCCCAAAGCTCTCACTTATACCATTGTCTCCAAAGACACTGTCAATTTCACCTTCAGACTTTGTAAAACCATTAGTTAAGTCCTTCATTTCTTCTGGGTCTTCATTTTCTTCTCTCATGGCACTACTATTTCCATATTGCCAATTTTAGGGTAATGGACACTTAGGAAGGTGCCTTTCTCAGCAGTCAGAGTTAGAGCAGATCATACATCTAGTTGGCCCAGTACAATGCCCGCCCTGTGCCCCACACTTCTGCCAGCCTTACCTGGAGAGGGGCTCCAGCCCTAGGATGCAGCCTTGAGCAGAGTGAGGAAGGAGGCGGGAGGGCTGATCCAGTCTTCCGTTGGCTCCTCCCTCCCCCTGCAGAGTTTGCAAATCTCCAGTCCCAATCTCTTTCAATCCCATCCCTTCCCTACCTCTCAAGACATCTCATGTAACCCTGAAGCCACTGAGGACTTCTAATCTTGACTTTCTATCCATAACCATCGAGCTCCACCTTCAGGTCCAAACTTGGGCATCTCTGGTTCTCCCCCACCACACAACTGCCAGGATCCAGGCTCTCAAGAAAATAAAAATGAAAAATGAAAAAAAAAGAGTGTTAGTCACTCAGTCATGTCCCACACTTTGCAACCTCATGGGCTATAGCCCACCAGGCTCCTCTGCGCATAGAATTCTGACAAGAACACTAGAATGGGTAGCCATTCCCTTTTCCTAGGGAATCTTCCTGACCCTAGGATTGAACCTGGGTCTCCTGGATTGCAGGTGAATTCTTTATTGTCTGAGCCACCAGGAAAGACCCCTCAAGGTAATAAAGGCAACACTAATTACCAAGATATTCAGCTATAACCCCAGGAGTCAACCTTGACTTCTCTCTTTTCTTCTACCCCCACATTTAATCATCCCCAAGTCCTTGGAACTGTCGTCTTCTTTCTCTCTCCGTGGTTCTGTAGTCACATGACTCTATGAGGCCTTCCTGGGACAGAGTTCTCCTACTACATCTTCTGTTTTAACTCTTCTCTGAGGTCTCCAGGAAACATTATTGAAATACATTTCCAGAACTGTTGTACAGATGCTAAAATACCCACATAATGGAAGAAGCTACTGACTTTAAAAAATGCACAATGTGAGCATTCTGAGTTAAGTTTCATTGGGATCAAAATGAGAACTATAGCCTGGGAGACAGCACCTCAGATAACTCTGAGAAACTGCTCCACAGAGATAGTGGGGAAGGTCAGCACAGATGTGATTTTGGTGAAGGGGAAGTTTGTTCAATCAAGCACATCATTTTTGCAGAAGGTTTCTGCAAGATTCATGAAAGTTTCTAGATACAAGCAGATGCCAGAATTGGGCTCATAAAGCCAGTTATGAAAATATCTGTCACAAAACTTATGAATCTTTCCTAGAGCAAAGTGCCTCATTTCAACTCCCCACCCTAAACTCCTTACAAGGAAAATGAAAGTCAGCAGATGCATCAGCACATGATTTAATTTTTGTAGAGGTAGATGGCAAGTGCCAATCTGTAGCTGAAAAAGTTCACTATTTGATGACCATGAACACATTTCCACCTAGACCTGTTGAGGTCTAAGGACTGATTAAGTGATCCTGTCCTGTTACCCCACCACCAGTGTGTCCGTTACAGAGTCCAATGTTGCCAAGGCTGAATGATTTGAGAGCCAGCATCTGGGGACCTTCATTTAGTTTGATAGAACTGCCATGTAGAGTTAAAGAGAGACACTGAGAACAAAGGGTAGATTTGGAAGAGATGAGACTGAAAATACATGAGAACCAGGTCATAAAGGACCCATAGAACTCTGATGTTTTGTTCTAAAGGCAATGAAAAGCTTTTAGTTCATGATTGAGAAATTCATTTATCTAGCCTTTATTTGACACAGATTTGTCAGGTGCTTACTCTCTTCCAAGCACTATGTTTTGGGCTGGGAAATGGTGGTAGGTAAGTTAGGCATGGAACTTACAGGTTAGCAGACAAGAGACAACCAAGTCATTTTGGCCCAGAATGATGCATGTAGCAACTGAGAAGGGACAAGGTGTGATGGGGACACATAGGTGGGACCCTCAGCTGGGACCCTCAGCCTAGTTCAAGGATGGGGAGGGGGTCAAGGAAGGCCTCCTGAGGAATGTGTAAGCTATCTGAAGGATGATGAGACATTAGCCAGGCAAAGAGGAGCTGAGGAAGCGTGCATAAAGCCTCAAGATGAGGAAGAACACTGATTGGGGCATTAGAAGAACTCCAGAGTTCCTGGAGTAGAAAAAAAGGAAGAATTGCAAGATGAGACTAGACAGAAAGCCACTATACAACAAGTTTCGATTTGAAGGAAATAGGACTACAGAAATCAATGTTCAGATTTACATTTTAGAAAGAACACTTCAGGTTTGGGGGGCGGGGTGCAACATGATCTTTATTCAGTAAATATTCATAGACTATATTGTGGGTCCTAGGCTCCAGAGTTCATGGTTTGGTAAAAGAGACAGACTGACAGCAGTAGCGGAATAATTGAATAGTGAAAGTCTGAATCATGCTGCAGACAGACTTGCCAGAATGAGTCAGGGAAACCAACAGAGGCGGTGGCTTTTGAGCCAAGCCATAGGATGCAAGGGGCTTTGCCAGTGGCTCAGAGTTAAAGACTCTGCCTGCAGGTGACAAGGGTTTGATTCCTCCAGATCCCCTGGAGGAAGGCATAGTATTCCACTCCAGTATTCTTGCCTGGAGAAATGCATGGACAGAAGAGCCTAGCAGGCTGTATTCCTTAGGGTTGCAAAGTGTAAGATATGACTGAAGCCAATGAGCACGCACATACACACACATAATGGTGCATTGGAGATTGCCCAGGCATTCCAGTTAGAACAGCAGGTGTAAAGACAAGGAGAGTGAAAGAGCATGGCTGCTCTTTCAGAGTCATTTCAGGAGGTCTTGGGTTTAGGTTGCACAGGACAAGTGACAGGAAAGGAGATCTGAGAAGAAGGTTGGGAGACACATCTCACTTATACGTTGATTAGGGATTTGACCTTGTGCTTACAACTTGAGGAATCACAGACTCCTTGAAGAATCTGAAGCTTTCTTTGGAAAAATGCACCTGAGTGCCAAATATGCATGCAATTTCAAAGATTCAGAAAGCTGCAGTTAAAATCTCACTGCTCTGGGCAATAGAACCCTTGAAGAATTTTTAAACAATGGAGCCAAACGATCAGATTTGCACTCTAGAATGATCACCAGGGAAGGGTGGAAAGAGACTGGAGGCAAAAAGATCTGCTAAAAGGTTTTAATAAGTGAAGAGGTATGAAGCTGTAAGGGCTGTTCCATCATGGTGTCAGCAGGGGTAAAGAATAGGAAAGGCATCAGCAGTGGGCACGGGCCAGGATATGATGACAAATGGATATGGAGAAGGGCCAAAAATGATGGTACTACTGTCCCCAATATCTATTCTTCCCATCATCCTTAGTAATACATCTCCAACTTTTAGCTGGACACATCACCACGCAGAAGAGAGACTCCATCTCCGAGCCTCCATCATAGCTTAATATGGCCACTTAACTAAGCTTCTGCTACTGAGTTGTGAGTGAAGTGATATATATGTGTGCAAACTCTAGTTACTGCATTTAAAGAAGAAGAAAATGCATTTCTCCCTACCCATTAGCTGGAATGTGGTAATGATAAATCTTGAATCATGAAGATTAGGCCAACAGTCTAGGAATCATAGAATAACCAGTCAGAAAGAGCCTAGGCCCCCAAAATTGTAAAGCCATTGATCTGCTCCTGACTATTTATTCCCCATTTGATATGTGAACAAGAAATAATTTTTTAGCTTGCTTAGACCATTGCACGTTTGGGATCTCTGTTGCAGGAAGAACTGGACAATTGCACTCAGCATCTCATCTCAACAGTCTAAAGCTGAGGTTATCGTGAGAGAAAATAGTTGCAAATGATGTGACCGCCAAGGGGTTAATTTCCAAAATATACAAACAGCTCATCCAAGACCATAAAAAAAAACCCAAATCACTTTCAAAAAATAGGCAGAAGACCTAAGTAGATATTTCTCCAATGAAGACATAGAGAAGGCTAACAGGCATGTGAACAAATGCGCATCCTCACTAGCTATTAGAGAAATGGAAATCAAAACTGCAATAGGTACCACCTCACACCGGTCAGAATGGTCATCATTAAAAAATCTACAAATAACAAATGCTGGAGAGAGGATGGAGAAAGGGGAGCTGCCCTATACTTTTGATGGGAATGTAAATTGGTACAGCCATTATGGAGAACAGTATGGAGGTTCCTCAAAAAGCTAAAAATAGAGTTGGCATATTATTTAGCCAACTGAAATATCCAGACAAAACTCCTGAGAGCATATCCAGACAAAACTATAATTCATCAAGGTACATTCACCCCTTGTTTGTAGCAGCAAAATTTACAAAAGGCAAGACATGGAAACAACCTTAATGTACATTGACAGATGAACAAATAAAGAAAATGTGGTATGTATATGTATTTAATGTAACACTGCTCAGCCATAAAAAGAATGAAATATTGCCATTTGCAGCAACATGGATGGACCTGCTAAGTCACCTCAGTCGTGTCCGACTCTGTGCGACCCCATAGACGGCAGCCCACCAGGCTCCCCCGTCCCTGGGATTCTCCAGGCAAGAACACTGGAGTGGGTTGCCATTTCCTTCTCCAATGCATGAAAGTGAAAAGTGAAAGTGAAGTCACTCAGGCGTGTCCGACTTCTAGCGACCCCATGGACTGTAGCCCACCAGGCTCCTCCGTCCATGGGAGTTTCCAGGCAAGAGTACTGGAGTGGGGTGCCAGGGCCTTCTCCGTGGATGGACCTAGGGATTACCATACTAAGCAAAGAAAGTCAGAAAGAGAAAGACAAATACCATGTGATATCACTTACATGGGGAATCTAAAGTATGACACAAATGAACTTATTTGTGAAACAGAAACATACTCACAGACACAGAGAACGTATATGGAGTGTCAAAGGGGTGAGGGAGGAAAGAATTGGGAGTTGGGATTAGCAGATGCAAATGTTTGTAGGATGGATAAACGAGGTCCTGTGTGAAGCACAGGGAACTGTAAACTAGGAGCAAAGAGGCAGCAAAGGCCCGGACCTGTCTCTGCTCTGCCTACCCACAGAGAGGATGCACGCAGGTCTGCTTTCCACCCACTGCAGGTTCAGCAGGACAGGCCCAGCCAGGCCTCACTGGGGGACAAAGACTCTGATCAGCAATTACAGCGTGTAGGGTGTTCCCCTCATCCAAGCCATTCTTGGCACCAGTTAGGTGTGCTACCTTTCAACTTATCTGACACCTTGTACCTGGAAATGGCATCAGATTCCACAGGTTAAGAGTTCTGTCCCATAAGACTGCCCTGCATTTCAGATGCCAATCACAAGCCAAGGTTGTCGCCTATGTTTTGACTGACAGGCTGTAGCTTAGATACTCCCATGATCTCCTCTTGGGTTCCATTAATTTGTTAGAGCACACGGAACTCAAAAGAGAAACATTTACTTACTAGAGTATGGGTTCATCATAAAAGGATGTGACTCAGGAATAACTAGATGGAAGAAACATGTAGGGTAAGGAGTGGGGAAAGGCACAGAGCTTCCTTATCCTCTTGGAGTGTGCTAGTCTCTGCACCTCCACAGGTTCACCAGCCAAGGAGCTCTATGAACCCGGGTTTGGGTTGTTATGGAGGCTTCACAACACAGGCATGGCTGATTAAATCACTGGCCAATGGTGATCGATCTCAATCTTCAGCCCCTCTCATCTCCTCGGAAATCAGGAGGTCAGAAGAGTACAATTGAAAGTTCCAATCCTGTAACAACATGGTTGGTTCTCCTGGCAATCAGTCCCCATCCTTAGCTGCCATCCAGAAGTTGTTCATTAGCACACAGAAGACCCCTTTATGGCTCTCATCACTTAAGAGATTCCAAGGGTTTTAAGAGCTTTGTGCCAGAAATGGGACAAAGTCTGATATGTATTTCTTCTTATAAATGACAATATCACAGGAACACTAGACACTGAGGCTCTCTGCCTGTGACCAGAGTGAACGTGGGATTCTGGGTTCAAGTGTGAGATACGCACTGTGTACATTTAAGTAACATCCGTCTTTCCAGCTGTGATCAGTAATAAAGTTGACATCCCTGCTGTTTCATCTCCCAGTCATTTCCCAGCTTCAGAAATGAGAAAAGTAATGAAGTTTATACCCCCCAAATTCATGCCCCGAGTCCCCCGCAGTCCCTGGTCAATACATCGGTCTTGTCGGTGTGGTCCAGTCTGGTCCAGTTGGTGAACTGGGGTGGAAAAGAGGAGCAGGGGTCCATAGGCAGATGAAGGCACCCTGTGTGAACAAGACACTGCCACACTCAAAGGATGTTTGAGCCACAAGGAAACTAGTCACTTCTGTCGCACAACTCCAGGGGGTACCATCTTAGTGTACTAGTGAACATCACCTTCTTAGCATGTGTTCCAGGAGCTGCCATTCACAGATGTCACAATGTTTCCCTGGATGACTGGAACAGAGTCCTCTGAAAACGATAAGATAGCACAGAGCCTCACTGGCAGGTAACTTGGCATGTCCAGGTCTCAGGGTTCAAAGGTCTGATCAGACAGGTAGCAGAACTGAGATACAAGTAATTGAAACCCTACCAAGGGGCAAGGTTTGCACACCAGGACACCATCCAGGACTCAGGAGGAGGGAGTCAGTGGTCCAAGGAGGGCTCAACCAGGGAGCAGGGAGGCTGACAGTTCAGGCTGGCATGACTATAAAGTCACCTGAGTGCCACCTCCAGCTGACTCAATCTGGGCTTAAAAGCAGTCACAACCCAGCATAGAACAAACACAAGACCCAAGGGATCAGCTCAAACAGGGCTTCTCTCCTAGATTCTGGTGATCCCAAGCACTTCTTGGCCTCTGAGAGCATGACTCCAATATCTGCCTCCTCCTTCATTTTCTCCCTGTGTCATAACATCATCTTCTTTCTGTGCATGTCTATCTCTGCATCCACAAGTTGTTATTTTCTTTTTATAAGTATGTCAATCATATTGGATTAGGGCCCAGCCTAAGTACTTCATTTTAATTGGACTACCTCTGTAATGAACCTATTTCCAAAAAGTTCACATTGCAAGGTACTAAGGGTCAGGATTTCAATATATCTTTCAGGGGGAAAAAGGGGGACACAATTCATCATATAACACATAATTTTGTTCCTCTCTTCTAAAGATGCTCTTCCCTCTAGCTCTCACTCTTCCTCACAGTTAATGCCTACCATTTCTTAAAATTGCACCTCAGTGTAACCTCCTCTGGGAAGCCTCTGTAACTTCTGCCCCCAGGACCACCACAGATACTCACAGATCTGGAGGGATGATCAACAGCTCTCTGAAGCTCCACATCAAAGAAGCTGCCACTCAAAATGTGGCTAGAAACTTTACAGTAATTTGACATTGTGCAGTCAGTGGGCTTCTATTGTGTTTGTTTTTATTTATTTATTTTTAATATAAATTTATTAATTTTAATTGGAGGCTAAAGGTCCACCCAGTCAAGGCTATGGTTTTTCCAGTAGTCATGTATGGATGTGAGAGTTGGACTGTGAAGAAGGTTGAGCGCCGAAGAATTGATGCTTTTGAACTGTGGTGTTGGAGAAGACTCCTGAGAGTCCCTTGGACTGCAAGGAAATCCAACCAGTCCATCCTAAAGGAAGATCAGCCCTGGGTGTTCTTTGGAAGGAATGATGCTAAAGCTGAAACTCCAGTACTTTGGCCACAACATGCGAAGAGTTGACTCACTGGAAAAGACTCTGATGCTGGGATGGATTGGGGGCAGGAGGAGAAGGGGACAACAGAGAATGAGATGAGATGTTTGGATGGCATCACTGACTTGATGGACCTGAGTCTGAGTGAACTCCGGGAGTTGGTGATGCACAGGGAGGCCTGGCGTGCTGCAATTCATGGGGTCCCTAAGAGTCGGACACGACTGAGCAACTGAAATGAACTGAACTGAACTGATACTGTATTGGTGTTTTTCTTTCTGGCTTACTTCACTCTGTATAATAGGCTCCAGTTTCATCCACCTCATTAGAACTGATGCAAATGAATTCCTTTTAATGCCAGAGTAATACTCCATTGTGTATATGTACCACAGCTTTCTTATCCATTCATCTGCTGATGGACATCTAGGTTGCTTCCATGTCCTGGCTATTATAAACAGTGCTGCAATGAACATTGGGGTACACGTGTCTTTTTCAAAGTTTCCTCAGTGTGTATGCCCAGCAGTGGGATTGCTAGATAGTATGGTAGTTCTATTTCATTTTTTAAGGAATCTCTACACTGTTCTCCACAGTGGCTGTACTAGTTTGCATTCCCACCAACAGTGTAAGAGGGTTCCCTTTTCTCTGCACCCTCTCCAGCATTTATTGCTTGTAGACTTTTGGATCACAGCCATTCTGACTGGCATGAGATGGTACCTCATTGTGGTTTTGATTTGCATTTCTCTGATAATGAGTGATGTTGAGCATTTTTTCATGTGTTTGTTAGCCATCTGTATGTCTTCTTTGGATAAATGTCTGTTTAGTTCTTTGGCCCATTTTTTGATTGAGTAATTTATTTTTGTGCACTTGAGCTGCAGGTGTTGCTTGTATATTTTTGAGATTAATTCTTTGTTGGTTGCTTCATTTGCTATTATTTTCTCCCATTCTGAAGACTGTCTTTTCATCTTGCTTATAGTTTC
The DNA here is from genome assembly GCF_000754665.1 of Bison bison bison. Lineage (NCBI taxonomy): Eukaryota > Metazoa > Chordata > Mammalia > Artiodactyla > Bovidae > Bison > Bison bison. The sequence goes on from NW_011494529.1 coordinate 1,578,126, forward strand.
CTTTTTTTGCAAAAGCTTTTAATTTTAATTAGGTCCTATTTGTTTATTTTTGCTTTTATTTCCAATAATCTTGGAGGTGGGTCATAGAGGATCATGTTGTGATTTATGTCGGCTAGTGTTTTGCCTATGTTCTCCTCTAGGACTTTTATAGTTTCTGGTCTTATGTTTAGATATTTAATCCATTTTGAGTTTGCTTTTGTGTATGGTGTTAGAAAGTGTTCTAGTTTCATTCTTTTACAAGTGGTTGACCAGTTTTCCCAGCACCAATTGTTAAAGAGATTGTCTTTTCTCCATTGTATATTCAGGCATCCTTTGTCAAAGATAAGGTGTCCATAGGTGTGTGGATTTATCTCTGGGCTTTCTCTTTTGTTCCATTGATCTGTATTTCTGTCTTTGTGCCAGTACCATACTGTCTTGATGACTGTGGCTTTGTAATAGAGCCTGAAGTCAGGCAGGTTGATTCCTCCAGTTCCATTCTTCTTTCTCAAGATTGCTTTGGCTATTCGAGGTTTTTTGTATTTCCATACAAATTGTGGAATTATTTGTTCTAGCTGTGTGAAAAATACTGTTCGTAGCTTGATAGAGATTGAATTGAAATTATAGATTGCCTTGGGTAGTATACTAATTTTCACTATATTAATTCTTCTGATTCATGAACACGGTGTATTTCTCCATCTATTAGTGTCCTCTTTGATTTCTTTCACCAGTGTTTTATAGTTTTCTATATACAGGTCTTTAGTTTCTTTAGGTAGATAGAGTCCTATGTATTTTATTCTTTTTGCTGAATGGTGGATGGAATTGTTTCCTTAATTTCTCTTTCTATTTTCTCATTATTAGTGTATAGGAATGCAAGGGATTTCTGTGTGTTGATTTTATATCCTGAAACTTTACTATATTCATTGATTAGCTCTAGTAATTTTCTGGTGGAGTCTGGGGTTTTCTATATAGACGATCATGTCATCTGCAAATAGTGAGAGTTTTACTTCTTCTTTTCCAATTTGGATTCCTTTTATTTCTTTTTCTGCTCTGATTGCTGTGGCCAAAACTTCCAAAACTATGTTGAATAGTAGTGGTGAGAGTGGGCACCCTTGTCCTGTTCCTGACTTTAGGGGAAATGCTTTCAATTTTTCACCATTGAGGACAATCTTTGCTGTGGGTTTGTCATATATAGCTTTTA
>NW_011494529.1:1579402-1579766 GCF_000754665.1 Bison bison bison
AAGGAGTTAGGTTATTTATTTGACTTTTTTCTTGTTTCTTGAGGTATGCCTGTATTGCTATGAACCTTCCCCTTAGCACTGCTTTTACAGTGTCCCATAGGTTTTGGGTTGTTGTATTTTCATTTTCGTTCGTTTCTATGCATATTTTGATTTCTTTTTTTATTTCTTCTGTGCTTTTTTTGGTTATTCAGCAGCGTGTTGTTCAGCCTCCATATGTTGGAATGTTTAATAGTTTTTCTCCTGTAATTGAAATCTAGTCTTACTGCATTGTGGTCAGAAAAGATGCTTGGAATGATTTCAATTTTTTGAATTTACCAAGGCTAGATTTATGGCTCAGGATGTGATCTATCCTGGAGAAGGTTCC
>NW_011494529.1:1579866-1580716 GCF_000754665.1 Bison bison bison
ATCGATTGATTTGTGGATATTGAAGAATCCTTGCATCTCTGGGATAAAGCCCACTTGGTCATGATGTATGATCTTTTTAATGTGTTGTTGGATTCTGTTTGCTAGAATTTTGTTAAGGATTTTTGCATCTATGTTCATCAGTGATATTGGCCTGTAGTTTTCCTTTTTTGTGGCATCTTGGTCAAGTTTTGGTATTAGGGTGATGGTGGCCCCATAGAATGCATTTGGAAGTTTACCTTCCTCTGCAATTTTATGGAAGAGTTTGAGTAGGATAGATGTTAACTCTTCTCTAAATTTTTGGTGGAATTCAGCTGTGAAGCCGTCCGGACCTGGGCTTTTGTTTGCTGGAAGATTTCTGATTACAGTTTCAATTTCTGTGCTTGTGGTGGGTCTGTTAAGATTTTCTATTTCTTCCTGGTTCAGTTTTGGAAAGTTGTACTTTTCTAAGAATGTGTCCATTTCTTCCAAGTTTTCCATTTTATTGGCATATAGTTGCTGATAGTAGTCTCTTATGATCCTTTGTATTTCTGTGTTGTCTGTTATGATCTCTCCATTTTCATTTCTAATTTTATTGATTTGATTTTCTCCCTTTGTTTCTTGATGAGTCTTCCTAATAGTTTGCCAATTTTATTTATCCTCTCTAAGAACCAGTTTTGGCTTTGTTGATTTTTGCTATGGTCTCTTTCATTGCTTTTGCATTTATTTCTGCCCTAATTTTTAAGATTTCTTTCCTTCTACTAACACTGGGGTTTTCATTTCTTCCTTTTCTAGTTGCTTTAAGTGTAGAGTTAGGTTATTTATTTGACTTTTTTCTTGTTTCTTGAGGTATGCCTGTATTGCTATGAACCTT
>NW_011494529.1:1580875-1584074 GCF_000754665.1 Bison bison bison
TGGAATGATTTCAATTTTTTGAATTTACCAAGGCTAGATTTATGGCTCAGGATGTGATCTATCCTGGAGAAGGTTCCGTGTGCACTTGAGAAAAAGGTGAAATTCATTGTTTTGGGGTAAAATGTCCTATAGATATCAATTAGGTCTAACTGGTCTATTGTATCATTTAAAATTTGTGTTTCCTTGTTACTTTTCTATTTAGTTGATCTATTCATAGGTGTGAGTGGGATATTAAAGTCTCCTACTACTATTGTGTTATTGTTAATTTCCCCTTTCATACTTGTTAGCATTTGTCTTACATATTGTGGTGCTCCTATGTTGGGTGCATACATATTTATAATTGTTATATCTTCTTCTTGGATTAATACTCTGCTCATTATGTTGTCTTTCTTTGTCTCTTTTCACAACCTTTGTTTTAAAGTCTATTTTATCTGATATGAATATTGCTACTTCTGCTTTCTTTTGGTCTCTATTTGTGTGGAATATCTTTTTCCAGCCCTTCACTTTCAGTCGTATGTGTCCCTTGTTTTGAGGTGGGTCTCTTTTAGACAACATATATAGGGGTCTTGTTTTTGTATCCATTCAGCAAGTCTTTGTCTTTTGGTTGGGGCATTCAACCCATTTACATTTAAGGTAATTTTGATAAGTATGATCCCGTTGCCATTTACTTTATTGTTTTGGATTTGAGTTTATACACCCTTTCTGTGTTTCCTGTCTAGAGAAGATCCTTTAGCATTTGTTGGAGAGCTGGTTTGGTGGTGCTGAATTCTCTCAGCTTTTGCTTGTCTGTAAAGCTTTTTTATTTCCTTCATATTTGAATGAGATCCTTGCTGGGTACAGTAATCTGGGCTGCAGGTTATTTTCTTTCATCATTTTAAGTATGTCCTGCCATTCCCTCCTGGCCTGCAGAGTTTCTATTGAAAGATCAGCTGTTATCCTTATGGGAATCCTCTTGTGGATTAATTGTTATTTTTCCCTTGCTGCTTTTAAAATTTGTTCTTTGTGTTTGGTCTTTGTTAATTTGATTAATGTGTGGCATGGGATGTTTTGCCTTGGGTTTATCCTGTTTGGGACTCTCTGGGTTTCTTGGACTTGGGTGATTATTTCCTTCCCCATTTTAGAGAAGTTTTCAATTATTATCTCCTCAAGTATTTTCTCATGGTCTTTCTTTTAGTCTTCTTCTTCTGGGACTTTATGATTCGAATGTTGGGGCATTTCACATTGTCCTACAGGTCTCTGAGATTGTCCTCATTTCATTTAATTCGTTTTTCTTTTTTTCTGTCTGTTTCATTTATTTCTACCATTCTATCTTCTACCTCACTTATCGTATCTTCTGCCTCCATTATTCTATTGTTGGCTCCCTCCAGAGTGTTTTTGATCTCATTTATTGCATTATTCATTATATATTGACTCTTTTTTATTTCTTCTAGGTCCTTGTTAAACCTTTCTTGCATCTTCTCGATCCTTGTCTCCAGCATATTTATCTGTAACTCCATTTTCTTTTCAAGATTTTGCATCATTTTCACTATCGTTATTCAGAATTCTTTATCAGGTAGGTTCCCTATCTCTTCCTCTTTTGTTTGGTTTGGTGAGCATTTATCCCATTCCTTTACCTGCTGGGTATTTCTCTGCCTTTTCATCTTGTTTATATTGCTGTGTTTGGGGTGGGCTTTCTGTATTCTGGCAGTTTGTGGAGTTCTCTTTATTGTGGAGTTTTCTCGCTGTGGGTGGGGTTGGATGGGTGGCTTGTCAAGGTTTCCTGGTTAGGGAAGCTTGTGTCGGTGTTTTGGTGGCTGGAGCTGGATTTCTTCTCTCTGGAGCACAATAAAGTGTCCAGTAATGAGTTATGAGATGTCAGTGGGTTTGGGGTGACTTTGGGCAGCCTTTATATTGAAGCTCAGGGCTATGTTCCTGAGTTGCTGGAGAATTGCATGATATGTCTTGCTCTGGAACTTGTTGGCCCTTCAGTGGTGCTTGGTTTCAGTGTAGGTAGGGAGGCATTTGATGAGCTCCTATTGATTAATATTCCCTGGAGTCAGGAGTTTTTCTGGTGTTCTCAGGTTTTGGACTTAAGCCTCTGCCTCTGGTTTTCAGTCTTATTCTTACAGTAGCTTCAAGACTTCTCCATCTATACAGCACCAATGATAAAACATCTAGGTTAAAGATGAAAAGTTTCTCCACAGTGAGGGACACCCAGAGAGATTCACAGAGTTACATGGAGAAGAAAAGAGGGAGGAGGGAGGTAGAGGTGACCAGGATAAGAGGAGGAATCAAAAGAGGACAGAGAAAGCTAGCCAGTAATCACTTCCCTATGTGCTCTCCACAGTCTGCATCCCTCAGAGATGTTCACAGAGTTTTACAGAGAAGAGGGAGGAAAGAGACAGAGGTGACCAGGAGGGTAAAGCGGGGAATCAAAAGGAGAGAGACAGATCCGAACAGTAATCAGATCCCTAAGTGTTTTCCACAGTCCAGAACACAAGAGATTCAGAGTTGGGTAGAGAAGAGAAGGGGGAGGGAGGAGATAGAGGCGACCTGGTAGAGGAAAAGGAGAGCCCAGAGGGGGAGAGACCAGTCAAGCCAGTAATCTCACTCCCAAGTAAAAATGGGTACTAAAGATTGAGTTCTTAAAGGTACAAAATTGATAATAAATACCAAAAGCAAAGATTAAAAATCTAGAGTAGTGGTTGGATTCTCAAAAATAGAATATTAAAGAAAAAAACAAAGTCACAAAAATTATAAAATATATATATATGAAGTCTGCTTTAAAAAGTAGAGTCTTTTTTTTTTTTTTTGCAAAGTAATCAATTCGGTTCACTTCAGTTGCTCAGTCATGTTCGAATCTTTGTGTCCCAAGGTATTGCAGCACACCAGGCCCCCCTGTCCATCACCAACTCCCAGAGTTCACTCAAACTCATGTCTATTGAGTCGGTGATGCCATCCAGCCATCTCATCCTCTGTCGTCCCCTTCTCCTCTTGCCCCCAATCCCTCCCAGCATCAGAGACTTTTCCAATGAGTCAACTTTTTGCATGAAGTGGCCAAAGTACTGGAGTTTCAGTTTTAGCATCATTCCTTCCAAAGAAATCCCAGGGCTGATCTCCTTCAGAATGGACTGGTTGGATCTCCTTGCAGTCCAAGGGACTCTCAAGAGTCTTCTCCAACACCACAGTTCAAAAGCATCAATTCTTCAGTGCTCAGCTT
>NW_011494529.1:1584174-1586031 GCF_000754665.1 Bison bison bison
TCACGGCATGTGTGCTTTCCCTGTCTACACTGCTTAGGCTTTAGTCTGCTCTGCTGGGAACTGTCTGGGGCCAGCCCTGGGTGGTATGCAGATCCCAGGTCTAAGCTGCTCAGGTTCAGACTCTTGGGTACTCCACAAAGGCGCAGACTCGGTTGGGCCTGCGTTTTGTGCCCTTCCCAGGTCCAAGCAGCTCAGGTGACCAGGTGCTTGGAGAGCACGGTCTCTGTGACTTATCACCTCCCTTATCCCTGCTGATTGGTTTTCTGGGTGTACAAATGGCACACCTTCCTTGGTGTGCTGTGTGTCTCTTCTGGGGAGCCGATCTCTAGCTAGGACCCTCCCAGCAGATGTTTACCATCCAGAATCCCAAGAAGTCTTGGTTACTAATGAAGCCTGCTTGCAGTTTCGTAGATGATGCCTCTCTAGGGCCGCAATTGCCCCCTTCTGGCTCTGGCTACCCTCGCCTGCCTGTCTCCATTGGGGGATGGGCTGGTCTGCAGCCGGTTAGCTCTGCTCAGTCCTTTGTTCTGTGAGCTGGCCTGGTGGTGTCTTAGGTTAGGGCTTTTCATGGGATAGCTATCCCACAGTCTGGTTTGCTATCTCAAGTTAGTTCCCTCAGTTTGCCCTTGGGGCACTCAGGCCCGGTCCTTACTCTAAGCAATGCAGCCCACACCTCACTGCCCAGCGCCGATTACTAGTGGCAGATGCAGGCTTCTGCACTGCCTCTCAACTGGGAGTTACCGCTGGGCATGTAATCTGTGGGTTTTAATTATTTATTTATTTTTCCTCCCAGTTATGTTGCCCTCTGAGGTTCCAAGGCTCGGCAGTGAGAGTGTTTTCTGGTTTCACAGATCAGATCAGATCAGTCGCTCAGTCGTTTCCGACTCTTTGCGACCCCATGAATAGCAGCACGCCAGGCCTCCCTGTCCATCACCAACTCCCGGAGTTCACTCAGACTCACGTCCATCAAGTCAGTGATGCCATTCAGCCATCTCATCCTCTGTCGTCCCCTTCTCCTCTTGCCACCAATCCCTCCCAGCATCAGAGTCTTTTCCAATGAGTCAACTCTTCCCATGAGGTGGCCAAAGGACTGGAGTTTCAGCTTTAGCATCATTCCTTCCAAAGAAATCCCAGGGCTGATCTCCTTCAGAATGGACTGGTTGGATCTCCTTGCAGTCCAAGGGACTCTCAAGAGTCTTCTCCAACACCACAGTTCAAAAGCATCAATTCTTCGGTGCTCAGTGTCTAATTCAACTCTCACATCCATACATGACTACTGGAAAAACCATAGCCTTGACTAGATGGACCTTTGTTGGGAAAGTAATGTCTCTGCTTTTGAATATGCAAAGTAATAGTAGGTTATAAAAATGAAAATTAAAGGAGTAATAGAGGACTTAAAAATTTGAAAAAAATTTTTTTATTAAACTTAAAGAATGATAATAGTAAAAATATATCTAGGACTTTCTCTGGTGTTGTTGTGGACTGTATGGGGGTCAGTTCATTTTCAGATAGTTCTTGATATGGCTTTTACTTCTCAAGATCTATGGGCCCCTTCCTATGTAGTCAGTGCTAACTACAGGGTTTTAATCTATTGCACCTGTCACTTCCAAGGCGGTTCCCTCTATTAGTTTTAGCTTCTATCTCTGGTCTCTTCAGTGTCTAATTTCTGCCCTGACACAAGGGGGTGGTGGTGGACACATTTTTAGGCTCACTTGTTCAGTTGTGCTGTGGGGAGGGAGGAACACCGCAAACAAGTAACAGTGGCATGTGCTCGCAGTGTCTTGGCCACACTGGGTTTACCCCCACTCACCGCATGTGTGCTTTCCCTGTCTACACTGCTTAGGCTCTAGTTTGCTC
>NW_011494529.1:1586131-1587878 GCF_000754665.1 Bison bison bison
ACCGGATGCCATGATCTTCGTTTTCTGAATGTTCAGCTTTAAGCCAACTTTTTCACTCTCCACTTTCACTTTCATCAAGAGGCTTTTTAGCTCCACTTTCACTTTCTGCCATAAGGGTGGTGTCATCTGCATATCTGAGATTATTGATATTTCTCCTGGCAATCTTGATTCCAGCTTGTGTTTCTTCCAGTCCAGCGTTTCTCATGATGCACTCTGCATAGAAGTTAAATAAACAGGGTGACAATATACAGCCTTGACGAACTCCTTTTCCTATTTGGAACCAGTCTGTTGTTCCATGTCCAGTTCTAACTGTTGCTTCCTGACCTGCATACAAATTTCTCAAGAGGCAGATCAGCTGGTCTGGTATGCCCATCTCTTTCAGAATTTTCCACAGTTTATTGTGATCCACACAGTCAAAGGCTTTGGCATAGTCAATAAAGCAGAAATAGATGCTTTTCTGGAACTCTCTTGCCTTTTCCATGATCCAGTGGATGTTGGCAATTTGATCTCTGGTTCCTCTGCCTTTTCTAAAACCAGCTTGAACATCAGGAAGTTCACGGTTCACATATTGCTTCTCTCTTTTTTAAGACTCCCTTCCCGAGATGGATCTCTGTCCCAACCTCTTTTGTCACCCTTTTAATCTTTTATACTTTTTCCTACCTCCTTCCGAGGACAATGGGCTGCTTTTCTGGGTGCCTGATATCCTCTGCCAGCATTGAGAAGTTGTTTTGTGGAATTTCTCTGCGTTCAAATATTCTTTTGATGAATTTGTTGGGGAGAAAGTGGTCTCCCCATCCTATTCCTCTGCCATCTTCAGAGTGTGCTTGTGTTTGCTTTTAATTTCATTTTCCTACATCATGTTTATGATGGTGTGGGTTGAAAATTTGTTCTGTCACTCAGTCGTGTCTGACTCTGCAACCCCATGGACTGCAGCAAGTCAGGCTTCCCTGTCCTTCACCATCTCCCAGCGATTGCTCAAACTCATGTCCGTTGAGTTGGTGGTACCATCTAATCATCTTATCCTCTGTTATCCCCTTCTTTTCCTGCCTTCGATCTTCCTCACCATCAGTCTTTAAAAATTACATGTGCTGGCAAGACAGCTAAAACTAATGTAAAACTTAAGACAACACAGACTTTAAAAGACAACCTGGTGTCTTTTATTTCCTATTTCCTATACTTCTCCATCCAACTGTTACAGCAAACAAAGGGGGTGTGAGAGGGTGGTCACATCCCAGGTCTCAGGGACATTCTTGGGCACATCCCAAGTGTGTGTTCTAGCTTCATACAGAAAAGAATTCAAGAGTGAGCTATGGTAAAACAAAAAAGGGTTTATTCATGGAGACATACACCTCATAGACAGACAGTGGGCCATCTCAGCTGGCAAGAGGTACCAGAGGGCAGGGTTGTCAGTTCCTTATAGGGTGGATGATTCCATAGGTTAATGAGTGGAAGGAGTATTTCAGTTATCTTAGGGGCAGAGACTGCCATGAATTGGGGCCAATGTTTACTCTTTGACCTTCATGGTCACCCTTGGAACTGCCATGGTGCCTGCGGGTGTGTCATTTACCAGATGATGTATTACAATGAGTGTATACTGTGGCTCAAGTTCCAATGGAAGTTGACTTTAGGATGCACTGGTTGGATCTCCTTGAAGTCCAAGGGACTCTCAGGAGTCTTCTCCAACACCACACTTCAAAAGCATCAATTCTTCGGTGCTCAGCTTTCTTCACAGTCCAACTCTCACACC
>NW_011494529.1:1588380-1589064 GCF_000754665.1 Bison bison bison
GGCAAAGTAATGTCTCTGCTTTTGAAAATGCTATCTAGGTTGGCCATAACTTTCCTTCCAAGGAGTAAGAGTCTTTTAATTTCATGGCTGCAATCACCATCTGCAGTGATTTTGGATCCCCAAAAATTAAAGTTTGACACTGTTTCCATTGTTTCCCCATCTATTTCCCATGAAGTGATGAGACCAGATGCCATGATCTTCGTTTTCTGAATGTTGAGCTTTAAGCCAACTTTTTCACTCAGGAGTGTGTAGATGGTACTTATATGCCATTGGATTTCCTCACATGGATAATTCTCACTCAAGGGATTTCTCCTCATGTGACTTGGCTTGTAGTGGGACTCCATGGAGGGAACTCCACTTGGTTGCCTCTGCTCAGGTACTCTTCTGAGTCCCCTGACTCAGATAAGGCCATTTTTTATGTTTGTGGATTGGCTTGGATTTTGCTACTTTGAGAATGCAGGTCCCACATGTAGGTGGTCCTGAGCCAAGATTCCAATTATATGATTCCAGCCTGGGAAGACTAACTCTCTCTTCTTGCTGAGAACCTGGGAGAGTGCAAGGACACTCAGATTCTTGTTTGTGGATGACAGTTAAGTCCTGGCTCCAGCTCCAGGTTCTCATTAAATGCCAGGCCTGTGGGCTTTTATTATTATTATTATTATTTGCATTTTATTTATTTTTTAA
>NW_011494529.1:1589164-1594632 GCF_000754665.1 Bison bison bison
TCTGTACTGTTCCAATTTTAGTATATGTGCTGCCGAAGTGAGCACCTGTGGGCTTTTAAACACCAGCTTCTACAGCCCATCTCTGGTCCTCTTGAAGGCCACGTAACCTTAGCCACTGCTCTATATCCAACACCTAGGGAATTCCCTCTTCCTGTCTTTTTTAAAAAATGGTATTATTTATTTACTTTTGGCCTTAGGGGCACACATGATCTTGCATTGTGGCTTTGGGCTTTTCTCTAGTTGAGGAGAGCGGGCTTAGTTGTCCTGTGGCATGTGGGATCCTAGCTCCTTGACCAGGGATTGAACCCAGGTCCTCTGCATTGGAAGGTGAATTCTTAACCACTGGCACACCAGGGAATTCCCTTTTTCTTGCCTTTGAGACATGTATTCTTAAACTATTTGAATACCCAAATATTGTAAATAAATTCTGGCTAGCATTACTATGTTTTAGGCATGGGAGGGAGTATTTTAGAATGTGCTTCATCAATCATCTTGACCTAAAACTTTAATAGAAGTTATTTTTAGTAAAATACATTTTTTATGTTAATTTTGTAAATTTATCTTTACTCATTCTTTTATTTTTCTGGCAGATTCAAGATGTTTCTTTGTCTTGCTTTTAGATGTATAATCATATGATATGTAAATAATGACAGCTTTGTTTATTAATTACATGTTTAAATTCCATCCTTTTCTAATTGCACTGGCAGGAAGTTCTAGAGCAATATCCAATAATAATGGTGCTATCAGACCCCCTCTTGTATCTGACTTTGTTAGACATGCCTTTAGTGTTTTAGCATTAAACACATTCCGGCTTTGGTGTTTGGAGAAGGAAATGGCAACCTACTCCAGTGTTCTTGCCTGGAGAATCCCATGGACAGAGGAGCCTGGTAGGCAGTTTTGGTTCTGAGAAATGTTTTCCTTATGATAAGGTAACACCCCTACATTTTCATTTTATTAAGAGGTTTATAAGAAATGTGGGGAGGAGTTTTATGAAATGCATTTTCAACATTCCTAAAGGCAATCAGATGATTCTTGTCTTTTGACCTATTGAAAATTAGTTTATACTGTTAAATTTCCTAATATGGAACCATCCTTAATTTCTTGATTCATGAAATGAACCTCACTTGGTCTTGGTGTGTTACTCTTTTAATGTATTTCTGGCTTCATTTGAGATATGTATATATATATAATTTATATGTGGAGATATACATTTTAAAACTTTTCTTTTTCATTTCTATTTAGAAGCAAAAGTAGTTTGTAGCTTTTTTCAAAATTAGGTTATTAGATTAAAGATTTACCAACTTTAAATAAGGAATTAAGATATTTCCCATATGTCTCTGCTCTTGAATAGTTGAAACAGCATCAGAAGTATCTGTTTGTTCCGTATTTGAAAGATTCACAGGAAATCATCTGGGATGAGGGTTTTTGAGAAGAATTTTCTTAATTTCTTCTATGTCATTAATTTCTTTAGGTTTTCCATGTCTTTCTAATCTAATTTTGGTAAGATATATTTTCATAGAAGAGCATCAATTTTATTTGTTTCCAATAAACTAATTATAATAGCACGTAATAGTCTCACATGTATCTATCCTTCCTCTGTATATGGGACAAGTCTCTCTTTGGCATAATTTTGTATTGTTGTGCTTTTTCCTCTTGTTTCTTTCTTCTGTGTTGTGAGGTTCCAACATCCACATTTTTCAGCAATCCAGATTTTAAAATTACAAAGTTATGGCTTTTAGAGTTGTGTTTTTGTTTTCTTGATCATTAATTTCTGCTCTTACCTTACTGTCTCCTTATTCTGCCTTTTAGAGATTTATTTGACTTTTTCTAACTTCTTGAAATAGTAATAGGTGAATCTTGTATGCTTTGTTTTTATTCTTTGCTTTGGTTTCACCAAGGGGCATGCAGGACCTTAGTTCTCCAACCAGGGGTCAAACTCATGAACCCTCCTTTGGAAGCACAGGGTTTTAACCACTGGACTGCCAGGGCATTCCCCTTCATGTATTTTTTTTCCCTTAATGGCAGTAATATAACTAGGTTTTTCTGTGAAGTACCTTCTGTTGAACTTCCAGGCTATTACACTCACTGGATATAGCCTTTGGGATTTATTATATGTTTATTACATTTATTATAAGCACTTCTCAAGAGACTTTGGTACCTTAAACCCAAGGGATGAGATAAGAACACTCAGTGAGATTTGAATATGCAGAAATTGGACATGAAAATATTGTAATAACTGAGAAAAAATTGTAAGAAATTCTCAGATGTAGGGAAAGTTTAGATGTATTGTCTAGGTGGAAGGTATGGCAATAGGCAGGTAGCAGACATTTGGAGGGCCTTCCCTGGTGGCTCAGCAGTAAAGAAGCTGCTTGCAATGCAAGGGCTGCTGGAGAAACAGGTTGGATCCCTGGGGTGAGAAGATTCCCTGGAGGAGGCCATCAGAAACCCACTCCAGTATTCTGGCCTGGAGAATGCCATGGATAGAAGAGCCTGATGAGCTACAGTTCACAGAGTCGCAAAGAGTTGCACACGACTGAAGCAACTTAGCACACATGTAGACATTTGGAAGCCAGACCAACTGGATCTTGAATCCAAGGCTAAAGTTGACGGATTTCTGTAGGCTGAGGGAGGTCCTTGATGGTGGGCTTTTTAAGAGTAGAGTGCTGCAAACTCAGAACGGATTGTGGAAGATGCTAGGACTAGGGTGCCAGATGCAGTAGACAGGGCAGGATGCCAGGGACGCCTGCATGATCAGAAATCAAGGCAGCTGGCATGAATGGATGAACGGGGCTCAGAAGATCAGGGCAGAGAAGCACGATTGAAGTGGTATGCATGAAAGTAATCACAGAAGTCTTTAGTGTTCTAAGGGAGTGGAGGGAAGAGAGGAAGAGTCAAGGATTAAACTGTATATAAAGGGATTTAAAGACAGGAGTCTGAGAAGGGGATCTGGAGGAGGAGACCATGGAGAGCAGTCATGGAAGCTGAGGGGCAGAGCTGCGCTGAGCTACAAGGAAGCGAAGCTGAACACGGGTGAAGGAGGGTGGGCTGGAGGTGAAGACACCCCTTTCTAGAGGATGCCCTCACTGCTAATACTAAACTGGTGAGGGTTAGAGAGCAGAATGGAAGCACTGGTGGGAAGTAAATTCTGAAGAGAATGGGCTCTTCACCCTTCAGATCTTTTCATTTTATTCACAATTAACAAACAAAATTAATTAGAGAATTGTTGTTGCTGTTGTTGGGACTAGGAGGTCAAACTTCACCTTACCTGTCTGGGTAGCATGTGTTCAGTGGAAGATATTAAATGATGTTTTTTGTCAAAGAGAAATAGACCTGAAAAAATAAATAAAACCAAGGAGATGTCCTAGATTTAGAAAAGATTTTCTACAAATTTATTTTAAACAGAGGTCTGTCAGAGTACTAAAATATTATTTGATTTCAAAGACTATGGATATGCTGAACTTTTCAATGATATGATGTGCAAGGGATGCCTTATAGGCCCTCAATCAATGTTAGTTATGCCCCCCAACCACCTCCCACTCCCAATACATATCTATGCAAATAAGGCCTTGTGTTTGTTCAGAGGGAGCTTCTGGGCAGATCTCCTGCTCCTGGAGGGCTGTGGAAAAGGTCCCCTGTGCAGTCTTTTGTGACTTGACTACCAGCAAATCTTCACATTGGCTGTGGTGGACTCTGTGACAAAAAAGGGAGGCCTAACCAGATTTTAGGCCCCTATGAACCCCATAATTGAGTCAAGCCTATGCCATGGTCAGAGGAGAGGGAATGTGGAGGAAAAAGACCAATGGGCTTCCTATGGGGCCAGTGACAAAAAGTCAATGCCAAGAGAACAGTGTGCATATATTCAAATGACATTATTGTGTTATATGGTTATGAGAACAAAGGTTTCCCATTGCAAGATTATTTTTTAGCATCCTGATAAGCAACTGATCATGTCCGGGTCCACCAGCTCGGCACATCCCCCACTATCTCCTTTCTCAGGTGGGCCACCTGACTTGAGAGAACCGAAAGCATGTAAAACCACACAGTGTCTACAGTAATAGAATTATCCTATTCCACTCTCTGCATCAACAACAGTTGACTATTTCAGGGACCTCTTGCCCACAAGATGAAAGGTGAAACTATTGCTTATTTCTAAAAGTTTCCAAAAAAAGTGATTTAAATGATCATTCAGTTTTTCAACAGAAAATGTCAACTGACAGTATATTTCCCAAGATTCTCTGAACACTTGCTGCTTCTCTTGTGGTGATCATCAATCTTAAACTCTTATTCCATGATCCTTAACCAATCCTAATCAAGCCCTTCCTTGAAAATGCTTCTGAAACTAGACTCCAAAGCATTTTAGCCATCCCAACTTTGCCTTCTCCTCTCAAGACACTATGAAGATTCTGTCCTACTGAAAAAAAAAAAAGAACTCAGTCTTGTCTTAACAACAAACCGTCCCGCTGCTCTTTGGGGGAAAGGCAGCATTTGATAATCTCATCTGACTTCTCCACCTCCCCACAAGTTCTGAAAGCCATTCAGAATTCAGACAAAGGTGATATGGGTTAGAGGTGCTTTGGTCAAGCAGGACAAAGACCTTATTCTATCTTCAACATGCATAAACCTAGGTGATCCACCTGGCCCTACATGTATATTCAATGTATTGTTGCTGGTGCTACTCCTCAGTCACTCAGTCTTGTCTGACTCTTTGCGACCCCAAGGACTGTAGCCTGCCAGGCTCCTCTGTCCATAGAATTTTCCAAGGAGGAATACTTGAGTGGGCAATTAACATAATGGTTATAAAGCCTTTTAATGAAAAGATATCATTTACTGTTGAGGTCCTTTAATGGACCGGCACCTGATGGTCTGGAGTCTACCGATAAGAAAGTAAGGAGAGAGAAAGAGGCTGATATTCCTCCGTTTATGCAGAAAGCCAATAAAGCCCCTGCACGTGGCTTGCTCTGTTCACAAAGGCCTCAGCCACCCTCTCGACGGGGTGAATGTGCAGAGCGCCTTCTCAAGAGGGTCTTAGAAGCCCAGGCAGGAAAGTGAACACAGAGGACCTCTGTGCTCCAAAGAAATAGCCTGAGAGAGAGAGAAAGAAAGCAAGACACGGGGACCAAAGCTCTGATGGAGCAAAGGTGTTTTAATCAACATGGTGTGGACATATATACTGTAGTTATTCTCAGCAAAGATAAAGATTAAAATTCCAGACTTACAAAACATAGGTGATCCATATTAAAGAGAGACAGAGCTGTAAATAATCACTTTTACCATATGGTTCATAAAAAGGAAGAGGGTACTTATCACCATATAGAAAAACTAATGAAGGAAATGCCTGGATTCCTCGGCCCCCGGGAGAGGCTTGCCTCTCCTCTTAATACTTGAATATTCAGGAATTAATAAGGAACAGAGAATTCCTGACAGATCCAAAACAGTACACAGGAAGCCCCCTGTTAAATGCTTCCTGA
>NW_011494529.1:1594754-1595334 GCF_000754665.1 Bison bison bison
AAAAAAAAAAAAAAAAGTCCTGAGCAAATGAGTTTGGTTAGTATTAACCAACCTTATAGAAAGGCAACAGTAAACAACAAATATAATTATCAAGACAATTGCCAAAGTTACAGTTCTAGATCCGATTCTGTGGGTAATACTTTGAAACCATCCTCGTGGGTCTAGCCCGGATAATTTGTTCAGCTAAAGTTTCCAAATTAGGGGAAGAAGGCAGATTTTTAGAAAAAGTTTTAAAGATTTCCTTTTGCAATAAATGTACATTCAGAGAGGCATTATCATGTATATTTTGTAAATGAAATTTGATTTGTTCCCAGTTGTAGGCACTATGACTGAATTGAACAGGAGTAACACAAAATTGAGTAGCTTAAAGAAATAGAGGAGTTAAAACAAGTATATCAGTTCAGTTCAGTTCAGTTCAGTCGCTCAGTCGTGTCCGACTCTTTGCGACCCCATGAATCGCAGCACACCAGGCCTCCCTGTCCATCACCAACCCCCGGAGTTCACTCAGACTCACGTCCATCGAGTCAGTGATGGCATCCAGCCATCTCATCCTCTGTCATCCTCTTCTCCTCCTGCCCTC
>NW_011494529.1:1595434-1598632 GCF_000754665.1 Bison bison bison
GCATGAGGTGGCCAAAGTACTGGAGTTTCCGCTTTAGCATCATTACTTCCAAAGAAATCCCAGGGCTGATCTCCTTCACAAGTATATAGTTTGCACTTAATACAAGTTACAGAATGTAAAGTCTTATTAAATTTTAAATTTCCTATGGCTATAACAAAAGGGGGTGGGACACAGGCCTGTATAAAATATGACTGATTATAGCGAAAGAAATAGTTACTAAAACCACGACAGGTCTCTGTGAAATGTCTGGCCCAAGTTCCAAATTTTTCGGTGTTTGCAGCAAGTTTCCAAACGTCCCATCGTTCAGGCCCAATTTGTTTATAGAGAATGATTCAAAGAGGAGGAGGGGTGCCATTGCACCCTCAAGCCAGCCAAGAAGTCCTTTGTCATGGTAATATTTCATTAGTAACCATTTTTTTAGTGTTTTTTGTTTTTCCCCTAACTCTTTCCCTAAAGTTTTAGTAGTGTAAACATGGTTCACAGTAAATAACCCAAACAACGTCCGAAGGTCTTTTGGAGGCGGGACGAAAACCCAAGTTTGTTGGCTGACGTTAATGCGTAGTACTGCTGGGCCCATGCACAAGGGAAGGACTTCATAGCCTAAAGAAATGTTAATTAGTGTTCCTTCCTCCCCAAGGTGTGATGGCTCCTTCACGTTCTAGGGAGGGAGCATATGTATAGAGTCATTAATTGAAAAGATTGGTCCTCTCTCTGTCCATTCAACCATCTGTAATAGAGGAGGGTTGGGTATTTGTTGAGCTCAAGGTGGAGGGGGGGGCGGGGGTTGGGGGGATAGGGGTGGGCAGCTACAGGGCAAAAAACTGAGCATTGCCAGGAGAATGTATTCAGGACTCCGAGGCAATTCCTGTTGAGAGACCAAATTTTCAGCTCGATTAGTAAGGGTTTTTATTTGTCCCTAAGTGGGGAGATCATAGGGGTGATGCTGCCGAGGGTGGTGTTTTCTGGAGATCTTTAGAGCGGACATAGCCCATACTGGAGTTTTTTCTTCCTGGGGTTCTTGTTGTTTCATCTCCACTTTGAATGCCAAGGGCCCCTTCGGGTCGAATCTTTCGAAGAGGTTAAAAACAATTTTTTTTAAAAACAAAACTGTATTAACAATAGTTATAGGTTTAGAAAATATCTTATGTTGGAATCTAGTAAAGTTTGCTTTAGATAAGGTAGACAGTAGTGTGTCTGTGTATACCCTCTTTTTAAAAATTTTTATTTGCAACTTTAGTGTGTGATGTGTTCTTTTGACTATATCTTGTGTCTGTGGATTATAAGGAATACCTGTAATATGTTTAATAGAAAAAGATTGTAAAAAATGTTTAAAGCATCTAGAAATACAGGCAGGGTATAACATGTTGTGTAGCCTCACCGCGAAGAGGTGTGGCCCAGATAAAAGAGGAATTTGTGTCTATACAGACGTGTAGGAAAGAAAATGGAGGAAGTTCAGGGCACTGAGTTACATCCATTTGCCATAGTTCATTCAGTTGCAAACCGTGAGGATTAATACCTTGTGCGATGGGTCGAAGATTACCAGTCTACAAGTAGAGCAATTACTAATAATTTCTTTAGCCTGGCAGTATGGGATTTTCCATAGCTGGTGTAGGGAGCCAGCAATGTTATGCAACAGAGCATGCTGTTCCTCTGGAGTAGCAAAGGAAACCAGTTTATCAGCTTGTTCATTATCATAAGTCATGGGGCCCGGAAGACAAGAATGTGTTCGAATATGTGTAATAAAATGGGAGAATTGCCGTTTTTAACATCAGATTGTAGTTCCAAAAAGAATTGTTGTATAATAGGTTGATTGGGATTTACGGTGGAGGTTTCTATATTTTTAAACACAAAAACAGACTATGTAGACTCAGAGACTATATTAATTGGGTAAAGTGAAAGTGAAGTTGCTAAGTCGTGTCTGACTCCTGGCGACCCCATGGACGATAGCCTACAAGAATGTAGGCAAATAACTTAAATAAGAGCATATAATTCACTTTCTTGGGCAGAATGAAATTTAGTATAAAAGACTTTATATTCCTTAAGAGACCAGAATGAAGCTTAGGCGTTTTTAGTCTCATCTATAGTTTTGCCAAGACAACACACTGGTCATAGCAAACACCCTCTTCCAACAACACATGAGAAGACTCTACACATGGACATCACCAGATGGTCAACACCGAAATCAGATTGATTATATTCTTTGCAGCCAAAGACAGAGAAGCTCTATACAGTCAGTAAAAACAAGACTGGGAGCTGACTGTGGCTCAGATTGTGAACTCCTTATTGCCAAATTCAGACTGAAATTGAAGAAAGTAGGGAAAACCACTAGACCATTCAAGTATGACCTAAATCAAATCCCTTATGATTATACAGTGGAAGTGAGAAATAGATTTAAGGGACTAGATCTGATAGATAGAGTGCCTTATGAACTATGGACAGAAGTTCGTGACATTGTACAGGAGATAGGGATCAAGAACACCCCCATGGAAAAGAAAGGCAAAAAGCAAAATGGCTGTCTGGGGAGGCCTTACACATAGCTGTGAAAAGAATAGAAGTGAAAAGCAAAGGAGAAAAAGATATAAGCATCTGAATGCAGAGTTCCAAAGAATAGCAAGGAGAGATAAAAAAAGCCTTCCTCAGTGATCAGTGCAAAGAAATAGAGGAAAACAACAGAATGGAAAAGACTAGAGATCTCTTCAAGAAAATGAGAGATACTGAGGGAACATTTCATGCAAAGATGGGCTCAGTCAAGGACAGAAATGGTATGAACCTAACATAAGCAGAAGATATTAAGAACAGGTGGCAAGAATACACAGATCAGATCAGTCACTCAGTCGTGTCTGACACTTTGTGACCCCATGAATTGCAGCACGCCAGGCCTCCCTGTCCATCACCAACTCCCAGAGTTCACTCAGACTTACGTCCATCGAGTCAGTGATGTCATCCAGGCCATCTCATACTCTGTCGTCCCCTTCTCCTCTTGCCCCCAATCCCTCCCAGCATCAGAGTCTTTTCCAATGAGTCAACTCTTCACATGAGGTGGCCAAAGGACTGGAGTTTCAGCTTTAGCATCATTCCTTCCAAAGAAATCCCAGGGCTGATCTCCTTCAGAATGGACTGGTTGGATCTCCTTGCAGTCCAAGGGACTCTCAACAGTCTTCTCCAACACCACAGTTCAAAAGCATCAATTCTTCGGTG
>NW_011494529.1:1598732-1599841 GCF_000754665.1 Bison bison bison
AGTCAGCTCCCAGTTTTGTTTTTGCTGACTGTATAGAGCTTCTCCATCTTTGGCTGCAAAGAATATAATCAGAAGTTCAGTGTGGGTCTCAGTCAAGCCCTCTGTGGAAAAGAGGAAAATGAACTTCTAGTTCATTCACACTGAACTTCTAGTTACCTCCCTCTAGTTTTATGTGAATGAAGCAGAATTGGGGAGGAAACTTGATGCTGTATATTAGGCAACAGAAAAAAAAAACAAAACACTTGTTAATTATTTTTATTTTAATATAAATCCTTTAAAGGACAACATACTGTTTGAAATATAAATGTTGATATGTGATAAGAACCTAGGAAATATTTTAAATATTTATGAAGTTTTGTTTTAAATGAAGAACTCTGAACATTGTACAGTTAATCTCCTCGCTGAGGACTCTGAACATTCCTCTGTTTGTGTGTACTGAATATTGTTGTGCAATGCTTTGTGTGAAGTTATTGTGAAAATTTTCCTGTCTTTATTTTTACCAAAGATTTCCCATAGTTTGAAGCATTTGAAGCAATAAATTATAAAAATGAATCAGAGCTCTGATGTTTAAGATGCTTGTATCTTTCTCTCAAAAAATAATTTGAAACACTGAAGGCAGTTCAGATATATATCAAGTGCCTTGTTTGCAGAAAATGTTGTGCATGTGAGTTCTTCTGTAAGGAGGTATAAAGGTTGTGCCATTCTCCCAGAATGAATGTGAAAAATATGATTTTTAGTTGAGTGAGAAGAGCCAAATGGGTGCTTAAAAAGCTGTATTCGGCATGTGGGATGGGAGCTAAATTTTGAAAGACAGGCAGGAATGAGATGGGGAAACAAAGAGGAGGGAAGTTACTTCGTGCTGCTCATGACTTGACTGTGTCATCAAGTCTTGGGGACTAGGACGGGCATCAGGTGTACAGACGTTGCTTTGTTTTCAGTAGTAGGGCATGGACAAGGGACTTAATTTTCCTGGGTTTTACCATTTATTATGCAGTGATAAGGAAACACTTCCCCTTTCTACCCTCCAGGAATACTGAAAGAAACTAATTAAGCAGAAATTCAGTTTGAAATCCATGAAAGAAAAATACTATGTAAATGTCTATTAAAAT
>NW_011494529.1:1599941-1600210 GCF_000754665.1 Bison bison bison
TCTTTGAAGAGATCCCTAGTCTTTCCCATTCTGTTGTTTTCCTCTATTTCTTTGCATTGATCGCTGAAGAAGGCTTTCTTATCTCTTCTTGCTATTCTTTGGAACTCTGCATTTAGATGTTTACATTTTTCCTTTTCTCCTTTGGTTTTCACTTCTCTTCTTTTCACAGCTATTTGTAAGGCCTCCCCAGACAGCCATTTTGCTTTTTTGCATTTCTTTTCTATGGGAATGGTCTTGATCCCTATCTCCTGTACAATGTCACGAACCTC
>NW_011494529.1:1600310-1601457 GCF_000754665.1 Bison bison bison
ATTTGGGAGCCCAGAAAAATAAAGTCTGACACTGTTTCCACTGTTTCCCCATCTATTTCCCGTGAAGTGGTGAGACCGGATGCCATGATCTTCGTTTTCTGAATGTTGAGCTTTAAGCCAACTTTTTCACTCTCCTCTTTCACTTTCATCAAGAGGCTTTTGAGTTCCTCTTGACTTTCTGCCATAAGGGTAGTGTCATCTGCATATCTGAGATTATTGATATTTCTCCTGGCAATCTTGATTCCAGCTTGTGTTTCTTCCAGTCCAGCGTTTCTCATGATGTACTCTGCATAGAAGTTAAATAAACAGGGTGACAAATATACAGCCTTGACGAACTCCTTTTCCTATTTGGAACCAGTCTGTTGTTCCATGTCCAGTTCTAACTGTTGCTTCCTGACCTGCATACAGATTTTCAAGAGGCAGATCAGGTGGTCTGGTATTTCCATCTCTTTCAGAACTGTCCACAGTTTATAGTGATCCACACAGTCAAAGGCTTTGGCATAGTCAATAAAGCAGAAATAGATGTTTTTCTGGAACTCTCTTGCTTTTTCAATGATCCAGCAGATGTTCGCAATTTGATCTCTGGTTCCTCTGCCTTTTCTAAAATCAGCTTGAACATCTGGAAGTTCACGGTTCACATATTGCTGAAGCCTGGCTTGGAGAAATTTGAGTATTACTTTACTAGCGTGTGAGATGAGTGCAATTGTGTGGTAGTTTGAGCATTCTTTGGCATTGCCTTTCTTTGGGATTGGAATGAAAACTGACCTTTTCCAGTCCTGTGGCCACTGCTGAGTTTTCCAAATTTGCTGGCATATTGAGTGCAGCACTTTCACAGCATCATCTTTCAGGATTTGGAATAGCTCAACTGGAATTCCATCACCTCCACTAGCTTTGCTCATAGTGATGCTCTCCAAGGCCCACTTGACTTCACATTCCAGGATGTCTGGCTCTAGGTCAGTGATCACACCATCATGATTATCTGGGTCATGAAGATCTTTTTTGTACAGTTCCTCTGTGTATTCTTGCCGTCTCTTCTTAATATCTTCTGCTTCTGTTAGGTCCATACCATTTCTGTCCTTTATCGAGCCCATCTTTGCATGAAATGTTCCTTTGGTATCTCTGATTTTCTTGAAGAGATCCCTAGTCT
>NW_011494529.1:1601557-1602660 GCF_000754665.1 Bison bison bison
AATCACGATGGTGTGATCACTCAACTAGAGCCAGACATCCTGGAATGTGAAGTCAAATGGGCCTTAGAAAGCATCACTATGAACAAAGCTAGTGGAAGTGATGGAATTCCAGTTGAGCTGTTTCAAATCCTGAAAGATGATGCTGTGAAAGTGCTGCACTCGATATGCCAGCAAATTTGGAAAACTCAGCAGTGGCCACAGGATTGGAAAAGGTCAGTGTGCATTACAATCCCAAAGAAATGCAATGCCAAACAATGCTCAAACTACCACACAATTGCACTCATCTCACACGCTAGTAAAGTAATGCTCAAATTTCTCCAAGCCAGGCTTCAGCAATATGTGAACCGTGAACTTCCAGATGTTCAAGCTGGTTTTAGAAAAGGCAGAGGAACAAGAGATCAAATTGTGAACATCCACTGGGTCATCGAAAAAGCAAGAGAGTTCCAGAAAAACATCTATTTCGGCTTTATTGACTATGCCAAAGCCTTTGACTGTGTGGATCACAGTAAACTGTGGACAATTCTGAAAGAGATGGGAATACCAGAGCACCTGACCTGCCTCTTGAGAAACTTGTATGCAGGTCAGGAAGCAACAGTTAGAACTGGACATGGAACAACAGACTGGTTCCAAATAGGAAAAGGAGTTCGTCAAGGCTGTATACTGTCACCTTGCTTGTTTAACTTATATGCAGAGTACATCATGAGAAACGCTGGGCTGGAAGAAGCACAAGCTGGAATCAAGATTGCCGGGAGATATATCAATAACCTCAGATATGCAGATGACACCACCCTTATGGCAGAAAGTGAAGAGAAACTAAAAAACCTCTTAATGAAAGTGAAAGAGGAGAGTGAAAAAGTTGGCTTAAAGCTCAACATTCAGAAAACGAAGATCATGGCATCTGGTCCCATCACTTCATTGGAAATAGCTGGGGAAACAGTGGAAATAGAGTCAGACTCTATTTTTTTGGGCTCCCAAATCACTGCAATTGGTGATTGCAGCCATGATATTAAGAGACGCTTACTCCTTGGAAGGAAAGTTATGACCAACCTAGATAGCATATTGAAAAGCAGAGACATTACTTTCCTTCCAAGGAGTAAGCGTCT
>NW_011494529.1:1602760-1637452 GCF_000754665.1 Bison bison bison
AAGAAAGCTGAGCACTGAAAAATTGATGCTTTTGAACTGTGGTGTTGGAGAAGACTCCTGAGAGTCCCTTGGACTACAAGAAGAATCAACCAGTCCAGCCTAAAATCACATCCATTAGAACTTGAGCCACAGTATACCCTCATTGTATACATCATCTGGTACATTATTACTATTACTCAGTCAGTTGTGTCTGACTCTTCGCAACCCCATGGACTATAGCCCACAAGGCTCCTCTGTCCATGGGACTCTCCAGGCAAGAATACTGGAGTGGGTTGCTATTCCTTCTCTGGGGGATCTTTTGACCCAGAGATCGAACCCCGGTCTCCCGCACTGCAGGCAGATTCTTTACCATCTGGGCCACCAGGGAAGCCCAGATTATTCTATTAAAAATATAATTATTTTTAATAGAGTTTATCTAAAAGTTTTTCTCTCATTTACATATATATGTGTGTGTGTATATATATATATATATATAAAGAGTTACCTTTTTGTTGACAAATTAATTTACCTTAAACCTAGGCATAATAAAAGTATTATATAATGTTGATGACTTAAGATATGTCCTAATTAGATTAGCAAACAATTATATTAAATTATGTTTATACTTAAATAAACATTATATTTAATATTAAATATTTTTTAGTTTACATGAATTTGAATTTAAATAGAGCTCATTAACTGCATATTATCTAAAAACAAAGCTGGCATATTGATGGCAGCACCGCTGGATGTTGAGGGTTTGCGGAAAAATATTGGAATTTGCCCCAGATTTTTGATGAAGGGGACCTGGGGGGTCCCCATTTGGAGTTTCTCGGAATAGGTTTCCTTTTAATGTCAAAAATAGATTTACAGTCTTTGGCCCAATATATTCCTCTACGGCAGCGAGGGCAGATTTTTGGAGGTTTTTTATTTTTATTTTTTTCTTTTTCTTTTTTTTTTTAAGCTTTCTTAGGGCAGTCCCTTTAAAAATGGTTCTTATTTCCACGTATAAAGCATCCTTCATTTCCCTTTCTTAAGGGAGCAACCATTGTTTCAGCTACCATTTGCATCTTTTGAGTTTCTAATCCTAGATTGCGACAAGCCTTCAAATAATCAATAATAGTCCCTGTCTCACGAATTGGAGCTATAGCTTTTTGACATTCCTGATTTGCATTTTCATAAGCAAGTAATTTCTCTAGTTGCCTTTTGGCTTCTTCTCCAATTACAGTATGGGAAATAGCAGTTTGTAATCTAGCTAAAAAGCAGCATACATTTCCCTAAGTTCCTGAACAGTAAATAAGTGATGAAGTAAAATAGAAAAGTGATGGGGCTTTCCAGCCATTTTACCCATGTCTTAGTACTTACTGGCCTTAATAGGCCCTGGGGTCACTCCATCCGAATCTGCCTACGTGTACCAAGCTCCTGTTCTGGGCGCCACTTGTTGAGGTCCTTTAATGGATCGGAACCTGGAGGTCCAGAGTCGACGATAAGAAAGTAAAGTAGAGAAAAAGAGGCTGATATTCCTTGGTTTATGCAGAAAGCCAATAAAGCCCCTGCATGGGACTTGCTTTGTTCATGAAGGCCTCAGGAGCCCTCTCAACGGGGTGAAGGTGCAGAGCACCTTCTTGAGAGGGTCTTAGAAGCCCAGGCAGGAAAGTGAACACAGAGGACCTCTGTGCTCCAAAGAAATAGCCTGAGAGAGAGAGAGAGAGAAAGAAAGCAAGACACGGGGACCAAAGCTCTGATGGAGCAAAGGTGTTTTAATCAACATGGTGTGGGCATATATATTGTAGTTATTCTCAGCAAAGATAAAGATTAAAATTCCAGACTTACAAAACATAGGCGATCCATATTAAAGAGAGAGAGAGTTGCAAATAATCACTTTTACCATATGGTTCATAAAAAGGAAGAGGGTACTTGTCACAGTATAGAAAAACTAAAGAAGGAAATGCCTAGATTCCTCAGCCCTGGGAGAGGCTTGCCTCTCCTCTTAATACCTGAATATTCAGGAATTAATAAGGAACAGAGAATTCCTGACAGATCCAAAACAGTACACAGGAAGCCCCCTGTTAAATGCTTCCTGACAATTTACTAGGAGACATACAGAAAATAAAATTCATTGTGCTCTAAAATTATGCAAGGGACATAATTCGTCATTTAAAAAAAATAATGTTCTAATAACAGCTATGGTGTTTCAGTGGTATATTAGGTGTTATTCTTCTTCCCTTTGTTATCCCCAAACTGGGTTCATTTCTTGATGGATGTCAACCGAACCAGTCATAAGGAGAAGGAAGTGTTTGTTACTTGCAGTAAGTAAGGAGACCATTGGCAATCTTTCCCAAAGCAATGTCTCCAGGAACAGCAAAATTGGGGAAGTTTTAAGCTGAAAGGCTATATGCATACTCATTAAGGGACTTGAGCAGAAGAGAAGTTAGCAGAGAATTTGGGCAAAGGTTGACAGAGTCCCAAGCTCTAGTAGATTGAAGTCACAAAATTCAAGAAAGGTCAACATCATCATCCCTTTATTGTGGTACTTCAGTCACTAAGTCATACCTGACTCTTTGTAACACCAAGGACTGTAGCATGCCAGGCTTCCTGCCATTCGCCCTCTTCTGGAGCTTGCTCAAACTCATGTCCATTGAGTCAGTGATGCCATCCAACCATCTCATTCTCTGTTGATCCCCTTGTCCACCTGTCCTCAGTCTTTCAAGTATCAGGGTCTTTTCCAAAGAGTCGGCTCTTCGCATGAGATGGCCAAAGTACTGGAGCTTCAGCTTCATTATCAGGCCTTCGATTGATTTGTTTGATCTCCTTTCTGTCCAGGGGACTTTCAAGAGTCATCATCCCTTAGGTGTCTGTTGATCTAATGATTGAGTGCTGGAGAAGGGGTCAAAATTCTGCAATAAACTTCAAGAAAGTGCTTTATGCTAATCTATATCATTGAAACAGAATTGGAAATCTTTTTTCAATTTGCCCTTTTGTCAAGAGGGAAAATGGCAGGAAGCCTGGCCTGCTACAGTCCTTGTAGTCACAAAGAGTCAGGTATGACTTAGTGACTGAAGTATCACAATAAAGGGATGATGATGTTGACCTTTCCTGAATTTTGTGACTTCAATTAGCAAACAACTAATTTGCTATATTTTCTATTGTTCTTTCTCTTGTTTGATAACAGTAATATTATTCTCTTATGAACATTATTACTAAGGCCTGTTCAAGGGTGAGCTTTATGGCCAGGCTTAGATCATAAAATAGCTTATGGCCTAAAATGGCTTTCCTACATTAAAAGGGTTTACCTGACTCTTTTCCTCTGAAGACCATCTAGCCTATCTGCCTCCATTTCATCAGATAAAACTTCGGAGCCTCCTCCATTCATTTTCTATAGGTTCCCAGAGCATACAGTATACAGCATACAGTTCTTATTTATAAAACTCACAAATCCTTCTTTAATGCCTGGCTTTCCCACTAAGGGGCTTCCCCTGTGGCTCAGATGGTAAAGAATCTGCCTGAAAAGTGGGAGACCCAGCTTTGATCCCTGGGTTCAAAAGATGCCCTGGAAAAGGGGATCTTGCCTGGAGAATTCCAGGGACAGAGAAGCCTGGCAGGTTACAGTCCATGGTGTCACAAAAGTTGGACACGACTGAGTGACCAACACTTTCACTACATTTTCCCGCTAAGACCATAAACTATATGAAGTCAAGGAGTGTCTCTTAGTGTAATGAAGATATTCATACCTTTGGTATTCAGTTAGCAACTTCTGTTGTTACAATGAAAACAAAGATGGACATTACAGCCCAGCCTTTGCTGATTGACTAGGGAGATTAGTACATAAAAAGTTTAAACATCGGCATATGCCACAGAAAAGTTAACAGTTAAATAGAAAATCAAAATTGCAGATTTTAATAAGATTTCTAAGCCCCAGTCATACTGAAGAATCAGGAATTCTCTGTATGAGTCAAGTTTCTCTTCTCTGTGTTTTTCCAGGCTGCCTTATCAACCTGGAAGCCCTTCTTGCTGTCTTGCTCCAGCTAACTCCTAGGACCCTTCAAGGCTTAGTGTGGATATCACCTCCTTTAAGACTTCCTCATATGCAGTGTCATGCTGGATGAATCACAAGCTGAAATCAAGATTGCTAGGAGAAATATCAACAATCTCGGATATGCAGATGATACCACCTTAACAGGAGAAATTGAAGCGGAACCAAAGAGCCTGTTGTTGAAGGTGAAAGAGGAGAGTGAAAAAACTGTCTTTAACTTAACTTAAAATTTAACATTCAAAAAACGAAGATCATGACATTCAGTACCATCACTTCATATCAAATAAAAAGGGAAAAAATGAAAACAATGACAGATTTCATTTTCTTGGGTTCCAAAATCACTGTGGACAGTGATTTCAGCCACAAAATTAAAAGATGCTTTCTCCTTCAGAGGAAAGCTATGACCAACCTAGACAGTGTGTTAAAAAGCAGAGACATCACTTTGGTGTCAAAGATTGGTATAGTCAAAGGTATGGTTTTTCCAGTAGTCATGTATGGAGGAGAGAGTTGGACCATAAAGAAGGCTGAGTGCCAAAGAATGGATGTTTTTGAATTGTGGTGCTAAAGAAGACTCTTGAGAGTCCCTTGGACAGCAAGGAAATCAAACTACTCAATCCTAAATGAAATCAACCCTGAATATTCATTGGAAGGGCTGATACTGAAGCTGAAACTCCAGTACTTTGGCCACCTGATTTAAAGAGCTGGCTCAACAGAAAAATCCTGATGCTGAGGAAGATTCAGGGCAGAAGAGAGCAACAGAGAATGAGATGGTTGGATGGTATCACCGACTCCATGGACATGAATTAGAACAAACTCCAGGAAACAGTGAAGGACAGGGAAGCCTGACGTGCTGCAGCCTATGGGGTCTCAGAGCTGGGCATGACTGAGTGACTGAACAAGAACAACCAAGTTTTGACTCACCAGACTATGCACCTTTGCATGGGGCAATTAAATTCTGAGAATGGATGCAAACCATTTAACGACTGTCAGAACCACAGATGCCTTCTGCTCTCTTCATATCCTGTCTGTAAAGACAAGGACACTATGTGGGTAAGGATTTAGTCCCTAGAGTGTTCATATTTCTTTAAAAATCTGGAAGTAGTTGGGAATGTAAAATGGTACAGCTGCTATGTCAAACAGCACCAGGCTTCCTTAACTTTTTTTTTTTTTTTTTTTTAATGCAAGTACTGTATGATCCAACAACCTCACTCCTAGGTAGATATCCAAAAGAATTCATAGCAATATCTCAAAGAGGTATTTGCACTGTAAATTTCCACAGTGGCTCAGGCAGTAAAGGATCTACCTGCAATGCAGGAGACCCAGGTTCGATCCCTGAGTTGGGACGATCCCCTGGAGAAGGGAATGGCAACCCACATAGTATTCTTGCCTAGAGAATCCCATGGACAAAGGAGCCTGGCAGGATACAATCCACAGGGTAGCAAAGAGTCAGACATGACTGAGCAACAAAACGTGCACACATTTATTGCAACCTTATTTGCAACAGCCAAGAGATATAAAAAACCCTAATGTTCAGACAGATGGATAAAGAATGTGTGGTATATTAGTTCAATTATATATATATATTTTTTTTTTTAAAGAAGAGTATTGTTGTATTTATACTGACAACCTTCAAGGTCAAAAATATAACTATCTCTCTGAGTCTACACATGCTTCAACTACACACAAAAACAAAGAAGTTAAGGAACTTTCTGTTTCCCTGAATGTTTCAAGCCTGTGGAACTGGGCTGTGGGTGACTTGGACCTGGCAGAGTGAGGCCTCTCCCCAAGATGGAACAAATAGAAATTATTTGGATGATTCTTCATTTTCACAATGCCAGAGTCACCCTGAACAAATTGGCAATACACAGCAGAATTAAACATAAACTTACTTTAGGAGCCAACAAAGGAACTCTCACCCCGAGGCCTAAATGCTCTTCATAAGTAGCATTGCTTGCAGTGGTGGGAAGTTAGAGGCAGCTTGGTGTTTATCACTAGAGAAACTGATAAATAAAATCTGGTGGATACATACAGTAAAATTCAAGTTATAAACAATGAATTATATGTGCATGAAAACCTACATAGATCTTTTAAAAAGAATGCTGAGCATAATTGAAGTGTAAAGCATAATTAGATTTACATCAACTAAGGACACAATCATTCACAAAATGACATATTTTAGAAGAAACACATATATCCAAGGACTTACACAACACACATTATTGTGGACGAATACTGGGGAATGGGAAGTGCAAGTGAGGATAGAGGATAAAAATAAAAATGGAGAGGGATTTTTCGTATACTTGATGATAGAGGCTGCTGAGTCGCTCAGTCATGTCCGACTCCTAGCGACCCCATGGACTGCAGCCTACAAGGCTCCTCCGTCCATGGGATTTTCCAGGCAAGAGTACTGGAGTGGGGTGCCATTGCCTTCTCCAGATGATAGAGGAGGAGAGGCTAAAAAGTATTATAAGGATATTATCAGCTGTTTAGTTTTTAGTAAACATTCTTACCTCTCGCCAAGTCTTAGAGGAAAAACAAATTTACTAACTATCCCCAAGTTAATCTCACAGGACAAGGAGTCTTGAGTTTGTGTGGCTATGTCAATGTAAACATCCCTATTGGAGGATTCTGCACAAGGCTTGTCTCTCAATTTGGTTACTGCAACTAAATGTGTCAGCAGACTCTTATAGCTTGACCTCCACCAGTCCTTCTTCTCTTGTGTCTAGGCAGGAATTGGTTATTATTCTCAGAAATAATAGCACTGGCTCAGAAGCTGACATGAGTTCATGACCACTGTATTAAGTTTCCTGGTACCACAAACTAGATGGCTTAAAACAAAAACATTGTCTCCCAACTCTCCAGGGTAGGTATCTGAAATCAAGGTATAGGCAGGATCACGCTCCCCTTCAAAGGATCTAGGGAAGAATCCTTCTTTGTCTCTTTTAGCTTCTGGTGGTGCCAGAAATACGTGGGGTTTCTTGGAATGTAGATTCATCACTCCAACTTCTGCCTTCTCTTCACATTGCCTCCCCACTGTGTGTGTGCATGTGTCCTCTATTTCGTTTTCTTATAAAGACACCAGTCACTGGATTGGAGGACATTTTATAGAAAACAACCTGCATTACAGGGAGGAAACTGAAATACACATTACTAAGTGAAAGGAGCCAATCTGAAAAAGCTACATACTGTATGATTCCAGTACATGACATGCTTGAAAAGGCAAAGCTGTGGAGACAGTGAAAGGATCAGTCCTTCAGAGGGACTGGGAAAGAGGGATGACTAGACAGAGCACAGAGGACTTTTAGGACAGTGAAATGATTCCATATGATACAATGGTGGATACAAGTCACACATTTGTCCAAACTCAGAAAGTACAACATGAAGAGTGAGCCCTAGTGTAAACTATAGACATTGGGTGATAAGATGTATCATGTAAGTTCATGGGTTATAACAACTGTGATTCTGGTGTGGGATGATGAGGTGGAGAGTTTGCTTGTGTAAGGGCTTGGAGTGTGTGGGAATTCTCTGTACTTTTCACTCAACTGGTTGTAAACATAAACTGCTCAAAAAAAAGTTAACTCTTGATTTTTTAAGATTGAGCATAAGACATATTACCTTCGATGCTGAAGTCTAAAACATAGAACACTAGAGACTACAGTAAGTCCCCTACATATGAACCTTAAAGCTGTCAACTTTAAAAGATGCAAATGTGGGTTTGCATGTCCAATCACATGAGTTATTATAGTCCATGAGTCTGGCCTACATTTTCATGTATGTGCATCCCAGCATCTATATTTCAAGCTAGAACTGCAAGAGGGACACTTCATTGAACCCCTTGCTGTGCAACACGAGGAGCTTACTCATGAAGACTTGATGGAGTTGGAGGTGCAGAGAAAGGACGAAAAGAGACAAGAAGAAGTAACTGAAGAACCAGAGATTTGGGATGCAGAAATGGAGAGAGGATTTTATTTCTTTGAGAAGGCACTGTTAGTTTTTGAGGTTGGGACCTGAATTTAGGATGGTATAGGAAGGTTGCAGGAGCTGTTCAGAATGCAAGCCAGCACTATTATAGCATCTATGATGAGAAAAACAGAGCTACTACCCAGATGTCACTGGACATATTTTAAGAAGGTAGATAGAATTGAATCCAGAAAAGAAGCAGGACCTGAGACATCAGTTTCAGGCGTGAGTGAAATTGCAGCTCTCCCTCAAACTTCTACTTCTCATGATCCTTCAGTGTTTGCTTCTCTCACCTCGTCTCCCTTCTCTAGTAAGTAATTCTGCCTTTTCACTTGATGCCAGTGCCTGTATGCCAGCTGTTGTACTATATACGACTATATTTCTCAAGGTATTGTACTGTAAGATTAAAAAAGTTTTATTTTTGTGTGTTTGCTTTTTTAAATATGTTATTTGTGTGAAAACTATTATAAACCTACTACAGTACAGTAAAAAGCATCTGCCTTCAATCCGGGAGATCCGGGTTTGATCCCTGGGTTGGGAAGATCCCCTGGAGAAAGAAATGGCAACCCACTCCAGTACTCTTGACTGGAAAATTCCATGGGCTGAGGAGCCTGGTGGGCTACGGTCCATGGGGTCACAAAGAGTCGGACACGACTGAGCGACTTCACTTTCACAGCTCAGTACTAGATAGCTAATTGTGTTTGTTGGGGATGTAGGCTTACGTTGGACTTTCACACAAACTGCACTTGGGAACTTGCTTTTAGAATAGAACACGTTCATATGGAGGGGACTTACTGTATTACAAAAAGATTGTGATGGGACTTCCCTGGTGGTGCAGTGGATAAGAATCCACCTGCCAGTGCGGGGGGCACGATTTGATCCCTGGTCTAGGAAGATTCCAAGTGCCATGCAGTAACTAAACCCCCATGCCATAATTACTGAGCCTGTGCTATAGAGGCCACAAGCCACAATAATCAAGTCTACACGCTGCAACTACTGAAGCCTATACCGCTGGAGCCTGTACTCTGCAACGAGAAGCCGCTGCAATGAAAGCATACATGCGGCAACAAAGGCCAACTGAAGCTGCAAATAAATAAAGAAACAAAATTATTTTTTAATGACTGTGATGTAAGATTCATATGAACATCTAACACAACATTAATGTCAATGTTAAGGAAAGAATTATACTTAGAATCAAGAAGTTCAAAATTTTCCATTACATATAAACTAAACCAAGAAAAATTAAGATGGCATAAAATTAAAAGATAATGATGTCTATGTTTGGCATTTAAATACTAAACCATATTTATTTAAATTCTAAAAACACTCATCAGCCAAAACCTAAGGGAAAATTGAAACTATTAGATATCGATAATAATAACTGCCTCTTGTAAAAGTGGAGAATTGAGGGAAATTTACAGACTTAAAATATTAGAAAATTAGAATAGGTAAAGATTGAGATAAATTGCAAGATAAACAAAATGGACCCAGAAAGTTGACAACATTGAAACTTTTGCTTACATGGACTTACCTGGAAGAAAAGGTACAAATAACAGAGTGAATAGAAAGAGAGCACAGTCACAGATAAATAAAAGGGAATATTATTAAACTTTCCCAATTAAATTTGAAAATTGAGACACAACTTTTATTTTGGTATACCTAGACTCTTCTATAGAACAGAAAAAAGGAAGTATTTCAATATGCTCCAGGAGGCTATTCAATAACAAAGCAGAGGATAATAAGAATAAAAGACATTTCCTCAAACTCCTAAATACATAGAGATGGCACAATCTTAAAGAAAAAAGCAACAAATCAAATTCAAGTTATTTAAACAGATACACCAATATCAACTTGATTTATTCAAGAGCGCAATGAAAGTCACTGTGAAAAAGAAGGGAACGTCCTCAAAAAATTAATTATAGAATTACCATGTGGTCCAGCAATTCCACTTCTGGGTACATACACACAAGGACTAAAAACAGGGATAAAAGTTATTTATTTGTGCAATCATATTCAAAGCAGCATTATTCACAGTCATCAAAAAATGGAACCAATCAAGTGTCCTTCAAAGGATGAGTGGATAAAAAATATGAGAGAGGGATATATACACAAGAGATTATTCAGCTTTGTGCTCAGTTGCTCATTCAAGTCTAACTCTTTGTGGTCCCAAGGACTGTAGTCCACTGAGCTCCTACGTCCAAAAAGTTTTCCAGGCAAGAATACTGGAGTGGGGTGCCATTTCCTACTCCAGGATTCAGCCTTAAAAAGGAAGGAAAATATAACACATGTTACCACATGGATGAACCTCGAAGATATCATTGTAAATGAAATAAGCCAGTCACAAAAAGACCAATATTGTGTGAATCCACTTATATGAGGTACCTAAAATAGTCAAATTCAGAGAGAAACAAAGCAGACAGGTATTGCCAAGGGCTGGGGTAGGGAAGGGAAAGGGAGGGGAATAGAGAAATAGTGTTTAATGAGTAGAGTTTGTGTTTTGAAAGATGGAAAAAATTTGTTGTACTTGAAGCTATCAAGATGACTATGAAGGAGTAACGAGAAATATCCACCAGGTAGGACCTTCAATGGAATTCCAATACTTTAATAACTTTGGGAATAAAGTGCTTTTCTAGGTTAGCAGAGTGAGATACTTATGTGCCCCTAATTTAGATTCTGGCTTAAATGAATCAACTGAAGAAGAGCGGGAAATTTTCAATATAGACTGAGTACTCAATATTATGGAATATGAAATTTATTAGCTGGGACAATCATATTGTGGTTATTTAATAAAACACTCATATTTTAAGATAGATACTGAAGTTTCTAAGGGTGAAATGGCATGGTGTCTGTGATTTGCTTGAAAATATTTCAACAAAAAGAATAACAGTTTAGACAAATGAGGAATACAGTTCTTCTTGAATCTGGGTGATGGATATGAGTTTATACTTTTGTGTGCTTGAAAGTGCTCCTAACATTCAATAAACTGATAAGTCATTAAGAAAAACCACTGAGCTCTGCTAATCAAAACACAGGTTGTTACTGAACCAAAATTGAGTTTGTTTACCCAAATAAGCAAAATCAATCTACTGACAAGGTTGTGGTGAAAGAAAGTACAGCATTTATTTGCAGGGTGCCAAGCAAGAAGAATGGGCAAGTAAATGTTTAAAGGATCTGAACTCCCCAGTGACTTTCAGACAGGAGATTTTTAGATTAAAAATAAGGGTAAGGAGCTTAAGTGTGTGATTATCTCATGGATTCTTCTGATTGATGGGGTTTTAATCAACAAAGTGATATCTGGCATCTTGATCATCATTCTTCTGGTTCCAACTTGTTTGTAACTGCCATACACTGCCAGTGGATTTCATCATGAGATCCTGGTTTCTGGAAAACAACTCAAAGATAGGTTGCATCAGTTTATTATCTATATCCCTTGAAAAGGATCTAGGAATCCTGTGACTCTGTTTTATGGCTAAACATTTATTGCTTGATTGCTTTTCCTTTGTTCCTGCATTTCCTCAATTCTGTAATCATTAACTGCTTGAGTCTGCTCTTTGGAACTCTGCGAAGACCTAAAAAATCTCAACTTTTTTCTACAAACAAGAAGTGGGGACAATAGGAGATTGTATCCAGGAAGACCCTGCAGGGTCCTGCTCAATTTCAGGTCCCTCTGCTCTTTGATACTCCTCATCCTGAGGGGAACAGGGCGACGACCGCTCTGGCTACTTCCTGCTGAACAGGGGCGATGTTAATTCTTCAGAATTAGAGGAGCAAAAGTCTTGGATCCTCTTTGCAAAGAATTCTCGAGTCCCAAGTCTAGCATCGTACTTTGAATTATGAAAACATGATTTCTCTCTTTGACCACTTTGTCATAGCATCTGAACAAATAATTGAAAATTAAGAAACACATTAGAAAGAAGATGATAATCAAATGGAGCCTTGTAAAAGTACCCAAAAAACCCCCTATTTCAGATGTGTTCTGAAATAAGTCCTGATGTGCATCCTTTTTATGTACATCCTATAACCAGGTAGCCTTTTGAAGTATTTTGTTTACTCGGGTTTCAACTTCTCCAGAGGTATTGATGTATACGCAGCATGTGGTATTAGCCATTATACACACTTCTCCTTGTTTAGCTAATAAGAAATCATGGACTATTCTATTGCCCGGGAACACTCGAGTCAATGAATTCAAAGGTGTGTGTTGGGCTGTAATACTTTTAGCTGTGTCCTCAGCAATTTGTCCAATTGTGGCAGAGAGGTTATGAATCGTATCTCTATTGACATAAAATCTGGCAGTTGGTGTGAGGTTGCCAAAAGAGCTTTGTCCTATATTGTCTTCATACACTGCCAATATCATTCTTTTATCATGGGAAGGCATCTTTATATATCCCAGTAGGCATGACCCTTCTATTTGCCAGCTGTCTAAGCAGCGATATGCCGTCCCTTCCCTTCTTGGGGTATTCCCTGTGCCACAGACAAAGTAATATCCTGGAGGGGCACAAGTTATACCTCCCAGGGTAGTGAAATTGATACTTTCTTTTTGGGGGAGCACAGACAGTATGTTCTCTAGCCAGGGATCACTACCATTGCAAGCCCTCCATATTCCTGTTACATTATATTGAACTTTTCTGACTCTCTGGCATGAATCAGTGTCATTTTTAGCCCTTTCACACTTGTCACTCGTACATATCAGGGGGTTTTGTTCATCACATTTTTTCAGGAGAAAGTCAAGAGACCGCGGTGGACCAGTCTTAGCTCTTGATCCAGTGAAAACTTCCTCAGACAAGGTGAAACAAGGGGTGTGGGCACTCTTAGGGACTTTGATTAGCCTAACTTTGAATTTGAGTCTTGGAGGAGGACAATGATAGCAGGTCGTGGGGTTCGGCACAGTACCAAAATCAGCTACGGGGACTATAAGTGGGATATAGTTTTTTTGGATGTCTTTAGATACCAAATGGCATAACCAACAATTACTTAAGTTCTTACCTGTGGCTATACTCTGAGATAACATAATTAGAGAATTTTCCCTCCAGGAAGCAGCAGACACCAGTGGGATGAGGCAGTAAAGCAAAGCAAGAGCCATCATTATAGCTGGGGCCAAGCTCTTATGTGGGAAAATAGCAATGGCCCTAAACTTTACTAACTGTATTATCACAAGGTTTAAATTAAAATAGAGCAAAAGTTAAATATCTCTTATTATCAATATCACAGCAAATGATTGGCTTGATTGTCTACAATATAATCACAGGTAAAATGATTAGATGAATCCAGAAGCAAAGAAAAAAAGGATAAGCAAATAATAAAACAGAAAAATGCTCCAGCCAATTATAAATGTTATGATAAATGGTCACAAGTCATTCACAACTTATAAAAGATACTTTCTTTGATTTAACTGAAGTCCCACTGTGGACTTGTAGGAAGGCAGACTGTTCAGCTAGCTCTGTGGTTGTCTTTTCTGTAACTGCTGAGGACTGTAGATTTGTAGTTGAGTCAGAAGCAAGCTTCATCCACGTGTATCAGATCCACAACTTGACTTCTATCAATTGAAAAGAAGAGCTAGTTAGCAGTAGAACATAGTAAGGCTTCACCCTCCAAGGCTGGAGTTGGTTCTCTGGTGTATATTCTTCTTCATTATTAGGAGCACTCAGTCTCCAGTTCAAAAACACTGGAAGAGGACATCTATGGGAAACATTATTTATTAGTACCAAATTTAGAAATAGTATTTCACACTTACCCCAGTGTTTACAATATCTTATAGTGTCTAATTTTTTTACCTTTCAATCACACGTCTGACCACTTACCTGCTCAGAATAGAGGAAGACTCTCTCACACAACAAGGCCTCAATTGGAGTCTACTTCTAGGACACATTCTAATTCTAAGCGATGCAACTGGCAACTTAATGCAGGTTAAGTCAGTTTCTTGACAGATTTTAGCCGTTGTCTTTTTTAATGTGTGGTTCTGGTTGATCACAGGCTCTAAGATGCATGCAAACTCTTTTATTCCACATATTTTAGATTCTTCCTGAATCATATTAGCAATAAAGACACCTCCAGTATCGCTCTGAATTGAGCTGGGTAGCTCAATTCAGACCGTTACTACTTCTGAAGTGTTTTCAATCCAGCAAGGAAATGTTTCTAAGCAGCCTGTTAAGGTCAGCCATCACTAGTAGGTGGCTATAGTAGTAATTCATGTATAGTAGATATACATGAATTAAAACACTCCTTGATCATTTTCCACTTGCTTCTAGATACATAAGACTTAATACTTATTCTCGTGACCTTTCAAGGTTCTCAGTATGTCAGGTTAAATTGGGTCAGGTTTATACTTAGAATCCATGCTGTAACTAAAGGTGTTTTTTGCTGACTGTCTTGGGCAATGCACAACTCCCACCTCCTTTGGCTTGAACACTGTGTCTAGCAGTTTCAAAACTTCCTGGGGGCATGTTTGATTTCCTTTTCTTCAGAAGTGAGCAATCTATCTTTCCAAATTGCCCCGTATGCATTCACAACTGAAAAGGCATATTTCGAGTCAGTATAGATGTTAACTATCTTAACCTCACAGACACAGAAAAGTCAAGTGAGAACAAGAATTTAACGTTTTGGGCCAAGCATGTGATGGCAAAGCTTCCATTCCTATGATCTCCTGCAAGGTTATCACTGTGTATCTGCTCTTTCAGTTTCTATGGTCCATGAAACTACTTCCATCTGAGAAGTTCTCAACGTCTACATTTCCCAAGGAATCATTAGTCAGGCCCAAACAGCTGCTCAATAATCGGCAAACAATAATGCATGACCCTGGGCCCAGGGGTCACCCAAAGGGGTGGGGAGCAATGAGACCAGATTCGCAAAGGACACAGGCTTTGGGGTCACATTAGGATTATCAAATAAAATTGACTGATATCCTCTCAAGTGGTCGGAAGTGAGCCAATATCCACCCTTTAGTTCCAACAGCAGCAACACATAGTCGGATGTAAACACCACGGTTGGCTGTTCTGGAGTGAATTCTGCTGCTTGCCACAAATCCAGAGCAGCAGCTATGACACTCAGATACATTGACCAACCCTGGATTATACTATCCAAAGCCTTTGTGAAATAGGATACTGGGCATTTTGTGCTCTCAGATTGTAGGTCAATACCTCCAGTCTCACTACCTGTCTTTTATGTTTAAAGGGATCAAATGACTTTTTCAAATGTGGCAAACCCAGAACAGAGGCGGTCAGTAGTTTTCCCTTCATTGACTGGAAGATTTTTTTCACATTCTCTGCTCCCCCTGAGGGCTTATTGTCAGACTTGTTTTAGGGCCTCATGTAACTGTTTAACTATTAGCTTAAGTCGGGGACTCATGCGCAGCAGAATCTTGCCATTCCAGGAACCGAGGCTACTGTCTTTGATGTTGGACACTGTTACTCTGGCTACTGTCTCCAGACAGTCATGGAGCAATTCCTCTGGCCTTTGGTCAGTTTGATTCCTAGATATTTCACTGAGAGTCGTGAAATCGGGCCTTTTTCCGAGAGAGTTTAGAGCTTCATTTGGCCAGAGAGTTGAGATTGTTGATTGTTTTGATTTTCAGATCTTCCTTACAAATGCAAATAACTCTTGGGATTCAAGACTCAAAGTTATCTAGAAAAAGACCTCTGTTAAGTCTAACAGTAATCTTCAGGTTAAGATAGTTTGAATATAGGTATTGGGGACTACAGTTTGGATGTCTTTCACTATCTGATTTATGGTTCTTATGTCCTGAATGAATCAGTGCTCTTCAATGCGTGGCTTCATAAAGTCAGGATGTGAGTATTATACGGTGAAGGCATGCATGCATGCTGAGTTGCTTTTAGTCATGTCCAGCTCTTTGTGACCTTGTGGACTATAGCCCACCAGGCTCCTCTGTCCATGGGATTCTCTAAGCAAGTATATTCAAGTGGGTTGCTGTGCCCAACACCTGGGGATCTTCCCAACACAGGATTGAACCCATGTCTCTTACATCACCTGCATTGGCAGGCAGATTCTAACCACTACTGACACATAGTGAAGTCACTCAGTCATGTCCGACACTTTGCGACCCCATGGACAGTAGCCAAGCAAGCTCCTCCATCCATGGGATTTTCCAGGCAAGAATACTGGAGTGGGTTGCCATTTCCTTCTCCAGGGGATCTTCCCGACCCAGAGATTGAACCCGGGTCTCCCGCATTGGAGGCAGATGCTTTACCATCTGAGCCACCAGGGAAGGCCCTACTGACACATGGCAAGCCCATAAGTTGACTGAGGGAGGAAAATAAGCAGGTATTTTTAAAATCCAGTTTATCAAAGTCTGCATCCCTGTTTTGCTCGCTCCTTTAAAGGGTATTGCCTTAAGCTCAGAGCCTGAGTGTCCGGTTTCAGTTTCACCTTCACTGCTATGGCCTTCCTTGCTGTACCTGCCCCCTAATCAGCCTATGCTCTCAGGCTTCCCTGGTTCAGGATGTCCTGTCAGGGATGCTAGTGGCTCCATCCCTTGACAGGATGGCTGCCTGCAAGGCGCAAGCTTGTTCTGGTATTCCCTCTATATTCAGTCTTCCAGGAGTGAAAGTCATTTTAGCATAATAAATCTCACCTCAACAATGAGACTGGGCTCTCTGGCATGTATATAAAAGTGTGTTTTAAGT
Source organism: Bison bison bison (assembly GCF_000754665.1). Classification (NCBI taxonomy): domain Eukaryota; kingdom Metazoa; phylum Chordata; class Mammalia; order Artiodactyla; family Bovidae; genus Bison; species Bison bison. Next base: position 1,619,369 of record NW_011494529.1, read on the forward strand.
TAAGCACCTCAATCTAGGGGCTGCAAAGCAGTTTTGGGAGAGGCATTCTGTAGACTCTGCTTGACATGGCTCTTTTTTGGGGGGTTAACTCGGGTTCAAAACTGAGCTAGTGGCTCCAGTACCAATCAGAAAGTCAGTTGTCTGTTTCCCAAAAAAGGGTTACCTGGCACTCCTGGTGGGAGGTGGGATGGGGCCTTTCTCCTCGAGTGAACTCCCTGGCTTTCCTCACTCTCTCTTGACTCCAGCATGAAGAATGATTTCTCCTCCTCTTCTGGTTTCTGTTTTTAAGTTGGGACAGATTTTTTTTCCAGTGGCTTTCTTGGCTTTCAATAAGCACTGCTGGGGATGTACTTTAACATGTCCCCTTTAGGGGTCTCTCCTCTGAGGGCTACCCTTCACTCTCTTGGGTCCCTGGAACCTTATCCTCTGCTCAGATTTCTTGTCTCCCCGTTTCTCTGCCCAGTGAGTATCGCTGCCGAAATGGACATCTGCTGCTTCATTTAAAGGGTCTCCTTTTGTTCTTGTATGCCCTCCCGACTGTGAGAAACTGAAAGCAGTTTCTATTACACCAAAAGAGGTATCAGAAGCAGAAAAAGACCTTCTACCTTTTGCACAATTTCTAGATATCTGGGGCACTCTGAGCCACAGGGTCTGGTTAATTCACTTAAAATTCTCCAGATTATTTAGATTCACATCTGTATATTGGTGATATGCCCTGTCCATTCTCTCCCCAAACTCAGGGTTTTTACTGTGGCTGTTTGCACATTCCTTGCACCTTATGAAAACTCCTGTGTTGGTTCTCCTTTTTGGAGCCCTACAATGATGCACTCCTAGTAATGCTCAATGCCAGCTTTATGTTCTAGGTCATTCTCCTCCCAGTCTGGATCTGTGGTGGGAATTGCTTTTGCTGCTGGTGCTGGGAGGAGATTGCCAGAGATAGCAACATGCATTCTACCTGCCTCTTCTCTAGCATGTTCTATTACCATCCTTATCTCTTCTTCAGCCAATGGGGTAGTTAGGAAGCTCTGACCCAGTTTGGACTGTGGGTGGCAAAGATGGAGGAGAATGCATTTTCCATCCTGGTATGGTCATCACAATAGGTTGGTATATTAATGTTCCAATTAAACAAGTCTGAATTTGAAAAGGGAGAGTATATCCGCATGAATCCTGCTGGCTGATCTTGGGCATTTATTCCTCCAGTGAGAATCTGCCTCAGTGTGAATGCCTGGCCTGAACATAAGTGGTTCTCTGACCAATATGGGCGCTCTGTCGGATATAAGAGGGAGACAATTCCCCCTTCCTCAGCTTCTACCTGAGCAGGTGAAGGTGAATTTGTGGCTATGGGATCCACGGCCCCTGCCCCTGCTTCCCCATTCTGCCCACCATACAGAGACAAGTGAGATGGACATCTAGGAGCATTTATTTGTTGAATTAATTCTCCTTCTCTTGATTCCTGAGAATACGGTTAAATTTTTTAAATAGAACTTTTAGTATCTCCCTATTTGAGGACATTTCTTTCTCTGTCATACTTTATGCATGTTACATTTTTCTCTGAACAGGTTTGCTTGATAAAATAATATCAAAGGGTGCACTTAAGAAGCGTCATTCCATTTCTTCCCATTTAACAAAACAGTTCTGGTTCAAAGATCGTGTTATTTAGAGACATACTAGGGGGCAATGTAATCCAGGTCCTAGACTACTGAGGCCAAGCTGTGTTGCAATAGAACACCATTTTTTTTTCTTTTTTCAGAGGTGCTTAAATATTTACCAATTTTGCAAAATATACTCTCAGGGTCTACAACATGGAACAGACCTTTGATTATCCATTTTGAATTGTTCACAGAGAGTGCTGTCAAATGTTAAAGAAGGAAGCAAGTCCACAAACAGAAGGCATCTCAGGGTTACAGATTCTTTAGTCCAATACAGAAAACCCTCAAAATCAATGCCCAATCATGGACACAGCCAAGTGGCTAAAAGAAAGAATACCTTTGTGCCATCACCCTTGAGCTCTGCTATTTCACAGAGATGTCACAAGCTAGTGCATTGTTCCATCACCTCGATGTACCAAGGGCCATTGTAATCCAGTTGGTGGCAGAGGCTCGGGGTTGTCCTTGAGACAAAGGTGCTCAGGAGTCTGCAGGACAGACTCTTAGAGCCACTTCTTGCAAGGGGCCAATGTGCCCCAAAGTCATCCAGCTTGGGTGGTGGTCCACAAAAACAGTTGCTCACTTGAACTCATGTTTACTTGCAGCAAAGTCAATCTATTGATTGCAGGTTGTGGTGAAGGCAAAGTACAGTGTTAATTTTCAGGTCATCAAGCAAGGAGTTCAGGCCCTCTGAGCATTCGCTGCCTATTCTCCTTGCTTGGTGCCCTGCCCGTAAATGCTGTACTTTCCTTTATCATGACCCACTGTCAGTAGATTGACTGCTGGGCATCAGGTGAATGAACCCAAGTTCAGGTGAGTAACAAAACTGCCCTACATGTCCCACAAATACTATTAAAGCAAATATCAAGGAAAACTGAAAATAAGGACAAAGTTGTACATATAAATGCTTACAAAATTAAAGCACTGACTAATATAGCAGAATCCAAGTCAAAATAAAGAGATGAAACAAAGAAACATTTTCAGTGACTGCAATCCAGAAGTATAAAATATTTTGTGTTCCAAAAAACATGGCTAAGACAAAACCAAGAAAAGACAAAATGCTGAGTTAAAAGTAGAAATTTAAGAGAAAACTATAACAATAAACAGAGAAGGCAATGGCACCCCACTCCAGTGTTCTTGCCTGGAGAATCCCAGGGACCGGGGAGCCTGGTGGGCTGCCATCCATTGGGTCGCACAGAGTCAGACACGACTGAAGTGACTTAGCAGCATAAGAATAAAAGCAAAAGCCGAGTAAGAATTTTCCTTAAAGAGAAAAAAATAACCATGTGCAAAATTAAGCATAAAAAGTGAGCCAAGTATAACATCATATAAGAAATGAGTCACCAGTCCAGGTTCAATACAGGATGCTTGGGGCTGGTGCACTGGGATGACCCAGACGGATGGTACGGGGAGGGGGGTTCAGGATGGGGAACACATGTACTCCCGTGGCAGATTCATGTGGATGTGTGGCAGACCCAATACAATATTGTAAAGTAATTAGCCTCCAATTAAAATAAATAAATTTAAATTTTTAAAAAAAGTGAGACAGTGTGAGGATTTTAAAAGATACATCAGCAAATGTATGGTAATAAAGAAAAAATCCAGATGGAACACATGATATCCTAGCAAGACTTTGCACTTAACTTACTTGCGGTTTTCAGCTTCCCCAGAAATGTAACCTTAGCCAGCTGGATCGGAATTTTCTGATTGGCACCGAAGAGGTTATCTGTTCTATGGGCCCTCTCCATAGCCTGTCCCCAGAGCAAGAAGCTGTCTACATGATGAAGCTGCCATTCTTTTCCCTCAAAAGATGTCCTGGCTGAAAAATAATCTCTTCTTTCCCTAAGGGCTAGTGGAGATACTCCCCAGTCTGACCTTCAAATTGACTGAGTTTTGTTTACACCTCTGCTCACCTTCGGAGGTCCTTGTTCTGGAAGAAGGATGAGTTCTCTGCAGAGCAGGACTTGGTCTCCTGTGCAGCTGTGACTCGGGGCTAGAATTCAAGGAAAGCCATTGATACAGAATTTTAGTATGCAGAGAAGTGGAGAAGGCAATGGCAACCCACTCCAGTACTCTTGCTTGGAAAATTCCATGGGCAGAGGAGCCTTGTAGGCTGCAGTCCATGGGATCGTGAAGAGTTGGACACAACTGAGTGACTTCACTTTCACTTTTCACTTTCCACTTTCATGCATTGGAGAAGGAAATGGCAACCCACTCCAGTGTTCTTGCCTGGAGAATCCCAGGGACAGAGGAACCTGGATGGGCTGCCATATATGGGGTTGCACAGAGTCGGACACGACTGAAGTGACTTAGCAGCAGCAGCAGCAGCAACATGCAGATAAGTACCTCCATTTTGTACTCAGAAAATAAAAATGGTATTTTTCTAGATACGCATTTGCTTAAATTTATATGACTGTAATAGGAAACATGTTTTTCCTTTCGTTTTTAGAAAAAGAGCTCAATTTTCTAATAATGAAGGAAATGTAGAAAGAGTTACTACTTCCAACTCTATCCCCAGTCAGAAAAAAATCTGAAGATATAGGTTGGAGATAAACTTCAGGCCTCATGTCTAGGGAATGGAGGAGAAAGAATCAAAGTCTGGGTTCCCTAAGTTCTGAAGCTCTCGCTTGTACCATTGCCTCCAAAGACACTGTTAATTTCACCTCCTAACCATGTTTTTAAAGCAAATACTTTAGTCCTTCCTCATTTCCTCCTGGTCTTCATTTTCTTCTCTCATGGCACTACTATTTTCATATTCCCAATTTCTTAATAAGAGACACCTAGGAAGATGCCTTTCTCATGGTCCAGTGAGACACAGAGCAGATATAAAGCTAGAGGAGTCCAGGACAGCATCTGCCCCATGCTCCATAGTTCTGTCAGCCTTACCTGGAGAGGGGTTCCAGCTCTAGGACTCAACCTGGAGCAGAGTGAGGAAAGAGGCTAGAGGGCTGATCCAGCTGACCAGCTGATCCAGGCTGATCTTATATTGTCTCCTCCATCCCCTTGCAGAGTTTTCAAGTCTCTAGGCCCAACCCCTTTTAAATCCCACCCCTTCCCTACCTTATCTCCTGACATCTCATGAACCATGAAGCCACTGCTGACTTCCAATCTTGACTTTCTATCCATAACCACCGAGCTCCACCTTCAGGTCCAATTCTTGGGCATTTCTGGTTTTCCCCCACTCCACAACTGCCAGGATTCCAGGCTTTCAAGAAAAAAAAAAAAAAAAAAAACGGAAACTGTCCATCTCTTAGTTGTGTCTGATGCTTTATGACCTCATGGACTACACAGCCCACCAGGCTTCTCTGTCCATGGGATTCAGGCAAGAACACTGGAGTGGCTAGCCATTCCCTTCTCCTAGGGAATCTTCCTGACCCTAAGATTGAACCTGGGTTTCCTGCATTGCCGCTGGATTCTTTACTGTCTGAGCCACCAGGGAAGACCCCTCAAGGCAATAAAGTCAACACTGATTACCAAATTATTCAGCTACAACCCCAAGAGTCAACCTTGACTTCTCTCTTTTCTTCAATCCCCACATTTAATCATGCTCAAACCCTTGGATTTGTCCACTTCTTTCTCTCTCCATGGTTCTGTTACATGTGACTCTATGCAGCCTTCCTGGGCAGAGTCCTCCTACTATGTATTCTGTTTTAACTCTTCTCTGAGGTCCACAGAAAACAATATGTGATGCATATTTCCAGAACTGTTGTACAGATGCTAAAATCCTCACATGATGGAAGTTATTGACTTTAAAAAATGTACGTGAAAGTTGTGAGTTAAGCTTTATGGGGAGCAAAATGAGGGGCTGTAGCCTGGGAGACAGCACCTTAGATAGCTCTGATAAACTGCTCCACAGAGGTAGTGGGGAAGGTCAGCACAGATGTGATTTTGGTAAAAGGGGAGTCCATGCAATCAAGTGCATCATTTTTGTAGAAGTTTTCTGCTAGTCTCGTGAAAGCTTCTAGATATGAGGAGATGCAAGAATTGTGCTCATAAGGCCATCTTCTGAAAATATCTGTCTAAAAACCTGTCAGTTTTTTCCAGAGCACAGAGTGCCTCATTCAGCTCTCCACCCAGAACTCCTTTCATGGAGTGTTGAAAGTCAACAGCTGCAGCAGCACATGATTTAACCCTTGTAGAGGTAGATGGCAAGTATCAATTTGTAGCTGCCAAAATTAACTACTTGAAGACCATGAACACACAACACCCCAGACCTACTGGAGCCAGAGGACTGATAAAGTGATACTGTCCTGTTACCTTACCACCAACAAATCAGAGAATTATAAACAACCTGATTACATTCCTTGTGACCGCCCGCCCCGCCACCCCCCAATATGGCCTTTAGAAGTGCTGCTGCTGTTAAGTCGCTTCAGTCGTGTCTGACTCTGTGCGACCCCAGAGACGGCAGCCCACAAGGCCCCCGCGTCCCTGGGATTCTTCAGGCCAGAACACTGGAGTGGGTTGCCATTTCCCTAGAAATGCTACCTACTCCAAAAAGAGTGCTTTCCTGAAACCCATCAGGGAGTTCAAGTATTTTGAGCACTAGCTGCCTTGGACTCTTGCTTGATGCTCTGCACTTTCCTTCACCACAACCAGGTGTCAGTAAATTGGCTTTATTGCATGCAGGCGAGCAGACCCAAGTTTGGTTCAGTAACAGCTCCAAGTGGTTGTCAGAAGGCCCAACAGTAAGGACAGGCAAGCATCATGGCTTGGAGACAGAAAAAACATGGCCAATATTCAGTTCACAAATCACTTGGTTTATTACAAGCAATTAGCCTGCCAGACACATTAGTCAAATTTGGGAATATAGAAAAGGGGGTAAGGAACCTCTCCAAGCAGAAGTCTGGGCAGGAGACATGTCAGCAGGAACAGTGGTCTCCTGTCTGCAGTGGGTCTCCAGGCAAGTGTGAGTGGGAAGTGGGCCTCCACTCCCAGAGCCTCTGGCAGTGTCCTCTGCAGCAGCTCTCAGCAGGTGGAGTCAGGTCCTCAGTGAAGCATCTCATTTTAAGGAATAACATTTACCCCTGGGGAGGGGACCTTGACTCATAAGTTGCTTCTTCTGTTCCAGTGACTTGTGTCACCCATCAAACTTCCCTCAATTTATCCCTCAGTCCTCCAGCCGACTTTTCAAGACAGAAAAAACATGGAATTTCACCCTGGCTACTGAGGCTTAAAACCCTTAACTTAGCTTAAAGTCTTACAAGTTTCACACAAGATGAATAGAAATCATAACACGAAAGAAATTATATCATGACATCATTTATAACTAATATTTGAGAACATTTATATTATTAATGGTACTTATTCTAAGAAGTTCAATTTACATTTTGTTTCACATCTCAATACATCTCAAAAAGAGAGTCAAATTAATTATGGTCAAACATATAATGCCAAAATTGATAAATGCTTAATGTTCGTATATCTGCATTCAGTTTTCATTGTAAAGTTCCTTGACTATAAGAAAGAACATTTAGTTCACTCCTTTGATAAGAATTAGCTGTTAATGCTGAGATGGCTTTTTCTTGGTATTTTTTCTGTGATTATACGAACAGTATTGAGTGGTGAGGTACTCATCATGTTGATTTTTAAAAATGCACACAGCCAATTATTTTAATTATAATAATAGACAGGTAGACAGGTAATGCAACTGCCCAATATTTTCGAGGCCGGTAGATTAAGCCTATGAAGTTTAACCAGCATTCAGGGATAAAAAGCCTTCACAAGTTATAGTATGGTGCCAAACTAGAAGCCTAAAGAACAGGTAAAAGTTTAAAGAACAGGTAAAAGTTTAAAGAACAGGTAGAAGGTTAAAGAACAGGTAGAAGCTTAAAGAACAGGTAGAAGGTTAAAGAATAGGTAGAAGGTTAAAGAAAGGTAAAAGAACAGAGCACTAATGAATTGCTCTTTCTAGCAACAGCCATAGTGAATTTTCTACTTCCTTCTTGGTTTTGTACATTCTCAGTTTTGAGTCTGTGCAAGAGCACGAGGGAGGAAAACTAAGGGAAAGACTGTGGAGCCATGGCCCCCCACCCCTATTCTATGGGCCCACCCTATGCTATGGGCCCACCCTATGCTATGGGCCCATGCCCCTATGCTATGGCCCCCAAAGAGTTTAAGAGGCTCGGTTTCCAGGATCTCAGGGTCCATACATTAAAAATCTTTTGAGTGCCAGCACCCTGGACTTCTGCTGTTAAGGCACTCATCCATTCAGATTCAGGCTGTACCAGCTGTGCATCCTAATACAGTAAGTTAGGAAACCTCTCTGTGATTCCATTTCTAAAATAAATGAAGCAGGCAAAATAGTCCCTTCCTCATGTTGTTGGCAGAACTTAGAGAAAATTCAGGTAAAATATCCTTCATGATGCTTAGAATTCAGTAATACATGCATATTGCAACAAGTTTGTTATATATGCGAAAGTAAAAAGAATCAAAGATACCTTCAACATTTGATGCATGTTCTTTGGGATTTTTTCCTAGGACTTATGTTGCTTACATAAAATATGAACCTCTTATAACAGTGAACTTTCCTTCGTTAGGGATTTTCATGAGACTTCCGTGAAATACAAAAAACAATCGGGGAAGTGTAAGATATAATTCAAGCTTTCCAACAGTGAAGATGAAATCTCATCCAGCAAGTTACTTAAGCTCTTTTTACCTCCATTTTCTATAAAATAAGAAATTCTGTGGTACCTACCTCATACATTGTTGATTAAATGAATTTTTTCATTAAATATGAAAAAATGCTAGAATAGTGAGATGTAGCTGCTGCTGCTGCTAAGTCGCTTCAGTCGTGTCCGACTCTGTGCGACCCCATAGACGGCAGCCCACCAGGCTCCCCTGTCCCTGGGATTCTCCAGGCAAGAATATTGGAGTGGGTTGCCATTTCCTTCTCCAATGCATAAAAGTGGAAAGTGAAAGTGAAGTCGCTCAGTCATGTCCGACTCTTTGCGACCCCATGGACTGCATGCAGCCTACCAGGCTCCTCCGTCCATGGGATTTTCCAGGCAAGAGTACTGGAGTGGGGTGCCATTGCCTTCTCCAGTGAGATGTAAGTCTCCTATAATTGTTTGCTATTATATTGCTGTTATCATTTGTTTAAACTTGGCTGTATTTTTTTCTCAAATAGTTCTCACATATTTTCTTTCTTTCTTTTTTTTTTTGGTTAATATTATTCCTGGGTAATGATTATTTTCACCACCATTGTAAATGATATTCCACTCCCCACCCTCAGTCTATGACTGATAAATTAGAAAGCAGTAGCTGACAGCCTGTGGCTAGTAGCTCACAGTCTAGCATCTCCTGGGAAACATAGATCTTGTAAACAGATTAATTTTATCACAACAGGTTAATTGAAAAAGTAAAGGCAAGCTTACTGTGAGTGGGTTCTGTGAATGGCAGAGAAGGCTGTCAGCCACACTTGCAGGAGTTGTCTGGGCAAGTTTCTTGGAAGCAGTCACAGGGGGCTTGGTCCTCAAGGTCAAAGCCTTTTGCACCTGTGGTTGGTACTGTGCTCCCATCACTGCTTACCTCCTGTTCAGTGGATGTGCCAAGGAGGTGGGTTCTACCACTGATGCCAGAAGTCAAAGTGGAGGCGAAAGAAGAGAAAAGATTAGAGAGTCTGTTGCATTCATCTCTACCTGCCCTGGGACTAGATACCCTGTTCCTTTGCTTTTCACTCCTGTTGCTCCTAAATTCCACAGAGATTTGCAGCCAACATAGGGCTTTCCTTTGGGGTGTAGCACTGTTTTAGCCCAGAGGACATATCCTAACCTAGTAATCTTTCTCTAGAGGAAGGTGGTTTCTCTGAAGAAAGGATGCCTAATTCCATCCTGTATTAAAAATTCTAGTTCTCATTTCAGAGTGAGGACTCTTTCCTGTATTTGAGATCAAGCTATTTCTTTTGAAAGAGATTTCATTCTGATGATGTGAATCAGGTAATGGAAAACCTGCGCCATCTTCTGGCCATGTGTGTGAGTAGGTGTCTCGAAAAGTTCTTTTAAAAACATTTTTTTTTTTTTTCAGATAAAGCTTTTATTAAGCAACTTTATCTCAGTACGTGAAACAAACTCTTTTAAAATTTTACTTTTCAAAATCACTAGTCAGTCAGTTCAGTCGCTCAGTCATGTCTGCCATCTCATAGACTGCAGCATGCCAGGCTTCTCTATCACCAACTCCCAGAGCTTGCTCAAACTCATGTCCATGGAGTCGGTGATGCCATCCAGCCATCTCATCCTCTGTCATCCCCTTCTCCTCCTGCCTTCAATCTTTCCCAGCATCAGGGTCTTTTCTGAGTCAGTAAAAACATTTTTTAATGAAATATATTTGGTGTATAATATTATATAAGTTACAGGTGTACAGTATAGTGATTAACATTTTTAAAGTTTATACTCCATTTACAGTTATTTAATATTAAATATAGGTTTCACTTTTCTAGTTGCTAAATCTAAAGTTTTGTGAACTTCAACACGTATTCAGTGAAGACTTACCTGAGTTAGGTGAAAAGTCAGATTCTGATCCCTAAGTGTGCACCTGCCCGCACCAGGATCCTGATCTGATGTAAGCTGTTCACAGACAACACTCTTGAGAAACAGTAAAAATAACGGGTCAAATGTCAACATGTAAATGATTATGGATTTTTAAAAATCATTTTATGATGAAAAAAGAGACCACTTTTTTGGGAATTCCCTGGTTATCCAGTGGTTATGACTTAGTGTTTACACTGCTGTGGGCCTGGGTTTGGTCCCTGCTGGGGGAACTAAGATCCCACAAGTTGCATTGCATGGCAAAACAAAAAATCAAACAATAAAAACACACTTTTTAAATTAAAATGCATAAGTTTGGAAAGTACAGGAACATTAAAGATGAAAATTAAAATCACATATAACACCAGATAAAAGTATCACTTTATAATTCAATTTTTGTTCCATTTAATTTTGTGCCTGCAACCAAAATTCCTTTGAAAATATGGTTTGAACTAACTGCATCATTTTCCGCTGGTGACTTTGTGCCGCATCATGTTTAACTGTTCCCACTTGGGTTATGGAAGATCTTTAGGCTGGTTTCTCTGTTAGAAATCATAGTATAGTATTTGTATGACCATCCTTTACATTAATCTTTGTGTACAACTTTGATTACTTATTTAGGGTACACTAAACCTAGGGTACACCACGGGCTTCCCTGGTGGCTCAGACGGTAAAGTGTCTGCCTGCACTGCAGGAGACCTGGGTTCGATCCCTGGGTTGGGAAGATCCCCTTGAGAAGGAAATGGCAACCCACTCCACTGCTCTTACCTGGAAAATTTCGTGGACTGAGGAGCCGGTAGGCTACAGTCCACGGGGTCGCAGAGTCGGACACGACTGATGACTTCACTTCACTTTCTTAGGGTACACTAGGAAAGACTGTGGTACAGATTGATTCTTGATAATATCGTCAGCTCATTGTTTCCAGGTTTAATGTATTAGGCAGAATGTCAGAAACATGGAATTGCATAAATGAAAGGAGTCAATTCCTGTACAAACACAGCAATTTTTAATTAGAATCATAAAGCCTGTCCTTCCAAATGTTTATGGAATTTTGCAGTCCAAGAGCTATTTTTCCTCTCCATGTCTCTTTTTACTTGTGTTCTTTTTTTCCCCTTTTTCTTTTCCACAATGTAAAAAAAATCTCGCATTTTGATTGTTATTCATTATAAGCCTAATTTTAATGAAGAGGTTTAGTAACAGGAGAGTATAGTTTCCCTGGTGGCTCGAACAGTAAAGAATCCACCTGCAATGTGGGAGATCTGGATTCGATCCCTGGGTTGGGAAGATCCCCTGGAGGAGAGCATGCCAACCCACTCAGAATTCTTGCCTGAAGAATCCCCATGGACAGAGGAGCCTTGCAGGCTACAGTCCATTGGGCCACAAAGTGTCCGACACAACTGAGCAACTAAGCATACATATAGTGAGAAAAAGATACACATTTTTCATAATTGAATGTTATATACTATACCAAGTTAAGTTCAATTTTACTGAGTGCTTAATTGACCAGGCACCGTGTAAGACTTCTTGAATATGAAGTGAACAATAATCTAATTCCTGACCTAGAGAATGACATAGGGTATGAAAATAATTACAAAAAGAAGTGATGCATGCACTATTAAAGCAATGAACAAGGTACAGATATAGCAATAATAGTTAATTTTACTGTGAACCAAGAACTGCTGGCTTTTACATCTATGTCAACTCTTTTAATTATTCTCTGTTATCTTGTGTGTGTTAAGTTGCTTCAGTCATGTTCGACTCTTTGCAACCCTATGGACCATAGACCCTCCAGTTTCCTCTGTACGTTGATGGAATCCTCTAGCCAAGAATACTGGAGTGAATTGCCATGCTCTCCTCCAGAGGATCTTCCTGACCCAGGGATTGAACCCACATCTCTTAGATTTCTTGCATTGGCTCTTTACCACTAGAGCCTATGTTATCTTATAAAGTAGTTATTATTATTATCATCATCATTATTGTCTTCCCAACTTTACAGATGAGAATACTAGGCAGAGGAACTTGCTCAAAATTGTAAGAGCCAGGATATGAATCTAGATGCTCCTTTTCTAGAGTCCATACATATAACCACTAAAGAGTAATGTCTCTCTGTAACAGGATAGTGTATCTAGGGAAGGATAATTTTTAATTCATATTGGACCTGTTTCTGTGCATTTATCCTTTATCTTGCCCCTTTTGTTACTATAGGCATACATAATGACCTGCCTCAGGGAGATAGCCTGACCCTGCCCATGTGTGAAGGGCTGTACGGAAGTGAAACGCATTCCACTGCCTGAAACTTGCCACTTTAGGAGACGTTTGGAAGAATGAGATGGTTTTTTTACTTTGTTTCTTCACCTTCCTCCCCATCTCTGACCTGTAAAAGAACCTGGCATCCAGGCCCATATAAGATGGTTATTTTGAGGCGCTAGACTGACGTCTTTTCCATCTGTCGGCTCCCTGAGTGACATCCCTTCCTTGTCTCAACATCTTATCTCAGATTTACCGGCCGGTTGTTCATGAGCAGAGCAAGCTTGGACTCAGTAACAAAGGAAGGATGATAACTCTGGAAAATCAAGAATTATTTTTAAAATTAATATTTTCAACTAATATTAATTGAGCAACTACTACTTGGCAAGCAATGTGCAAAGAGCTGGGTGGATATACAGTCCTGAAAAAGATAGTCACGGTTCCTGTCTTCACCAAGTTTGTGTCCACTTAAAGAAAGACGCACAACATGAGAGTTTTGAGTTGCAGTTTTATTCTGGGACCTTACTGAGGACTATAGCCTGAGAAGAGTTCCTCATACAGGGCTGAGAAACTGCTCCAAAGAGGAAGGGGGAGAAGTCAGTATAAATAGTTTGGGATAGAGAACAAATGCGGTCAAGCATATATCTCAACAACAGGTCACTGCCAGTTGTGCTGGACAGTATCTCAGTAAATTATTTTAGTGCCTTTGTAAGCTTGAAAAGGTACAAGAGTCCATAAAAATTTTATTAAAATGTTAATATATATATATAACATGTATATATATATATACATGTTATATTTGCCTGGAGAATCTCATGGACGGAGAAGCCTGGTGGGCTACAGTCCACAGGGTCACAAAGAATTGGACGTGACTGAAGCAACTTAGCACATATACACATGTGCACGTGTGCGTGCGCACGCACACACACACACACACACACATATAAATATTTTAACTTTCTACAGTCTTGTTTCCAAAGCTCAGAGTGCCTCATTCTGTTCTTCAGCCTGAATTCCTCTCAGGGCGCACTGCTGGTCACTGACTGCAGGGGCTAATGATTTTATCTTTGTAGAAATAGAGAGTGGGCAACGTTCTTTGTTTTACACTACACAATCTAGTGGGAGAGCCATAGAGTAAACCCACAAAAACACAAATGAATACACAATCGCCTAAGTGTACTGAAGACAAAGAGGATCTTCCCTGGTAGCTCAGTGATAAAGAATCTGCCTGCAATGCAGGAGATGCAGGAGACATGGCTTCGATCTCTGGGTCAAGAAGATCCCCTGTAGGAGAGCATGGCAACTGACTCCAGTAGTCTTGCCTGGAGAATCCCATGGACAGAGGAGCCTAGCAGGCCACAATCCATAGGGTTACAAAGAGTCAGACATGACTGAAGCGACTGAGTAAGCATGCACACACTAAAGACAAGGAGCTAAGGATTAATATAAAAATAATAATACCAGGATAAGGAGATTATGCTGGTGTCATGAATGACCCATGTGAGGAGACACAACATCTGGAATTAAAGAAAGATGAGGAGTTAGTCAGGCACAAAAATGAGAAGACTTTGAATGTAGGTTATGAGTCAGGAGCTTGGGTCAAGAGGAACTGAAAGAGTGGTTCCAACAGCAGGGGAAATGCTGATGAGAACAGATCATTCTAGGCCACATTAAAAGAAGCTGAATTTATCCTAAAGTCAATGAAGGGTTTGAAGCAGGGGTGGGGAAGAAGTTACAAAGGCCTAAGAACATTTCAAACAGTTATTCAATTCAATGCAGTATGAATTGAAGGTTGAAAGACTGAAAACTGAAAGAGCAATTAGAAGTAGCTCCAGGCAGGAAATGATGGTGCCCTGGACCAGGCTGGTGGTTCTGGAGACAGAGCATTCCTGCAAGAATGCGGAAGCTGGGCTGGGCAGGGCCCACTCTGCACTGACAGATCTCTCTACCTGGAAATTCGTTCTAAAATTTCCACAATCCCAGGGGCCCAAATATGCATGATTTTAATCTATGAATTTGTTCTTTCTCAAAAATCTCTCACACAAAAATATTCCTTTTATACAAAAAGTAAAGACATCAAAGTTGAGTGAACCTCGAGTTGGCAACTCAAAAGCTTGAGTTCTTTTGTGATTCAGACACCAGGAGATTGATGCCACTTGGGTGAGTCATGGAACCCCCCTGGGTCCCAGTTTCATCGTCTCTAAAAATGGAAATCATCATATAACCTATCTCCTTGGGGTGCTAGGCAAGGAATAGCTGAAGAAAGTCTTGGAATCCAATTTATAATCCATGAAGACTGTCTTACAGAAATGGCACAGCCAATGTCATAAAACAACTCCGTGACTCACACATAAGAGAGGCTCAAAGTCCCAGAGCAGGACACTGATGTGCGACGGAGTTGCTCAAAGAATGGAGCAAAGAGTCATCTAAAATGCTTTAAGTGGGTTTACTTTGATTTCAAAGCATATTTTAAGAGCAGAATCCCACACTACTAATGTTCTAGCTTAGTGTTTCTCAAACTTTGATGTACATACAAATCACCTGGAGATCTTGTCGGAAGATTCAGTCCATCTAGGAGGGAAGGGGGCTGGAGAGTCTGTTAGAACTTTCTAACCAGGTCTCAGGGGATGCTGACACTGCTGGGCCACACCACATCTGGAGCAGCAAGACTGTGGCCTATCCTGACTACTTATATATTAAAATGCTGCTTCTCTGTCTTCGTTTCCAAGTTTCCGTGCATTTCTCTGGTTTCAGCTCTAGGGAATTTGTAATGTGGGTCTTCTGTTGTGGTTCTGCAGAGGGCAGTAGGCAATGTGTCCCATGCCTATTTAGAGTCTGTTTCCACGTCTTGTTGGGTGGCAGCTTGTATTTGATCACATTTTTAAAAGTTATCTCATTGGAGTCCAGCTGTTAAATACAGCTTATTTACCATAGAAAATGAAAATGTTTGTTGCTCAGTCATGTACAACGTTTTGCAAGTCCCACAGGCTATAGCCTCTGTCCATGGAATTCTCCAGGCAGGAATACTGGAGTAGGTTGCCATTCCTTTCTTCAGGGGATCTTCCCAACCCAAACATTGAACCTGGGTCTCCCACATTTCAGGCAGATTCTTTACCATCTGAGCCACCAGGGAAGCCCCATTTACCCTAGAAGCAAATGGTTTTCCTAGAACTTGAAGCAGTTGAGTCATTATCAAAAAGACTTTGTCCACCCTTTCTGAGATTTTAAATACGTTTCTTTTCATCTTGAGTCAGGAACATGAATGTATGATCTCAGCCCTTATAAGCATGCCATTCCATTGGAATGTCTGAGCCCAGAACATGGTGAAATGAACAAGAACAGCCTGCCTCCCTACACTGTCACTGCCCTAGAACTCACTTCACAAGTATCTGCTGAGCCTGACCAGATGCCTGACATTGTTTCCAGTACTGGCTTTTCAGGGTCTAGGGTTACCATGATCTCAATTCCAGGCTGACCAGACATTTAACCATGGTTCCACTGATTAATACATTTGTCAAGTGCCTGACAGCACAGTTTCCAAGCAGCATAAATCAGGCTTCCTGGAGACAGGCATTAAGCACAGGGTGGGGAGAGATTTACAGGTATTTCAGCTTCCCTCTCTGCCTTCAGACCTTGAAATCTGCTGTAGGACAACAAAACACACTTGCTAATAGGAAAGAATAAGACCAGATAGCACAGTTCATTCCACAGATATTTCTAGAGCACCCATTGTGTGCAGTTGCTGGGCTTGAATTAGAGACATCACAGCGATACAGTTCAGACAGCCATTTCACCTACTAGGGGAAACAGAACAGTTAGCAGGAAGCAGGAGACACAGGTTCCATCCCTGGGTTGGTAAGATCCCCTGGAAGAAGGCATGGCAACCCACTCCAGTATTCTTGGCTGGAAAATCCCATGGGCAGAGGAGCTTGGTGGATAGGGTCACAAAGAGTAGGACATAACTGAAGCCACCGAGTCTGCACTTACACACACAAAAGCATGCAAAAGAGTTTGCTCAGGCATTCCAGTAAGAACAGCAGGCATAAAGACGTGGAGAGTGAAAGAGCATGGCCCACTCTTTCAGAGTCATTTCAGGAGGACTTGGGTTTAGGTTGCACAGGACAAGTGACAGGAGAGGAGATTTGAGAAGGTTAGTAGACACATCTCATTTGTACATCTCCCTCACAGCTTGATACAGCCACGTAACTAAGCTCCTGCTAATAAGATGTGAGTGAAGCAGTGTGTATGTGTGCAAACTCTAACTCCTGCATTTAAAGAAGGAAAATGCATTCCTCCCTACCCACTGGCTAGAATGTGATAGTGATAAATTTTGATCCATGATTAGGCCAACAGCCTAGGGATCATCTGGGGCTTCCCTGGTGGCTCAGAGGTTAAAGTGTGCCTGGAATGCGAGAGACCCGGTTCAATCCCTGGGTCAGGAAGATCCCATGGAGAAGGAAATGGCAACCCACTCCAGTACTCTTGCCTGGAGAATCCCATGGAGGGAGGAGCCTGGTGGGCTACAGTCCATGGGGTCGCAAAGAGTCGGACACAACTGAATGACTTCACTTTCACTTTCTAGGGATCATAGAATAACAAGTCAGATACAGTTTAGGCCCTCAACATTGGAAAGCCACTGAATCTGCTCCTGACTGTTTATTCCCCATTTGATATGTGAACAAGAAATAATTCTTTAGCTTGCTTACTCCATTGCACATTTGGGATCTCTGTTATAGGAGGAACTGGAAAAATGCACTCAGAATCCCATGGCAGTCTCAACAGTCTAAAGCTGAGGTTATACCAAGTGGGAGAAAATAGTTGCAAATAACGTGACCGCCCAGGGCTTAATTCCCAAAATATACAAACAGCTCATACAAGTCAATAACAAAAAACCCCAGATCCCTTCTGAAAAATGGGCAGAAGACCTAAATAGATATTTCTCCAATGAAGACATACAGAAGGCTAATAGGCATGTGAATGAATGTTCATCATCACTAATTATTAGAGAAATGCAAATCAAAACTACAATAGGTACCACCTCACACTGGTCAGTATGGTCATCATTAAAAAATCTACAAATAACAAATGCTGGCGAGAGTATGGAGAAAGGGGAGCTCCCCTACACTGTTGATGGGAATGTAAATTGGTACAGCCACTATGGAGAACAATATGGAGGTTCCTCAAAAAACTAAGAATATAATTGGCGTATTATGTAGCAATCCCACTTATGGGAGTTTACCCAGACAAAATTATAATTTGCAAAGGTACACCCACCCTTTGTTCATTAGCAACACTATTTACAATAGGCAAGACATGGAAACAACCTAAATGTACATTGACGTATGAACAAATAAAGAAAATGTGGTGTACATATATATATACACACACACATATATGTGTATACATAGAAACACTGGTCAGCAATAAAAAGAATGGAATAATGCCATTTGCAGCAACATGGATTGACCTAGAGTTTATCACTCTAAGCAAAGAAAGTCAGAAATAGAGAAATACCGTATGATATCACTTACATGTGGGATCTAAAATATGACACAAAGGAGCTTATCAATGAAACAGAAACACCATATGATAACACTTTTATGTGGAATCTAAAATATTACACAAATGAACTTATCTATGAAACAGAAACAGACTCATAGACATAGAGA
>NW_011494529.1:1638430-1638869 GCF_000754665.1 Bison bison bison
TTGCTGACTATATAGAGCTTCTCCATCTTTGGCTGCAAAGAATATAATCAATCTGATTTCGGTGTTGACCATCTGGTGATGTCCATTTATAGAGTCTTCTCTTGTGTTGTTGGAAGAGGGTGTTTGTTATGACCAGTGCATTTTCTTGGCAAAACTCTATTAGTCTTTGCCCTGATTCATTCCATATTCCAAGGCCAAATTTGCCTGTTACTCCAGGTCTTTCTTGACTTCCCACTTTTGCATTCCAGTCTCCTGTAATGAAAAGGACATCTTTTTTGGGTGTTAGTTCTAAAAGGTCTTGTAGGTCTTCATAGAACCGTTCAACTTCAGCTTTTTCAGCATTACTGAAAAAGCAATTGCACTCATCTCACACGCTAGTAAAGTAATGCTTAAAATTCTCCAAGCCAGGCTTCAGCAATATGTGAACCGTGAACTTCCA
>NW_011494529.1:1638969-1639710 GCF_000754665.1 Bison bison bison
ACAGGAAAAACCATAGCCGTGACTAGACGAACCTTTGTTGGCAAAGTAATGTCTCTGCTTTTGAACGTGCTATCTAGGTTGGTCATAACCTTCCTTCCAAGGAGTAAGCGTCTTTTAATTTCATGGCTGCAGTCACCATCTGCAGTGATTCTGGAGCCCAAAAATATAAAATCTGACACTGTTTCCACTGTTTCCCCAGCTATTTCCCATGAAGTGATGGGACCAGATGCCATGATCTTCATTTTCTGAATGTTGAGCTTTAAGCCAACTTTTTCACTTTCCACTTTCATACAAACTATTATTTATAGGATTTTAGGCATTACTTTACTAGCGTGTGAGATGAGTGCAATTGTGCAGTAGTTTGAGCATTCTTTGGCATTGCCTTTCTTTGGGATTGGAATGAAAACTGACCTTTTCCAGTCCTGTGGCCACTGCTGAGTTTTCTAAATTTGCTGGCATATTGAGGGCAGCACTTTCACAGCAACATCTTTTAGGATTTGGAATAGCTCAACTGGAATTCTATCACCTCCACTAGCTTTGTTCGTAGTGATGCTTTCTAAGGCCCACTTGACTTCACATTCCAGGATGTCTGGCTCTAGGTCAGTGATCACACCATCGTGATTATCTGGGTCTTGAAGATCTTTTTTGTACAGTTCTTCTGTGTATTCTTGCCATCTCTTCTTAATATCTTCTGCTTCTGTTAGGTCCATACCATTTCTGTCCTTTATCGAGCCCATCTTT
>NW_011494529.1:1639810-1642326 GCF_000754665.1 Bison bison bison
AAAAAGCAATTGCACTCATCTCACACGCTAGTAAAGTAATGCTTAAAATTCTCCAAGCCAGGCTTCAGCAATATGTGAACCGTGAACTTCCAGATGTTCAAGCTGGTTTTAGAAAAGGCAGAGGAACCAGAGAACAAATTGCCAACATCCACTGGATCATGGAAAAGGCAAGAGAGTTCCAGAAAAACATCTATTTCTGCTTTATTGACTATGCCAAAGCCTTTGACTGTGTGGATCACAAGAAACTGTGGAAAATTCTGAAAGAGATGGGAATACCAGACCACCTGATCTGCCTCTTGAGAAATTTGTATGCAGGTCAGGAAGCAATAGTTAGAACTGGATATGGAACAACAGACTGGTTCCAAATAGGAAAAGGAGTCCGTCAAGGCTGTATATTGTCACCCTGTGTCAGACTTTATTTTTCTGTGCTCCAAAATCACTACAGATGGTGACTGCAGCCATGAAATTAAAAGACACTTACTCCTTGGAAGGAAAGTTATGACCAACCTAGATAGCATATTCAAAAGCAGAGACATTCTTTGCCAACAAAGGTTCATCTGTAGCCTACCAGGCTTCTCCGTCCATGGGATTTTCCAGGCAAGAGTACTGGAGTGGGGTGCCATTGCCTTCTCCACTGGCCCCATTACTTTATGGCAAATAGAAGGGGGAAAACTGGAAGTAGTGACAGATTTCCTCATCTTGGGCTCTAAAATCATTGTGGACGGTGACTGCAGCCATGAAATCAGAAGACCATTGTTTCTCAGCAGGAAAACTACAACAAATCCAGGCAGTGTGTTGAAAAGCAGAGACATTGCTCTGCTGACAAAGGTCCACGTAGTCAAGGCTATAGTCTTCCAGATGGTCACATACAGTCGTGAGAGCTGGACTGTAAAGAAGGCAGAGCACCAAAGAATCAGTGCCTTCCAACTGTGGTGCTGGAGAAGACTCTAGAGAGTCCCTTGGACAGCAAGGAGAACAAACCAGTTAATCTTAAGGGAAATCAACCCTGAATACTCATTGGAAGGACTGATGCTAAAGCTGAAGCTCCAGTATTTTGGTCACCTGATGCAAACATTGGAAAACTCCTTAATGCTGGGGAAAGCTGAGAGCAGGAATAGAAGAGAGAGATGGAGGAGGAGATGGTTGGATGGCATCACTGATTCAATGGACATGAGTTTGAGTAAACTCAAGGAGATAGCAAAGGACAGGATAGCCTGATGTGCTTCAGTCCATGCTGTCACAAGGAGTCAGACGTGACTATGTGACTGAACAACAACAATTTCAGAGAGTAATGAGTGAGAGGATTATCTCACATTTGGGGAGGAGTGGGGATTTTCAAGAATTGGGCCACCGCCCCTAGTTTGGCTTTGATGATTGACCTCCAAACTGTCATAGTGTGTGGGTGTGTCATTTAACTTGCTGATATGTTATGATGAGCATCTACTGAGGCTCAAGGTCTAGTGGAAGTTGACACAGCCGTCTTGGACTTATTTTGTTGTTGCTGTTGTTCAGTCATTCAGTTGCTCAGTTGTGTCTGATTCTTTGCAACCCCATGGACTGCAGATGCCAGGCTTCCCTGTCCTTGTCTGTCTCCCAGAGATTGCTCAAACTCATGTCCATCCAACCATCTCATTCTCTGTCATCCCCTTTTCCTCCTGCCCTCAATCTTTCCTAGCATCAGGGACTTTTCCAATGAGTTGGTTCTTCAAATCAGGTGGCCAAAGTATTGGAGCTTCAGCATCAGTCCTTCCAATGAATATTCAGGGTTGATCTCCTTTAGAATGCACTGGTTGGATCTCCATGCAGTCCAAGGGACTCTCAAGAGTCTTCTCCAACACCACAGTTCAAAAGCATCAATTCTTCAGTGCTCAGCTTTCTCCATAGTCCAACTTTCACATCCATAATGACTACTGGAAAAAGCATAACTTTGACTAGACAGATCCTTGTCAGCAAAGTGGTGCCCCTGCTTTCTAATATGTTGTCTGGATTTATCATAGCTTTCCTTCCAAGAAGCAAATGTCTTTTAATTTCATGGCTGCAATCACTATCTGCAGTGATTTTGGAGCCCAAGAAAATAAAGGACTTATTTGGTTCTAATCAGTTTGTGTCTTGTCCTCAGGCTATGTCATTCTTTTAAAGTTTGTGCCCTGCCCTCTATATGCCTGTTTCAAAGTGACTTAAAGCTAACTACATTAAGAATAAGTGCTCAGTCCTATCCAACTCTTTATGACCCTACGAATGTAGCCTGCCAGGCTCCTCTGTCTTTGGGATTTTCCAGGCAAGAATACTGGAGTGGATTGCCTTTTCCTCCTCCAGGGGGGTCTTCCTAACCTAGGGATTGAACCCACATCTCCTATGTCTCCTGCATTGGCAGGCAGATTCTTTACCACTGAGTCACCTGGGACTTCCCTGGTGGCTCAGACGGTAAAGTGTCTGTCTACGATGCAGGAGACCTGGGTTCGATCCCTGGGTTGGGAAGATCCCTTGGAGAAGGAAATGGCAATCCACTCCAGTAC
>NW_011494529.1:1642426-1642631 GCF_000754665.1 Bison bison bison
CCTTGTCTAACTCAATGAAACTAAGCCATGCCCGTGGGGCAACCCAAGATGGGCGGGTCATGGTGGAGAGATCTGACAGAATGTGGCCCACTGAAGAAGGGAACGGCAAACCACTTCAGTATTCTTGCCTTGAGAGCCCATGAACAGTATGAAAAGGCAAAATGATAGGATACTGAAAGAGAAACTCCCCAGCTCAGTAGGTGCC
>NW_011494529.1:1642731-1649459 GCF_000754665.1 Bison bison bison
GTTGAAAACATGAAAAACCTGCTTGCAATGCAGGGGACCTGGGTTCAATACCTGCATTGGAAAAGATCCCCTGGAGAAGGAAATGGCAATCCACTCCAGTATTCTTGCCTGGAAAATCCCATGGACAGAGGAGCCTGGTGGGCTACAGTCCATGGGGTCGCAAGAGTCAGACACCTTAGCGACTAA
Organism: Bison bison bison; assembly: GCF_000754665.1. Classification (NCBI taxonomy): domain Eukaryota; kingdom Metazoa; phylum Chordata; class Mammalia; order Artiodactyla; family Bovidae; genus Bison; species Bison bison. The sequence continues at coordinate 1,642,918 of NW_011494529.1, forward strand.
ACCACCACCACCAGAGGAGAAAAAAGATGTAATGGGTAGAAAGGTGAGCCCACATCCCCAGTTCTTTAGTCCTGCAAGTGAAATGGGAATCCAAGTTCTTATTCACGGACCCCAAGGATGGAATCGATGAAGACGCAAACACTCACAGTAGCAAGAGAACAGGATATATTAGAGAGGAGGAAAGTACAAAGCTCTCAGCAAAGACACGGAGAGTGAGTAAAGAGTCCCCCAAAAGGCAGGGATTACAGCAGTTTTATATCTTTACCATTATTAATCTGTACATTTTGGTTGGTTCCTGTTCTTAAATCACTATTTCTAACCAGTCAGTTTAAAGATCAAGATACTTAACATCTTTATGGCTTCTCTTGATCCATAGATTAAGTCACCACCCTTTTTCATGCCCCCTGGCCATTTTACACTGGACCAGATGTATGGGCTTAAGATTAATGATCATCAGTTATTGTTTTTTTTCCTTCAAGCATATGGAAGAGAAGCTGATTTCTGCCCTTCCCTGGATCTGCGTGCTAATAACTTATCAGACAAAAGACTGCTGCTGCTGCTAAGTCGCTTCAGTTGTGTCTGACTCTGTGCGACCCAAGAGACGGCAGCCCACCAGGCTCCCCTGTTCCTGGGGATTCTCCAGGCAAGAACACTGGAGTGGGTTGCCATTTCCTTCTCCAATGCATGAAAGTGAAAAGTGAAAGTGAAGTCGCTCAGTCATGTCCGACTCTTAGCGACTCCATGGACTGCAGCCTACCAGGCTCCTCCGTCCAAGGGATTTTCCAGGCAAGAGTACTGGAGTGGAGTGCCATTGCCTTCTCCGCAGACCAAAGACACATTACAGGAATTCAAGATAAAGGATATAGTTTTTGGATAATGGAGCGAGATGTTTACTGAAAAAAAGATGGAGATCTCAGAGATCTACACTGACTGCCTAGCAATTTCTACCTCATAAGAAGAAATGAGATAACAAGCACTTAAATAAATAAAATTAAAAGCATAGACTACAAGCAGATAAATGAATGCAGTGTTGTGATCTCATCAGCAAGCTAAATGACACCCTCAGAGGCACCACGATAGTTCCAAGGCCAACCATCAAAGACCAAAAAGTGGGCAGTGATCCAATTCTTGGAAATCTCCATCCCTTCTCCAAAACAGTTGGAATAAACCTCTCACTCATTAGTCTATGATATTACCCAGCCCATGAAAACTGATCACTCACATATCTTGGGACCTCTCACCTTCTGAGATGGCTCACACTCTGTGGAGTGTATTTCTCCCATGGCCACTCTCAAAGTCTGTGACAAGTCACATTCTGTCTATGGAACATGTATCTCTCCAAATAAACCTGCTTTCACTTTACTATGGTTTGCTCTTGAACTTTTTGTGTGTGAAACCAAGGATCCACACCTGGCAGCCTATTTCAGAGACTTGCCTGAGACCTAGGATGTGACCATCTTCTCTCATTGTATCCTTCTTAATGAAACAAACTAAAATCAGGAGCTGCATCTGAAGTTATCAAGGTTACTATGAGGAATCACAGGAGCACCTAAGAAGAACTAAAGAACCTCTTGATAAAGGAGAAAGAGAATGAAAAGGCTGAGTTAAAACTCAACATTCAAAAAATGAAGATCATGGCGTCTGGTCCCATCATTTCATGGCAAATAGATGGGGGAAAAAAAGGAAACAGTGACTGTATTTTCTTGCTCCAAAATCATTGCAGGCGGTGACCGCAGCCATGAAATTTAAAAATGCTTCCTCCTTTAAAGAAAAACCATGACAAACCTAGACAGCGTATTAAAAAGCAGAGACATTACTTTTGCAAAGGTCTGTCTAGTCAAAGCTATGGTTTGTCCAGTCAGGTCAGATCAGATCAGTCGCTCAGTTGTGTCCAACTCTATGTGACCCCATGAATCTCAGCACGCCAGGCCTCCCTGTCCAACACCAACTCCCAGAGTTCACTGAGACTCACGTCCATCAAGTTGGTGATGCCATCCAGCCATCTCATCCTCTGTCATCCCCTTCTCCTCCTGCCCCCAATCCCTCCCAGCATCAGAGTCTTTTCCAATGAGTCAACTCTTTGCATGTTGTGGCCAAAGGACTGGAGTTTCAGCTTTAGCATCATTCCTTCCAAAGAAATCCCAGGGCTGATCTCCTTCAGAATGGACTGGTTGGATCTCCTTGCAGTCCAAGGGACTCTCAAGAGTCTTCTCCAACACCACACTTCAAAAGCATCAGTTCTTCGGCCAGTAGTCATGTACAGATGTGAGAGTTCAACCATAAGGAAGGCTGAGCATGGAAGAATTGATGCTTTTGAACTGTGGTGCTGGAGAAGACTCTTGAGAGTTCCTTGCACTGCAAGGAAATCAAACTAGGCAATTCTAAAGGAAATCAACCCTGAATATTCTTTGGAAGGGTTGATGCTGAAACTCCAATACTTTGACCACCTGATGCAAAGAGCTAACTCATTGGAAGAGACCCTGATGTTGGGAAAGATTGAAGGTGGGAGGAGAAGGGGACAACAGAGGATGAGATTGTTGGATGGCATCACCGACTCAGTGGACATGAGTTTGAGCAAACTCTGGGAGATAGAGAAGGACAGAGAAGTCTGGTGCACTGCAGTCCATGAGGTCACACAGAGTCAGACATGACTGAGTGAATGAATAACAATGAGGAAGCAACCAGAAAAATCCACCAGATAGAATTTTCAACAGTGCTTCAGTGTTTCAATGACTGGGGGAATGAGAAGCTGTACTAGTTTAGCAGATGGAGAGAATTGTGTGCCCTTTATTTTGATCCTAGTTGAAAAAACTAATTGTAGAAGGGCAGGAAATTTGGAATATGAACTGCGTATTCAATATTAGAGAATATGAAATTATTAACTGGGACAAAAATGTTGGATTTTTTAAAAGAAAACACCCATATATTTTTAGAGACAGATACTGAAGTTTTTAAGGGTGAAATGGCATGATGTCTGGAATTTACTTTCATGCATTGGAGAAGGAAATGGCAACCCACTCCAGTGTTCTTGCTTGGCGAATCCCAGGGACGGGGAAGCCTGGTGGGCTGTTGGGGGTTGCACAGAGTCAGACACGACTGAAGCGACTTAGCAGCAGCAGCAGCATTTTAGAAAAAAGAGCAGAAATAGATGAGAAAAATGAAGAATATATTTGTTCTGAATCTGGCTAATAGATATGAGTGTTTATTCTGTTTTATGCTTGAAAGTGCTCCAAGTCATTAAGGAAAACCACTGAATTCTCCCAACAGAAACACAGGTTATCACTGAATCAAACTTGAGTTTGCTTACCCAAATGAGCAAAGTCAATCTACTGACATAGCGTTGTGGTAAAGTAAAGTACAACATTTATTTGCAGGATGCCAAGCAGGAGAATGGCAACTAATGCTTAGAGGACCTGAACTCCTCAATGGCTTTCAGGGAAGGGTTTTTAAAGACAAAATTAAGAGTAAGGGTATTAAGCACATGATTAGCTCATGGATTCTTCTGATTGGTTGGGTGTTAAGCAACAAAGTGATATCTAGCATCTTGATCATCATTCTTCTGGCTCCAACTTGTTTGGGTCACCTTGGCTGAGGTCAACAGGTTTCATCATGTGGTATTGGTTCTGTAAAACAACTCAAAGACATGTTGCATCAGATTGTTATCTATATGCCTTGAGGAAGAACTAGGAGTCTTGTTGACTCTGTTTTATGGTTAAATTTTTTTAGCTTGATTGCTTTTCCTTTATTTCTACATTTACTCATTTCTGTAATCATCAACTCCTTGAGTCGATTCTTTAGAATTCTGGGAAGACTTAAAAATCTCAAGTTTTTTCTACAGACAAGAAGTAGGGACAAGAGAGGATTGTACCCAGGAAGATCCTACAGGGTTCTGTTCAGTTTCAGGTCCCTCTGCTCTTTGATATTCCTCCATCCAGAGGGGAACAGGGGTGACAACCACTCTGGCTACTTCCTGCTGAACAAGGGCAACGTTGATTCTCTAGGATTAGAGGAGCAAAAGTCTTGGACCTTCTTCTCAAAGAATTCTCGAGTCCCAGGCCTAGCGTCAGCATTTTGCACCATGAAAACACGATCTCTCTCTTTGACCACTTTGTCATACCATCTGAACAAATATTTGAAAATTAATAAACCTATTACAAAGAGGATGATGATCAATGGAACTTTGTAACAGTACTCAAAAGAGTCCCCCTATTCCAGGTGGCAACCAGGAAAATAAGTTTGGTATGTATCTTCTTTATGTACATCCTATAACTAGGTAGCCTTTTGAATTATTCTGTTTATTCAGATTTCAACTTCTCCAGAGATATTGATGTATGTACAGCATGTGGTATGAGCCACTGCACATACTTTTCCTTGTTTTGCCAATAGGAAATCACAGGCTATTCTATTATCTAGGGCCACATGAGTTCAAAGATATTTGTTGGGCTGCAATACTTTAAGCTGTGTCCTCAGCAATTTGGCAGATTTCCCAATTGTGGTAGCTAGATTATGAATCATATCTCTATTGATATAAACTCTGGCAGTTGGTGTGAGGTTGCCAAAAATACTTTGTCCTATATTGTCCTAATACCCTGATGATATCTCTCTTCTAAGACGCATGTTTGAGTTAGAGAGGGAAGTAATGCTCTTAAGGCTATGCACAGAAAAAGGGATCCTCAAATGTCCCAGAAGGCATGACCCTTCCATTTGCCAGCTGTCTAAACAGCGATGTGCCCATGCCCGTGTAGGTGAGTCACTCCCTGCGCCACAGACAAAGATATATCCTGGAGCGGAGCAAGTTATACCTCCCGGGGTGGTGTCATCGATTCTTTCATTTTGGGGGAGTTCAGAGATTATGTTATCAAGCCAGGGATGAGAGCCACTGCAAGCCTTCCACAGTCCATTTACATGATACCCAACTTGTTTGGCTCTCTGACACAAATTAGTGTCATTTTTAGACTTTACACATTTGTCAATTGTACATTTCAGGGGATTTTGTTCATCACATTTTTTCAGAATAAATTTGAGGGACCGAGGGGGACCAGTAGTAACTTTTCCTCCGATGGAAATTACCTCAGACAGGTTGAAACAAGGGACTGGAATATTGTGACGTCCCTTGGTTAGCTGAACTTGCCATGTGACACTTGAAGGAGGATGATTATAGAAGGTAATGGGACCCGGAACAGTATCAAAATCCATTACAGGAACCACCGATGGGATATATTGTTCATGGATGGTTTGAGATTTCAAATGACACTTCACACAATCATTTAAATTCCTACCTCTTGCTATGTTCTGAGATAACCTAACTTCCTTCCAGGAAGTGGCAGACACCAGTGGAATGAGACAGTAAAGAAAAGCAAGAGCCATCATTATAGTGGGGGCCAACAGCTTGTATGGAAAAACAGCACTGGTGCTCAACTTTGGTACTAACCCTATTATCACAGGGCTTAAACTAAAATAAAGGAAGGTTTAAGTATCTCCTATTATCAATATCATAACAAATTACAGATTTGCTTGACTATGATATAATCACAGGCAAAATGATTAGATAAAGTGGTAAACAAAAGGATAAAAGCAAGTAATAAACCAGAAAAATGCTCCAGTCAATTATAAATGTTGTAATGGATGGCCACTAGTCATTCACTAGTTATCTAAGATACTTTCTCTGTTTTTAACTGAAGCCCTAGTCCAGACTTGCAGCAAGGAGTACTGGCTTCAGTCGGCTTTTTTGTTGTCTTTTCTGTAACTTCTGAGGGCTATGAATTTGTTGCTGGGTCAGAAGCCAGTTTCACCCGTATGCAATGGATCCACGGTTTGATTCCTGCCAATTTAACAGAAGAGTGAGTTAGTAGTAGAACCTAAGTCCTCACCCACCAGGGCTGAATTTGGCTGGAGGGGGACATCTGTGGGAAACATAACTTTACTAGTAGCAAATTTAGGAATAGCATTTAAAACTAACCCCAGCATACGCACATATCTTACAGTGTCTAGTTCTTTAACCTTTTGATCACATGTCTGATCATATAACTGCTCAGAATAGAGCATACAGTGTTTCATAAGGACTCAATTGGAGTGTACTTCTAGGACCCACTCTAATTCTAAGCAATGCAAGCAGTAACACTCTTTCCCAGGTTAAGTTAATTCTTGACAAATTTTAGCTATCTTTTTAAAGTATGTTTCTAGTTGATTGTAGCCTCCAAAATACATGCAAATTCCATTTATTCTACATTCTTCGGATACCTACTGATTCACATTAGCAATTAAGCTGAGAGTGCCAGACTGCAACCGCGCAGGAATGGCTGAGAGGAGCTACCCCACGTCCGAGGTCAGGGGCAGCGGCCGGGAGGAGATACCCCACACCCTTAAGCCCAAGGCCAGGGGCGACAGCTGGGAGGAGCAACCCCATGCCGTGGCTGCACGGGCAGAGGAGGGCCTAGAGGAGCTATCCCACGTTGAAGGTCAGGAAGGGCGGCGGTGAGGAGATACCCCTCATCCAAGGTAAGGAGCATTGGCTGTGCTTTGCTGGAGCAGCCGTGAAGAGA
>NW_011494529.1:1649559-1650787 GCF_000754665.1 Bison bison bison
CAAACCACTTCAGTATTCTTGCCTTGAGAGCCCATGAACAGTATGAAAAGGCAAAATGATAGGATACTGAAAGAGAAACTCCCCAGCTCAGTAGGTGCCCAATATGCTACTGGAGATCAGTGGAGAAATACCTCCAGAAAGAATGAAGGCATGGAGCCAAAGCAAAAACAATACCCAGCTGTGGATATGACTGGTGATAGAAGCAAGGTCCAATGCTGTAAAGAGCAATATTGCATAGGAACCTGGAATGTCAGGTCCATGAATCAAGGCAAATTGGAAGTGGTCAAACAAGAGATGGCAAGAGTGAATGTCGACATTATAGGAATCAGCGAACTGAAATGGACTGGAATGGGTGAATTTAACTCAGATGACCATTGTATCTACTACTGCGGGAAGGAATCCCTCAGAAGAAATGGAGTAGCCATCATGGTCAACAAAAGAGTCCGAAATGCAGTACTTGGATGCAAACTCAAAAACGACAGAATGATCTCTGTTTGTTTCCAAGGCAAACCATTCAATATCACGGTAATCCAAGTCTATGCCCCAACCAGTAACACTGAAGAAGCTGAAGTTGAACGGTTCTATGAAGACCTACAAGACCTTTTAGAACTAACACCCAAAAAAGATGTCCTTTTCATTATAGGGGACTGGAATGCAAAAGTAGGAAGTCAAGAAACACCTGGAATAACAGGCAAATTTGGCCTTGGAATACGGAATGAAGCAGGGCAAAGACTAATAGAGTTTTGCCAAGAATATGCACTGGTCATAACACCCTCTTCCAACAACACAAGAGAAGACTCTATACATGGACATCACCAGATGGTCAACACCGAAATCAGATTGATTATATTCTTTGCAGCCAAAGATGGAGAAGCTCTATACAGTCAGCAAAAACAAGACCAGGAGCTGACTGTGGCTCAGATCATGAACTCCTTATTGCCAAATTCAGACTGAAATTGAAGAAAGTAGGGAAAACCACTAGACCATTCAGGTATGACCTAAATCAAATTCCTTATGATTATACAGTGGAAGTGAGAAATAGATTTAAGGGCCTAGATCTGATAGATAGAGTGCCTGATGAACTGTGGAATGAGGTTCGTGACATTGTACAGCAGACAGGGATCAAGACCATCCCCATGGAAAAGAAATGCAAAAAAGCAAAATGGCTGTCTGGGGAGGCCTTACAAATAGCTGTGAAAAGAAGAGAAGTGAAAAGCAAAGGAGAAAA
>NW_011494529.1:1651437-1651760 GCF_000754665.1 Bison bison bison
GGAACCAGAGATCAAATTGCCAACATCCGCTGGATCATAGAAAAAGCAAGAGAGCTCCAGAAAAACATCTATTTCTGCTTTATTGACTATGCCAAAGCCTTTGACTGTGTGGATCACAATAAACTGTGGAAAATTCTGAAAGAGATGGGAATACCAGACCAGCTGATCTGCCTCTTGGGAAATTTGTATGCAGGTCAGGAAGCAACAGTTAGAACTGGACATGGAACAACAGACTGGTTCCAAATAGGAAAAGGAGTACTTCAAGGCTGTATATTGTCACCCTATTTATTTAACTTCTATGCAGAGTACATCATGAGCTGTCT
>NW_011494529.1:1652018-1666608 GCF_000754665.1 Bison bison bison
GAAGGAGATCAGCCCTGGGATTTCTTTGGAGGGAATGATGCTAAAGCTGAAACTCCAGTACTTTGGCCACCTCATGTGAAGAGTTGACTTATTGGAAAAAACTCTGAGGCTGGGAGGGATTGGGGGAAAAGGAGAAGGGGACGACAGAGGATGAGATGGCTGGATGGCATCACTGACTCGATGGACGTGAGTCTGAGTGAACTTCGGGAGTTGGTGATGGACAGGGAGGCCTGGTGTGCTGTGATTCATGGGGTCGCAAAGAATCGGACACGACTGAGCGACTGATCTGATCTGATCTGATTATTGCTCTGAAGTAATTCAGCTCAGTAACCCAAATCTAGGAATTATCTCATAGAGCAAGACCTTTACTACTTCTGAAACTTTTTCAGTCCAGCAAGAGAATGATTCTAAGCAGACTGTAAAGGTGTCTGTCATCACTAGTAAGTAAAGTTTCCTTTTACTTTAGGCCTGATTGTAAAGTCTACTTGCCAGTCTTTCTCAAGCACTTCCCTCTAGCTTGGACTCTGTGCAGGATGGGGGAGTCCTCATCTTGAAATTATTTTTGGTGCAAAGCATGCACTTTTGTAGTACTCTTTGAACTGTCCTTGCATATTTGGTCTTTCAATGTAGTCCTGTATCCACTGGATGCCTATAATGGGGACTCATGTATATTGCTCCAATTACTTTCTCCATTAGACAGTCATGAATTAAAACCACTCCTTGGTCATTTATCATTTGATCCTAAATGGGTAAGGTAATATCCCCATTCTCTTGGTATTTTGAGGTTCTCAGGTGAGTGTGTAAGTGCGTTAGCTGCTCAGTTGTGTCCAACTCTTTGTTGACCCCATCCACTAGGCTTCTCTGTCCACGGAATTCTCCAGGCAAGAATGTTGGAGTGGGTAGCCATTCCTTTCTCCAGGGGATCTTCCTGACCCAGGGATCAAACCTGGGTCTCCTGCATTTCAGGCAGATTCTTTACTGTCTGAGCCCTAGGGTATGTGGGGCTAAATTAACAGGGCTATAACCAAAGGCACTTTGTCCTGAACCTGTTCTAGCAGCTTGGTCAGCTATGTTGTTCCTTTTCAAAACAAAATTGTCAGATCTCAGATGTCTTGGGCAACGAGCAAATTGCCACCTCCTTTGGCTTGAGCACTGTGGACAGAGGAGCATGGTGGACTACAGTCCCCGGGGTCACAAAGAGTCGGACACGACTGAGCGACTTCGCTTTCACTTTGGCTTGAGCACTGTGTATAGCAGTTTCAAAACTTCTTTGGTATGTTTGCTTTCTTTTCTTTCAAAAGTGAGCAATCTAGCTTTCCAAATTACCCTATGTATGTTTACAACTGAAAAGGCATATTTCGAGTCAGTATAGATGTTGACTTTTTTACCTTCACTGAGATGTAAAGGTCAAGAAAGGGCAATAATTTTAGCTTTGGGGGCAAAGATACATGATGACAAAGCTTCCACGCCTAGGATTTCCTGCAAGGTTACCACTGCATATCTGATCTTTCAGTTTTGGTGGTCTATGAGGTTACTTCCATCTGGGAACATCTCCAGGTTTGGATCTCCAAAGAGAATTATAATCAGATCCAAGCACCTGCTCAATGATATGCCAATAATCATGTGCCTCTGGGCCACCCAAAGGGGTTGGGAGCAGGGTGGCTGGGTTCAAGGAGGACACAGTCTTTGGGGTCACATTAGAATTATCAAGTGAAATTACCTGATATCCTGCCAAGTGGTCTAAAGTGAGACAATATCCACTCTTTTGTTCAACAGTGGCAACACACAGTGGGATGTACACACCATGGTTGGCTATCCTGGAGTGAATTCCTCTGCTTCCTGCAACAGATCCAGACTAGCAGCTATGACTCTCAAATACATCTGGATTGTACTGTCCAAAGCCTTTGTGAAATAGTATACTGGGCATTTTGTTGACTGTGGGTCAATACCTCCAGTCTCACTGTGCTGTACTTAGTTGCTCAGTCATGTCTGACTCTTTGTGACCCCATGAACTGTAGCCCACCAGGCTCCTCTGACCATTGGGATTCTCCAGGCAAGAATACTGGAGTGGTTGCCATGCCCTCCTCCAGGGAATCTTCCCAACCCAGGGGTCTGACCCAGATCTCCTGCATCGAAGGTGAATTCTTTACCATCTGAGCCACCAGGGAAGCCCAAGAGTACTGGAGTGGGTAGCCTATCCCTTCTCCAGGGGATCTTCCAGACCCAGGATTCAAACCAGGGTCTCCAGCATTCCAGGCCGATTTTGTACAAGCTGAGCTACCAGGGAAGCCCCTCCAGTCTCACTACCTGTCTTTCATGTATAAAAAACCAAATGATTTTTTCAAACCTGGCAAATACAGAACAGGAGCAGTCCATAGTTATTTTCTTCATTGTTAGGAAAGTCTCTTGACATTCTCCAGTTCCCACTAAGGCATTATTGTGAGTCCCTTTTAGGGTCTCATACAACTGTTTAACTATTAGCTTAAGCTGGAGGATCCAAGCGCAGCAGAACCCTGCCATTCCAGCAACCGATGCAACTGCCTTTGGTGGTGGTCACCACACCCTGGCTACTGTCTCTTGGCAGTCCTGGAGCCAATTCCTTTGGCCTTTTCTCAGTTTGGATCCCAAACTGAGACATTTGGGAAATTTGGGCCTTTTTCCAAGAGATTTTATAGACTCATTTGGCCAGACAGTTCAAAGTAGTCCCAGTGTTTTCACTTGTGTTCTTTGTATTGCCAGCTGTGAAGGGATCATCCACATATCTGAGCAGAGCTCCCTCCTGTAGCTGGAGCTCCTTTATATCTTTAGCTAGCACTTTCCCACGGAGAAGGCAATGGCACCCCACTCCAGTACTTTTGCCTAGAAAATCCCATGGATGGAGGAGCCTGTTGGGCTGCAAAATCGGACATGACTGAAGCGATGCAGCAGCAGCAGCAGCAGCAGCAGCAGCAGCACTTTCCCGAACACTGTGAAGGTGTTCTTAAGTTCTTGCAATACTGCCCAGCAGTATTGCTGCTTGCTTTGGTTTCTAGATCTTCCCAACAAATACAAATAACTCTTGGGATTCAGGACTCAAAATAACATACAAAAAAGACCTCTGCTAAGCCTAATGACGGAGAAGGCAATGGCACCCCACTCCAGTACTCTTGCTTGGAAAATCCCATGAATGGAGGAGCCTGTTAGGCTGCAGTCCATGGGGTCGCTAAGAGTCGGACACGACTGAGCGACTTCACTTTCACTTTTCACTTTCATGCATTGGAGAAGGAAATGGCAGCCCACTCCAGTGTTCTTGCCTGGAGGATCCCAGGGACGAGGGAGCCTGGTGGGCTGCCGTCTATGGGGTTGCACAGAGTCGGACAAGACTGAAGTGACTTAGCATAAGCCTAATGAAAGTTTTCAGATAAGATGATCAGAAGAATATAGGGATTTGGGACTACAGGGTGAATATCTTTCACTATCTGATTTATGGCTCTTATGTCCTGAACAAACCAGTAAGTAGTTCTCAGTGCCAGGCTTCTTAAAGGCAGGATGGGAGTATTATATAGTGACTGAGGCAGTCCAATAAGCAAGTATTTCAAAATGCCAATCCAGCTTTGGACTGGATCCCTGTTTTGCTTGGTCCTTTAAGGGATATTGCCTTAAGTTCAGAGCCTAAGTGTCCAGCTTCAGTTTCACCTTAACTGCTATGGCCATCCAGACTCTTCCTGCCCACCTATCACCCCATGCTCCCAGGCATCCCTGCTGCAAGATGTCTTCAGGGACACTGGTGGTGACTTCTCCATCCCTTGACAGGAGGGCTAGCTGCAAGGCACAAGCTTGTTCCAGTGGTACCTTTATATCCAGTATTTCAGGAGTGCAAGTCACGTTAGCATTTAATTTAGTTAAAAAGTCTTGCCCCAGCAATGCAACTGGGCACTCTGGCATGTATTAAAAAAGCTGTGTTTTAGATTAGGAGCCTCAATCTGACAGTCTAGGGATTGCAAAAACAGTTTTTGGAGAGGCTTTCTAGATAATCCTCTTGCCAAAATGCTTTTCTGGATTAACTCTATGGGTCCAACTCCTTGCGAATCCAGTGTTCAAAACAGAGCAAGTGGCTCCAGTACCAGTCAGAAAGACAATCTATTTCCCACAACAGGGTTACCCAGGGCTCCTGGTGGGAGACTATTTCCCCAAGCAGAGTCCCCTCAGAGAATCCTCGGTCACTCTCTCTTGTTTCCAGCATGAACAATGCTGTCTCCTCCTCTTCCAGTTTCCTTTGTAAACTGAGGCAGACTTTCTTTCAGTTGCCTTCTTGTCTTAGTATAGGGACTGCTGCCAACCCACTTTTACATGTCCCATTAGTGGGCTTTTTCTGTGGGCCACCATTCACTCTCTTGGTTCTCTGGGTCTTACTCTCTGCTCAGATTTTTGTCTCTCCTTTCTCCACTGAGTGTCACTGCCGAAAGGGACTTTTGCTGCTTCATTTCATGGGTCTCTTTTTCATCTTATATTCCCTCCCAACTATAAAACACTGAAAGCAGTTTCTATCAAATGAGATAACAACAGGCCAAAAAGTCCTTATGTTTTCTGCAACTGGGGCACTCTAAGTCACAAAGTCCAACTAACTAATTTGAAATTCTCTGGATTATCTGGATCCACATCTGCATATTGGCGATATGCCCTGTACATTCTCTTCCAAAACCTCAGGGGTTTTCCTGGGGCTCTTTGCACACTCCTTGCACCTTATGAAAGCTCCAATATTGGTTCTCCCTTTTGGAGCCCTATCATGATGCACTCCTTGTAATGCTCAATTCCAACTTTATCTCCTAGGTCACTCTCCTACCAGTCTGGATCTATGATGGGAATTGTTTTTGCTGCTGGTGCTGCAATGGGTTTGCCAGGGGCAACAACCTCTTCTCTAGCCTTTTCTATTGGGTTCACAAAAAGTTTGTTCAGGGTTTTCCATAACATCGTACAGAAAAACACGTATGAATTTTTTAGTCAACACAATATTTCCATCCTCTTCTCTTCCTCAGCCAACAGAGTGGTTAGCAAACTTTGATATCAGCCCAATAGGGTTGGCAAAGATGAAAGAGAATGAATTTTCCATCCTGGTAGGGTCATGCCAGTAGGTTGGCATATTATTTTTGCAATTCAACATGTCTGAGGTTGAAAAGGGAGAGTGGATCCATATGAATCCTGCTGGATGATCTTGGGCATTTATTCCTCCAATGTGAATCTGCCTCAGTGGGAATCACCCTGAATGAACATTAGTGGTTTCTTGACCAAAATGGAAGCTCTGTTGGGTATGAGAGGAAGACAATCCCTCCTTCCTCAGCTCCTGCCAGGGCAGGTGAGAATGAATTGACTACTGTGGGATCTATGGCTCCAGCCCCTGCTTCCACATTTTGCCCACCATACAGAGGCAGTTGTGATGGATATCTAGGAGAATTTATTTGCTGAATTAATTCCCCATCTCTTGATTCCTGAGAATAGGGTAAACCTTTTAAAATCTCTTTATTGGAGGAAATTTCTTTCTGTATCATAATTCCATGCATGCTACATTTTTATCTAAATAGGCTCACTGTGAATCAATAGCATAAGGGCTGTACATAAGAAGCATCCTCCCATTTTCCTCCCCTTTCACAAAATAGTTCTGGTTCAAAGACAGTGTTATAATTTAAAGAGCCATTAGGGAGCAGTGTTCTCCAGATCTTAAGATGTCCTGAGGCTAAACAGTGTTAACATGGAATACCATTTTTTCTCCTTTTCCGAGGTGCTTACCTAAAAATCTTCCAGTTCTGCAAAATATACCCTAAGGGGCTACAAGATGGAGCAGAGCTCTGACTACCCATCTTTGTTGTTCACAGCTGGTACTATCAAATGTCAAGGAAGCAAGCAAGCACACAAACACAAGGCATCTCTCAGGGTTACAGATTCCTTACCCCAATACAGAAAACCCCCAAATCAATATCCCACCACAGACAGAGCCAAGGGGCGAAATGAATACCCTGGTGTCATCATACATGAGCCCTTCTACTAAGCAGAAATGTCTCAAGTAAGTGCCTTGTTTCCTTTACCATGAAAGCACCAAGGGCCATGGACCCCCAATTGGTGGCAGATGCTCTGGGTTGTCCCTGAGACAAAGGTGTTCAGGAAGCTGCTGGACAGAATCTTAGAGCCCTCTCCTGCCAGGAGCCAATGTGCCGCAAAGATACCCAGTTGGGGTGGTGGTCTTTTCATGGTCACCAGAATTGTTACATAATTGAACTTAGGTTCACTTGCAGCAAATTCAGTCTATTGACACCACGTTTTGGTGAAGGAAAAGCACAGTGTTAATTTTGAGGCCACCAAGCAAGGAGTTCAGGTCCTTTGATCATTAGCTACCTATTCTCCTTGCTTGGTGCCCTGCAAACAGATGCTGCACTTTCCTTATGACCCAGTGTCAGTAGACTGGCTGCTGTGCATCAGGTGAGTGAAATCAAGTTCAGTTCAGCAACAAGACTGCTCTATATGTCCTACAAATAGTATTAAAGCAAACTACCAAAGAAAACTGGAAATAAGGGCAAAATTGTACATATAAATGCTGACAAAATTAAAGCATGAAGAAGGTAACACTGACCAATAAAGCATAATTCAGGTCAAAAGTATGAAATGAAGCAAAGAAAAATTTTCAGTTATGGTAATCCACAAATATAAATATCTTTGTACCCTAAACAACATGGCTAAATCAAAACCAAGAAAAGAAAAGACAAAAGGCTGAGATAAAAGTAGAAATTTAAAAGAAAACTGTTAAGAATAAAATCAAAACACAAGTAAGCATTTTCCTTAAAGAGAAAAAATTACAGTGTACAAAATTAAGCATGAAAAAGGACCTGATGTGAGGATATTAAAAGATAAATTGCAAATGTGTGGTAATAAATTAAAAAAAAATGAAATAAATGATATTGTGGCAAAACTTTAAAATAATCAAATAGTGATCCAAAAGGTAAAAACAAACACATAATCCTCATCAGATGAATATAAAGAAAAATTAAGACAATGTTCAAGATTTAAAAAAGGTTCCATGTGCAGAACAGTCCATTTAACAATACAGAACAGACAACTGTCATTAAAGAGTTGTAAACTGCAAAAAAGGTAAAACAGGAAAGTACTTCACAGAAGAGAGAATAACAAATTCTAAACCACCACAAAAATCCTTCATGTTTCTTATAATAAAATTTTGTGTAAATTGATAAGCTAAATTTTTAAAAAAGGAGAATTGAAAGCAATGAGTACTAAACACGATAAGTTGCCCAAGCCCAGAAGTTGAGGGTATAATGTAAAAAAATGGGATCACTATTACCTATCTGAACTGGGAATAGTTATGACTTTTTAGGAACTTGGAACACCTAATAAAATCAGAAATAATAACATATACTCTCCCTTGAAAAGCTACCCCAGGAGTGAAACCACCAGGACTTAACAAAATGTTCAGTCCTGGGTTTTTCATGGCAAAGACTCAGAAAATAATGCCCTTTAATAAGAGAAGGGTTGAGCCAAAGGAGCTCAGTGCCCACTGAGAAGTCAGAGTGGCTACTAGACACTACACCAGAGATGCAATGCACTGGTTAAGGATGTCCTGGCTACGTTAGAGGAAAAAACAAGCTGTGGGTAACGTGGCTAGTATGAACCCATTTTTGTAAATAGATATAAAACCATAGAAATTAGAATAGACAGTAAATAGATTAAAATATGCTCAATTTTATTAGTCAGGGGAATGCTAACAAAACTGGTTCCATGGTTGGAGAAAACTGATGATGGCCAGTGCTGGGCCAAATATCCCTCCTCCCCACCTTCAAAGGAGCTGCAGGAACTGTTTTCGGGTAATTAAAATGTGAAAAGTACACAGTAATGCCAAACTCTGGGTGGTCATGAAGAATGGGGTGGGAATGTGATCTGTTCTGTCTCTAGCTAAAAGGAAGTCCACAAAACTGCCGGCCAACTCAGGGGGAAAAAAAGCACACTAAGCACAGGCTGCCCGTTCTGAAAAGTTAATTCAGCATGGAGGAAATGCAAGTAGACAACAAACATATGAAATGATGGCAGTCGCAAGCCAAGAAAATGCAAATCAAAACAAGCTGTTTTCCATCCCTGATTAAGGGGGAATTGGTGTGTGGTGGTGCAGTCTTGCAGGAAGGCCAGGTGAGTCTGAAACTGAAGACTGCGAAACAGAGCCAAATTCAATCTACAATTCGCTCTATTTATTGTATACAATCACGCAGGCACCGTAAGTTAGTCATGTAAGTAAGAAAGAGTGGCGCCCCTCCCACTCCATCCCAGGAAATGAGTCTCAGGACTAGTGTGAGCAGGAAGTCACAGAGCCTCCACCTGCATGGGCTCAGTCCCCAGACAAGAGCCTTCTAGTTGCTCAGTTCAGTGGTCTCGTTTTAAGGAGTAATAGGGAGTACCAGTTAAGCCCCAAGGGGTCTTGTCTCCATCAGTTGCTCCTGTTCTGATGAAGTCAAATCTTGGCCCTTAGCAAACAAATTCCTTACCCATATTAACACTCAATATGTCACATTTAAATATTCATAGTCTAATATCAGACGTTTAAAAGCAATCTTCGTGGAGGCTCATATTGGCCACTGTTACTCCATTTTGAACTACTTAACATAGCGTATTGTCACATAAGATGAGTAGAAATAGAATGATTAAATGTCACATTGAAACAGTTATGCCCCCCGCACCCCCCCCCCCCCATATCTTTGGTGTGTATATTGCTAAATGTTTCTAGTCTTTCTTGTTTCCTGTCTCCAGAGTTCACCCTCCTGTTGCATATTGTTAGAGCAAGTTCCTTAGAACATAAATCAGCACTCATTACTGCATGGATTAAAAGCTTCTTGAGTCTTTCTGTGCTAAACCCCTTTTGATGGCACTCCAAGCCTGACTTGAACCTTGCCAAGTTTGCTCCAGACTCGGTGTTTAAACCTTGCTGTCCATATTGATTTAGGGGTTCTGAACCCAGAGTGGATAGAATTTTAAGGTGTCTAGAATCTCCAGCAGGAAAGACTGGAGTTTTCATTCATATCTGAGTGGATTTTAGCATGATACAGTTATCAAAATAATAATTTGAGATACAGAATATGTGAGCTTCTTAACCTATTATTTAACAAGATTGGCAGATCTGAACTATTTTAGAATTTTGACAAAGTATAAGACTGTGTTTCATAATTCCTGCAAAACTGTAACACGAAGTGAAAAAAAAGCTATGATTTCTAGTGGTGACAAAGTCATGGTTCTGCTAATAATACCAAACCACCAAAGCTCCAGGTTAAGGATCCCCACCCTAAATTCATTCCTCATCAGTCCAAAAGGTCAGTTTCCCTGATTCACTAAAATATGTGTGCTCCCACACCCCCTCCACTTCTCCATTTACCAAGACACTCAACTATCAAGCCTTAGCTGCTGCTAAAGAAAAACCACAAGCCTAAAATGACATCACTTATGTCACAAAGCCCAGACACCAATCCTAGGCTCCACACTTGACTTACTTGCAGTTTTCACCTTTCCGAGAAATGTAATCTTAGCTAACGGGATTGGAATTTTCTGATTGGCACCAAGGAGATAATCTGTCCTGTGGGCCTTCTCCACAGCCTGCACCCAGAGGAAGAAGCTGTCTACATGATGAAACTGCCATTCTTTTCCCTCAAAAGATGTCCTGGCCTAAAACTAATCTTTTCTTTCCCTACGGGCTCTCTGCCCCACCCTTCTTCTTATCAAAAACCTTCCATTTGTGGAAAGTCTGTGAGCTAGTCCCTTCTAGTTGCTAGAGGGGATGTTCCCCAAATTGACCTTCAAATTGACTGAATTATGTTTTTTACCACTGCTCAGCCGCAGAGGTCCTTGTCCTGGAAGGAGGATGAGTTTTCTGCACAGCAGAACTTGGTCTCCTGTGCAGCTGTGTCTCAGGGCCTAGAATTCAAGCAAAGCACATGACATATTAGTAGAATTCAAAGCTTAAGGTTTAGTAGTAGAAAAGCAACCCATTTTGTACTCAGGGGGAAAAACAAGAAGTTACTTTTCTAGTTATGTGTGTGCTTAAATTTATATGATCATAAGGAGGAGCCTGGTGGGCTGCAGTCCATGGGGTTGCTAAGAGTCAGACACGACTGAGCGACTTCACTTTCACTTTTCACTTTCATGCATTGGAGAAGGAAATGGCAACCCACTCCACTGTTCTTGCCTGGAGAATCCCAGGGACGGGGGAGCCTGGTGGGCTGCCGTCTATGGGGTTGCACAGAGTCAGACATGACTGAAGCGACTTAGCAGCAGCAGCAGCAACAGTAAATGTTATTCCTTTTGCTGTTAGAAAAAGAACTTAATCAATCTTCTAACAATGAAGGAAATGTAGAAAAAGTGACTACTTCCAAATCTATCCCCAGTCAGAAATACTCTGAAGAAATAGATTGAGGATATAGTTCTAGTCCCTCTAGTCGAGGGACTAGAGACAGAATCAAAAGTGTGCGTCCCCTAAGCTCCAAAGCTCTCACTTACACCATTGCCTTCAAAGACACTGTCAATTTCACCTCCCAACCATGTTTTTAAAACAAATACTTTAGTTCTTCCTCATTTCCTCCTGGTCTTCATTTTCTCCTCTTGAGGCACTACTATTTTAATATCCCCAATTTCAGAGTAATGGAGGCCTAGGAAGGTGCCTTTCTCATGAGCCAGTGAGAGACAGAGTAAGTCTTAAAGTTAGGGGGCCAGGACAGCACCCGCCCCATGCCCCACACTTCTACCAGCCTTACCTGGAGAGGGGCTCCAGCCCTAGGACATAGCCCTTAGCAGAGTGAGGAAGGAGGCTAGAGGGCTGACCCAGTCTTTTGTTGGCTCCTCCCTCCCCTTGCAGAGTTTGCAAATCTCTAGAATTGATCCCTTTTCAATCCCACCCCTCTGCTGCCTCTCAGGATATCTCATGCAGCCCAGAAGTCACTGCTGATTTCCAATCCATAACCACGGAGTTCCACCTCCAGCTCTGATTCTCGGGCACCTGTGTGCTCCACCCCTACCCTACTGCCAGGATTCCAGCCTCTCAAGGAGATAAAGGCACCACTCATTGCTAAAGTTATTGCCACGACCCCAGAAGTCAACCTTGACTTCCCTCTTTTCTTCAATCTCCACATTTAATCATTCTCAACCCTCTGGAATGTCTGCTGCTTTTTCTCTCCATGGCTCTGTAATCACACTGGACTCTATGCAGCCTTCCTGGGACAGAGCCCTCCCCATCCTCTGCTTCAGTTCCTCTCTGAGCACCTAGACAACAGCATGTGCTGCACATTTCCTGAGCTGTTTCACAGATGCTGAAACCTCTGCCAAACAGAAGAAATTAACTACTTGATGACCATGAGCACATAGCCCCCAGATCTACTGGAGCCTGAGGATTGATAAAGTGACACTGTCCTGTTATCTCACCATCAGTCAACCAGAAACTTGTGCCCAAGTTGATCACATACCCTGGGACTCCACACCCTTACCTGGGCTTTGAAAATGCTTTCCAAAAAAAAAAAAAAAAGGTTTTCTAGAAACCCATCAGGGAGTTCAAGTATTTTGGGCACTAGCTACCTTGGGCTCCTTGCTTGGAGCCCTATACTTTTCTTTACCACAACCCAGTGTCAGTAAATTGGCTTTACTGCATGCAGGCAAGCAGACCCAAGTTTGGTTCAGTGAAAGTTCCCAGTGTTTGTCACAGGGCCCAGCAGTAAGTACAGGCACACATCATGGCTTGGAGATAAATAAAACATGGCCGATATTCAGTTCACAAATCACTTGGTTTATTGCAAGCAACTAGCATGCAAGACATGTTAGTCGAAGTTGGGAATATAGAAAAGAGGGTAAGGAACCTCTCCAAGGAGAAGTCTGGGCAGGAGACATATCAGCAGGAGCACTGGTCTCCTGTCTGCAGTGGGTCTCCAGACAAGTGTGAGTGGGAAGTGGGCCTCCACTCCCAGAGCCTCTGGCAGTGTCCTCTGCAGCAGCTCTCAGCAGGTGGAGTCAGGTCCTCATGAAGCATCTCATTTTAAGGAATAACATTTACCCCTGGGGAGGGGACCTTGACTCATCAGTTGCTTCTCCTGTTCCAGTGACTTGTGTCACCCATCTGACTTCTCTTAGCCTATCCCTCTAAGACAGCTTCAGTCCTCCAGCCAACTTTTCAAGACAAAAAATATGGAAGTTCACCCTGGCCACTGAGGCTTACAATCTTTAACACAGCTTACAGTCCTACAAGTTTCACACAAGAAGAGTAGGAATCACAAAACAAAAGAACTCACATTATAACATCATTTATAACTCATATTTGAGAACATTTATAATATTAATGTTACTTAACCTCAAAAGTTCAGTTTATATTGTTTTACACCTCAAAAAGAGACAGTTGATTAATTATGGCCAACATTATAATGCCAAAAACTTATAAATGCTTAATGCTCACATGTCTGCATTCAGTTTTTGTTGCAAAGTCCCTTGGCTGTAAGAAAGAATATTTGGAAAAAAACAAAAGAATTTTTTATACATCAGTTCCATTGATAAAAATTAGCTCTTGATGTTGAGGTGCTTTCTTCTTGGTATTTCTTCTGTGATTGTATGAATGGAGTTGTGTGGTGTGGTCCTTATCATGTAAATTTAAAATGAATAAATAAAAGCACACAGCCAATTATTACAAAGAGGTAGATAGATATTGCAACTACCCAGTATTTCTGAGGCCGGTAGGTTAAGCCTATGAATTTTAGCCAGCCTTCAGGAATAAAAGCCTACACAAGATACAATATGAAGCCAAACTGGAAGTTTAAAAAGAGAACAGCACATTTATGAATTGCTCTTTCCAGCAACAGCCATGGTGAATTTCTTACAATTTTCTCTGTAACTTTGCACATTCTCAGTTTTGAGTCTGCACAAGAGCATGAGGGAGGAAGAGTTGAGGAAAAGATCATAGCACCACAGCCCCTCAGCCCACACACTGTTGCTCTTGAATTTTAAAAGCCTTGGTTTCCAGGACCTCAGCTTCCACATGTATCTAAAGCTGATATGCCATAGAAGATGACTGAGGTATGACCTTCCCCTATCTCTTTCTCAATCTTACTCTTCCCTCTTTATGAAATGATCACTAGATTCAGTATGGGGCATTTCCTCCTGATATAAAAATCTGGTTGAGACTGCCTGCTTCTCAGTAGGAATTCCTAACATGCCCAGCTTAGAGGCTTCCACAAGAAATATTGAAAGAAGAGGTACTTCATCTCATCCAGGCAACAAGCATCTCCATCCCATCCATCCATTCACTCATCCATTCATCCATCCGTTTACTCATCCATCTACCCACACATCCAGTCATACATACATCCCTTCGTGTATCCACTCATCCTTCCCTCTCTCCCTCCAACTCTGTCTCTATTGGACTGAGAATCAGAAGTAAGATCAGATCAGATCAGATCAGTCACTCAGTCCTGTCCGACTCTTTGCGACCCCATGAATCGCAGCACGCCAGGCCTCCCTGTCCATCACCAACTCCCAGAGTTCACTCAGACTCAAGTCCATCGAGTCAGTGATGCCATTCAGCCATCTCATCCTCTGTCGTTCCCTTCTCCTCCTGCCCCCAATCCCTCCCAGCATCAGAGTCTTTTCCAATGAGTCAACTCTTCGCATGAGGTGGCCAAAGTACTGGAGTTTCAGCTTTAGCATCATTCCTTCCAAAGGAATCCCAGGGCTGATCTCCTTCAGAATGGACTGCTTGGATCTCCTTGCAGGCCAAGGGACTCTCAAGAGTTTTCTCCAACACCACACTTCAAAAGCATCAATTCTTCAGCACTCAGCCTTCTTCACAGTCCAACTCTCACATCCATACACGACCACAGGAAGAACCATAGCCTTGACTAGATGAACCTTTGTTGGCAAAGTAATGTCTCTGCTTTTGAATATGCTATCTAGGTTGGTCATAACTTTCCTTCCAAGGAGTAAGCATCTTTTAATTTCATGGCTGCAGTCACCATCTGCAGTGATTTTGGAGCACAGAAAAATAAAGTCTGACACTGTTTCCACTGTTTCCCCATCTATTTCCCATGAAGTGGTGGCACCGGATGCCACGATCTTTGTTTTCTGAATGTTGAGCTTTAAGCCAACTTTTTCACTCTCTACTTTCACTTTCATCAAGAGGCTTTTGAGTTCCTCTTCACTTTCTGCCATAAGGGTGGTGTTATCTGCATATCTGAGGTTATTGATATTTCTCCCGGTAATCTTGATTCTAGCTTGTGTTTCTTCCACTCCAGCATTTCTCATGATGTGCTCTGCATATAAGTTAAATAAACAGGGTGACAATATACAGCCTTGACCAACTCCTTACCAATTCCTTTTCCTACTTGGAACCATCTGTTGTTCCATGTCCAGTTCTAACTATTGCTTCCTGACCTGCATACAAATTTGTCAAGAGGCAGATCAGGTGGTCTGGTATTCCCATCTCTTGAAGAATTTTCCACAGTTTCTTGTGGTCCACACAGTCAAAGGCTTTGGCATAGTCAATAAAGCAGAAATAGATGTTTTTCTGGAACTCTCTTGCTTTTTCTGTGATCTAGCGGATATT
>NW_011494529.1:1666708-1689194 GCF_000754665.1 Bison bison bison
CAGCAGTCAAAGGCTTTGGCATAGTCAATAAAGCAGAAATAGATGTTTTTCTGGAACTCTCTTGCTTTTTCTGTGATCTAGCGGATATTGGCAATTTGATCTCTGGTTCCTCTGCCTTTTCTAAGATACATGTCCCTAAGATGTACATGAACACTATTATTTGAACTAAAATGTGAAGTCTAAGTTTCCTGATAGAAAGTATGATTTGTCCTTTGTAGTCCAGTGGTTGGGAGTGTGCCTGCCAGTTCAGGGCACATGGGTTCGATCCCTAGTCTGGGGGCATACCTACTGAACCTGAAGCTCTAGAGCCCGTGAGCCAAGCCACAACTGCTGAGACCACAGTGCTGCAACTGTGTGTCCAGTTGCTGAAGCTGTGGGTCCAGAGCCTGTGCTCCACAAGAGAAGCCACCGCAATGTGAAGCCCATGCAAAGAAGATAGAGAAACTCTGCAAGCAGCAACGAAGACTCAGTGAAGCCAAAATAAATAATTAATTTTTTTTTAATTAAGAAAGTATGATTTATCAGATGGGACTGGCATTACCAATTTGGTTATAAGAATACTTTCCATAATCCAGATGAACTAAACCCGTTTTCAACAAAAACACACTTAAGGTATGTTCAGAACATAAAAAAAAGAAAAGAAAAAAAAAGAAAACAGTAGGAAAAATATATCCTTCGAAACTATTTAAACCCAGAAATCCCACTGCTGGGCATACACACCGAGGAAACCAAAATTGAAAGAGACACGTGTACCCCAATGTTCATCGCAGCACTGTTTATAATAGTCAGGACATGGAAGCAACCTAGATGTCCATCAGCAGATGAATGGATAAGAAAGCTGTGGTACATATACACAATGAAGCATTACTCAGCCATTAAAAAGAATACATTTGAATTAGTTCTAATGAGGTGGATGAAACTGGAGCCTATTATACAGAGTGAAGTAAGCCAGAAAGAAAAAACACCAATACAGTATACTAACACATATATATGGAATTTAGAAAGATGGTAATGATAACCCTTTATGTGAGACAGCAAGAGAGACACAGATGAATAGAACAGTCTTTTGGACTCTATGGGAGAGGGTGGGATGATTTGGGAGAGTGGCATTGAAACATGTATAATATCATATATGAAACGAATCGCCAGTCCAGGTTTGATGCATGATACAGGATGCTTGGGGCTGGTGCACTGGGATGACCCAGGGGGATGGTACGGGGAGGGAGGGGGGAGGGAGGTGGAAGGGGGTTCAGGATGGGTAACACGTGTATACCCGTGGCAGATTCATGTTGATGTATGGCAAAACCAATACATATGGTAAAGTAATTAGCCTCCAATTAAAATAAATAAATTTATAATAAAAAATAAACAATAAACTTATGATTCAAAAATTTTAGATGTGAACGTAAAAACATGTTTTGTGAGAAATATAAGCAAAAGGTATTTGAAAACCACTGCCCCTTAGGTCCCTACTTGGTCCAGAATGATCCTAGGGAAATCACTTTGGAAATAGTGGATGAGCTAACCAGAGGTTTTGAGCAAACAGGCTGAGCCTTGCACTGGGCTTCTTGCCTGGCACCAGTTCATCCTTGAGTCTTACCAGCTCTTCAGCCTTGTCTGGACTGTCAGCATAGAAGATTTTGCCTGTTTCCAGCTTATCAAGTTGGCACCTCTGGCACCTGCCAGGATACACTAGGCCCCAAAGGGAGAGTCATTCCTGGACTTGCAGCACCAGAATATTGAAATGAAGTCCAGGTTGGACTTTTCTGCTTGGGATGCCCTTCCTCACCCTAATCCTACCCACTCTGCTAGGTTAATCAACTGATTGGTCAGTTAGTGCGTACACACTATGCGCAAGCACTGTTCTGTGATGACCATCTGCTCCTCTAAGAGGAAGCCTTGTTTGACCCTTTAGCCTGAATTAGGAACCCTTCTGAGTCCCACACCCTGGGATTTCTGCTTTTAAGACACTCATCCATCCAGATTTAGGCTGTTGAGTTGAAACCACCACTTTATCAGCTGTGTGACCTAAAGTAGTTAGCAGATCTCTCTGTGCTTCCATTTCTAAAATCTATGAAGGCAAAATAGTACCTACCTCATGGTATTGGGAGAACTTGAGATAATTCAGGTAAAATGTCTTTCACAATGCTTAAAATTCAGCAATACATGCACATTGCAACATGTTTGTTAAATGCCTGAAAGTATAAAGAATCAAAGGCAACTTCAACACGGGATGAACATTCTTTAGGATTTTTTTCAAGGACTTAAAGCACTTACATAAAATATGAACTTTTACAACAGTGAAACTTCCTTGTTCAGGGATTTTCATGAGCTTTGAGTTAAATATTTTAAAACCAATTGGGGAAGATATATAAATATATACCTTTCCAGCAACGAAGATAAAATCTCATCCTGCAAGTTACTTTTTATACCTTTGTTTCCTGTAAAATGAGAAGTACTGTGGCACCAGTCTCATGGATTGTTGACTAAATGAAGCAAAATATGCAAAAATGCTTAGAATGGTGCTATGGTAAGTCATTTGGCTCAGTGGGTAAAGAATTAGCCTGCAATGTAGAAGACACAGGAGAAGCAGGTTCAATCCCTGGGTCGGGAAGATCTCCTGGAGAAGCGAATGGCAACCCACTCCAGTATTCTTGCCTAAAAATCTAATGGACAGAGGAGCTTGGTGGGCTACAGTTCAAAGGATCACAAAGAGTCAGACACAACTGAGTGACTAAGGAAGAAGAGGATGGTAAACCATTTACTATTAATATTGCTGTTATAATTTGTTCAAAATTGTGGCATCCCTTTTTCTCAGATAGATCTTACACATTTTCTTTTCTTTTGGTTAATATTATCCCTGAGTAGTAATCATATTTACTGCCATTGTGAGTGATTTTCTCCCCAGTCTACGGCTGATAGGTAGAAAAGCAGTACCTAATAGCCTACGGCTGGCAGCTCATACTCTAGTATCTCCAAGAAAGACAGATCTTATAAATAGATCGTTTTTAACACAACATGCTAATTGAAAAGATAAGGGCAAGCAAAAGTTCTATGAATGGTAAAAAATGCTGTCAGTCACACTTGCAGGGGAGGTCTGGGCAAGTTTCTTGGAAGAGTTTCCTGGAAGCGGTCATAGGGGGCTGCTTCTTCAGGGACAAGGCATTTTGCACCTGATGTTGGTGCTCTGTTCCCATTAACTACTTAACTCCTGTTCACCGGAGGTGCCAAGATGGTGGGCTCTGATGCCAGGACTCAACGTGGAGGCAAAAGAAGAGCACAGTTTAGAGAGTCTGTTACATCATCTCTACCTGCCTAGGCCTGGAGACTCTGTCCCTTTTTTTTCATTCCTGCTGTTCCTAAATTCCACAAAGACTCACCCTATCCTAACAACTGGCCTTGACTTTGAAGCTAAGATAAAACAAGGGATTGGTTAGAGCTTTCCTTTGGAGTGAGGTACTGTTCTGGGCCATATCATAACCTACTACTCTTTCTGTAAACTGTTTATAGACTGCACTTCTAGAGGAGAGTAGTCCTATGAAAAAGGATGCCTAATCCCATCCCATATTAAAGATTCTAATTTCTCATTTCAGGATGAGGACGCTCACTTGGATTTATGTAATGAGATCAAGCAATTTATTTTGAACAAGATTTCATTCTGATGACATGGATCAGGGAAACGGAAAACCTGCTCCATCTTCTGGCCATGTGTGTGTGTAACTTTTTTAGACTATTCTTTTAAAAAACTTTTTATATGGAAATATAGTTGATGTACAATGCTATGTAAGCTACAAGTGTACGATATAGTGATTCACAATTTCTTAAGGTTGTACTCCAATTATAATTCTTTAATATCAAGCGCAGGTTTTTCTCTTCTTTTCTAGTTGCTAAATCTGAAGCTTTGTGAACTTTAACATGTGTTCAGTGAAGACTCACCTGTGTAATTAGATGAAAAGGCAGATTTTGATTCCTAAGTGTGTGCATGCCTGCACCAGAATACTGATGGAAACTGTTTATGGACTACACTCTTGAGAAACAGTAAAAATAATGTGATGAATGCCAAATTATAAAATGAATAATGGGTGTTTAAAATCATTTCATGGTTGAAAAAGAGACAAACTTTTGGAAATTCCCTGGTGGTCCAGTGGCTAGGACTCAGCACTTTCCCTGCTGAGTGGCCAGGGTTTGAACCCTGGTTCACCTGGTTGGGGAACTAAGATCCCGCAAGCTATATGGCATCACAAAGTAAAAACAGAAGCACTTTTTCATAAAGCATAAAAGTTTAGAAAGTACAAATATATTAGAGATGAAACTATGGAGCTTAAAATCACATATAATCCCAAATAAAAACCATTTTATAATCTTATTTTGGTGCCTTTTAATTTTGTGTCCCCAGTACAAAAATTTCTTTGAAAATGTGCTTTGAACTAGCTGCAACATTTGCCATTGAGCTATGTCATGTTCAATTGTCCCCACTTGGGTTATGCAAGACCTTTAGGCTGTTTTCACTGTTAGAAATCATAGTATGGTATTTGTATGACCATCCATTTACATTAATCTTTGTGTACAACTTTGATTATTCCTTTAGGGTACACTAGAAAAGATTATGGTACGGATTGATTCGTGATAATATTACTGGCTCACTGTTGCCTGATTTAACACATTTTAGGCAGAATGTCCAAAAACATGGAATTGCATAGATGAAAGGAGTCAATTTCTCTACAAACATGATAATCTCTAATTAGAATCATAAAATCTATCCTTCTAAATGTTTAATAGAATTTTGCAACCCAAGAGTTCTTTCCTCTCCATGTATACTTTTTACTTGTGTTCTTTGTTTTCCTTTTTTCTTCCTTGCAGGTTAAAACAAACAAAAAAAATCTTGCATTTTGATGGTTTACTATTCATTGTTAGTCTAATTTTAATGAAGAGTTTCAATAATAGGAGAGTTATAACTGAATGGGATGTAACATACCTTGTTAACTTTATTGAATGCCGACTTGATCAGGCACTGTTTGAGACTTCATGAGTAGGAAGTAAGCAACAATCTAATTCATGACCTAGACAATGGCATAGGTATGAAAATAATGATAAAAAAGAAGTGATGCTTGCACTAATAAAGCAATGCACAAGATACAGATATAATAATAATAGTTCATTTTTACTGTGGGCCAACCACTGGTGCTTGTACATCTATGTCAATTCATGTAATCATCCTATGTTATGCTATCCTATAAGGTAGGTATTAGTCCATGGAAACACTAAAGCAATGTAACTTTGCCCAGAGTTCTAAGAGCCAGGATTTGAATCTAGGTGTTCCTGCTCCAGAGTTCATGCACATAACCACTAAACATTAATGTCTCTCTATAATATCAATGAGGGAAGAATTATAACTTTGGAGAATCAAGAAGGATTTAAATAATTGTGTGCTACTGTGCTCTGTCGCTTCAGCTGTGTCCAACTCTTTGTGACCCCATGGACTGTAGCCCACCAGGCTCCTCTGTCCATGGGGTTCTCCAGGCAAGAATACTGGAGTGAGTTGCCATTTCCTTCTCCAGGGGATCTTCCTGATCCAGGGATCAAACCCAGGTGTCCCACATGGCAGGGCAGATTCTTTACCGTCTGAGCCACCAGGGAAGCAGACTTTCAGCTAATATTAATTGAGCAACTACTGCATGGCAAGCAATGTGCAAAGAGCTGGATGGATATGCAATAGTCAGAAAGATAGTCATGGTCCCTGTCTTCACAAAGCTTGGGTCAACTTAAAGAAAGACACACAGCATAAGAGTTGCGAGTTTCCGTTTTATTCTGGAACTTTGCTGAGGAATATAGTCTGTGAAGAGTTGTTCCTCCAATAGCTCTGAGGCACTGCTCCAAAGAGGAAGGGGAAGAGGCCAGAATAAATACAATCTTGGCTAGGGAACACGTGCAGTCAAGCATACCTCTTAGCAAAATGTTACTGCCAGTCATGAGGGACAGATATCTCAGTCAATGATTTCAGTGCTTTTGTATGTTTGTGAAGATACAAAAATTCGTAAATATTGCATCATTTTTTCCCTAAAATGTATCTAATTTTCTAAGGGGCTTGTTTCCAAAGCTCAGAGTGACCCATCCTGTTTTTCATGCTTAATTCCTCTCAGGGTGCACTGTCGGTCAGTGACTGCAGTGGCTAATGACATCCTTGTAGAACTGGAGAGTGGAGCGGAGCTTGCAAAGAAAGGAACAGAACCTGGTCATAAACTGAACTACCAGCGGCAATGAGGATGATATCTATCATCCGGTACTTTTAACAGCCTGACGGTGTGGGAGCTCCAACCTTCCGAAGCTCTGCCCGCATCGGAGGTCTTGCAAGCTTTCAGTCTACCAAGACTCCCCCGCCATCCTTCACCTCCCCTTCTAGTTACTGAAGACTCCGCTAAACAAACTTTTCCCTCTGCTGCACCGCCACAGACTGCAGACTCCCGAAACGCGCAACGTCTCTCCTGCGCCCCCGCGCGACCGTCTCCGGTTTCGCAGGCTGCGGCTGGGGTGCACACGCAGCCAGAAGAGAGCAAGCTTCGGTGTTCTTGGCCCCAACCGGGATTTCATTTCCAGACTCTGTGGGTGAAAGAGAATCAACCTGCCAAGGAGGCGTGTATCCTGTCCTCACCAGCGTGCCGCGAACCAAACACCTGGCAAATCTACCTGGTTAGAATCTTCACATGTCACTAGAAAACCAGTGATCAAGGAAGGGTTAGAAAGCAGTAATTAAACTTCAGATACAGACATGCATCTCTGAGGTGGTGGGAGAGAAGTCATAGTGGTGGTTCAGGCGAGTCATTTATGCCCCGCTCTGATCTTTAAGCTTCAGCTTTAGAACTGTGGTGCTGGAGAAGACTCTTGAGAGTTCCTTGCACTGCAAGAAGATCAAACCTGTCAATCCTAACCGAAATCTATGCTGAATATTCACTGGAAGGACTGATGCTGAAGCTGATACTTTGGCCACCTAATGTGAAGAGCCGACTCATTGGAAAAGACCCTTATGTTGGGAAAGGTTGAAGGCAGGAGGAGAAGGGGGCGACAGAGGAAGAGATGGTTGGATAGCATCATCGACTCAATGGACATGAGTTTGAGCAAACTCCGGGAGATGGTGAAGGACAGGGAAGCCTGGAGTGCTGCAGTCCAGCAACTGAACAACAACAACAATTAATGCATCTTTGTCTTGCCAAGCCATCACACCTAATAGCCTGGGAAACCCTCGCTGTGGCCTCAGGGTTTTTATGTACGGAATTGTCCAGTGAGCAGTCAGGACACTTCCGGGAAGGGAGTCTTCTAGCCCCTAAGGAAACAGGGAGCCCCACCCCCACTCTCTGACTCTGTCCAAAACAAGCTTGTTGTGGCCTTTTGTTTAACCCATGGGTCAGAACTGATCTACCGGCTCCTGGGGTCCACATTCTATTTGACAGCAGAATGGGAGTCTGTTCCAGAGCAGATGGGGAGGTGGTTTGGCAGAGGGACTGTGAGTCCTGCTTGTACCCCAACCCCGTTGTTATTTGGTTAGTTCTTACCTTCTCTTGGAGAAGGCAATGGCACCCCCCTCCAGTACTCTTGCCCGAAAAATCCCGTGGATGGAGGAGCCTGGTAGGCTGCTGTCCATGGGGTCGCTAGGAGTCGGACATGACAGAGCGACTTAACTTTCACTTTTCACTTTCATGCATTGGAGAAGGAAATGGCAACCCACTCCAGTGTTCTTGCCTGGAGAATCCCAGGGACGGGGGAGCCTGGTGGGCTGCCGTCTGTGGGGTCGCACAGAGTCAGACACGACTGAAGTGACTTAGCAGCAGCAACAGTGCCTTCTCTAAACAGTGGAGACAATAATGCGTATTCTGAAGGACTGAAGATTCACTGGGTTCCCCTAACCCCAATATTTTATTATAGAAAATTTCAAACATACAGCACAATTGAAAGATTTCACAGAGAATATCCACTAGATTTATCATACAGCTGTCTATGTATCATCCATTCAGCATGAATCCATCTTTTTAAAAAATTCATTTCAAAGAAAATTGCAGAGATTTTTAAAATTGATCAGTCTGTATGTGGCACAGTGCCTTGACAGATATTTCCATTCAGCAAATATCTGAACATTCATGTTGTGCCAGCACTACGGGCTTCCCAGGTGGCACTAGGGGTAAAGAACCCACCTGCCAATGCAGTCTCGTAAGAGATGTGGGTTCGATCTGTGCTAGGTGCTGTGGATACAAGTCAGAAAGACACTGTTTATGTCCTCAAAGTGTTCAGAATTTGGCATGAACAAGAGACAGATTAACAGATACCAGCTCTCCCACTGTTGACATGATAGAGGAAGCTCAGGGTGAACCCCAAGCAGAAGAGAGACACTTATCCAGGTCTGTGAAGTCAGGGAAGTCTTCCTGGAGGAAGCAGCATTGCAAAGGAGATTTTATAATAGCTTCTATAATTACTGTAATACAGTGTGATAAACAAGCTTTAGTCTACACCCCAAGGTGGTGAGTTAACCTTGAAGCTATACTCATGGCAGGAATCTTAGGTCCACAGATGGATAATTAGCATCTGAAACACCATATACTTTTGGAATGGCTTCAATAGCAAGGGAAAGATGATATACTCCTGGGATGGCTTCAAGCATCATCATCTCAAAGTACACTAAAAAAAATAAAAAAGTTTACAAAGTAAATGAAAAAAAAAAGTAAAACTACACTAAAGGGTGCATTAATTACTTAGAGTTAACTTTTAAGTTAGTGAAATGAATGTGCACAAGAGCTGTGGTTGGTAGGAGGATGGAAGAGGCAGCCCTCCCTGCTTGCTTAAACAGGCCCTAGGGATCTAAAACCTGACACCTTCAGGGCAGCCTTCTAGGTCGGAACCCGGAACCCTCAGCTCTACATGTTCCCTCTCACCTCTACCCGCTCCTTAGGAAGGGTTTACCTGTGGGACAGAAAGTCTCAATGTTATTGCAGCTGGCTGGGACTGAAACTTTTCAAACCAGGTGTTTATGGGAAAATTGAAAACATTCATTCTTAACCTTGTCTGCAGGGTTATAAGAATTCCTGTGTGGAGCTTTTTAAAAAAATTCTTGGATCTCACCTTTTTCCCCTCTGTCCCCATGCCCCGTGTGGTATGCATGCTCAGTCAGTCGTGTCCAACTCTTTGCAACCCCATGGACTGCAACCCACCAGGCTTCTCTGTCCATGGGATTTCCCAGGCAAGAATACTGGAAACAACAGGAGATCTTCATGACCCAGGGATCGAACCAGCATCTCCTGTATCTACTGCATTGGCAGATGAATTCTTTACCACTGAGCCACCTGGGAAGCTGTAGCCCAAGCACTGGGTATTTAAAATATCCCCAGGTGATTTGAATGTACAGGCAAAGTTAGGAACCAGTGGCCTAAAAAGACATAGGGTAGCTCACCAAACTTTCCGAACAGGTAGGGCTTGTGTGTTGTGTGCCCGCTGAAGAATGTTTATGCAGGTGGCTGACTCAGGCCAATTTGCTGTCAGTGGAGCATGCCTCAGATAGCAAGGTGGTGAGGGAGGCGGCCTGCTTTCCTGTCTGCCTCTAACAGTTGGAGGCCACTTATATTTACCAAAGGAGAAGGCAATGGCACCCCACTCCAGTACTTTTGCCTAGAAAATCCCATGGATGGAGGAGCCTGGTAGGCTGCAGACCATGGGGTCACTAGAGTCAGACACGACTGAGCGACTTCCCTTTCACTTTTCATTTTCATGCATTGGAGAAGGAAATGGCAACCCACTCCAGTGTTCTTGCCTGGAGAATCCCAGGGACGGGAAGCCTAGTGGGCTGCCGTCTATGCGGTCGCACAGAGTCGGACACAACTGAAGCGACTTAGCAGCAGCAGCATATTTACCAAAAACAATTCGGCAATTGTTAACTGACCACAGACCGGAAGGGAAAGGGAGGAGAGAACTCTGACCTAGTGTTTCTCTAACTTTTGTGTGAATGAATCCAGTGGGAGTCTGCTAAAACACAGCATTCTGGGCCCCACCCCAGAGACTCTAATTCAGTGGGCCCAGGGCAGGGTGCACTTCGGAATCCTCTCCCAGCTGATGCAGCTGCTGCCTGTCCGTGCTTCAACCTTGAGCAGCATTGCAGGAGAGCTTGGGCCCGGCATTCCTCTCCTGGGAGAGCAGAAGAGATGGTGATGGAGTGAGGGGTACCCACCACTCAACTCCAGAAACTTGTTTTTCTAGGAATTTCAGGATAACTGTGTGAATATGGGTTCCCACAGGCCTCACTCCCTGAAGGATGGGATTCACCTGTTTTCAAAGGTTGAAAATAGAAATTTCCTCGTACCGAGACAGCAAAAGAGACACTGATGTGTAGAACAGTCTTATGGACTCTGTGGGAGAGGGAGAGGGTGGGAAGATCTGGGAGAATGGCATTGAAACATGTAAAATATCATGTATGAAACGAGTCACCAGTCCAGGTTCGATGCACGATACTGGATGCTTGGGGCTGGTGCACTGGGACAACCCAGAGGGATGGTGTGGGGAGGGAGGAGGGAGGAGGGTTCAGGATGGGGAGCACGTGTATACCTGTGGCGGATTCATTTTGATATTTGGCAAAACTAATACAATTATGTAAAGTTTAAAAATAAAATAAAATTTAAAAAAAAAAGAAAATAGAAATTTCCTGTCTGACATCACATTGGCCAGGGTATTCCAGAGAAATAGAACCAATAGGCTGTGTGTGTCTGTGTATGTGTGTGCATAAAAGATTTATTATAAGGAACTGGCTCATGCAATTATGGATATCAGGCTCACAACCCAGGAGAGTCAATGGTGCAGATGGACTCTGAAAGCTGAAGGAGAATTTCCTGCTCAGAGAGGCCAGACTTTTTATTCTACTCAGGCCTTCAACTGATTGAATGAGGCCCACCCATGTTACAGAAGGCAATGTGCTAAGTCAAAGTCTACTGATTTAAATGTTCCCTGATGGCTCAGCAGCAAAGAATTTACCTGTAATGCAGGAGACATGGGTTCAACCCCTGGGTTGAGAAGATCCCCTGGAAAAGGAAATGGCAACTCACTTAAGTATTCTGGCCTGGGAACCAATTTTGAGGTGGCCACAATTTCTAAAATCTGATTCTAGAAGGAGGATCAGAAAAACATATTTTCTCCTATATTAACTTTGCCAGCACAGGCCTTGAAACTTGACAGCAGCATCTCAGGGACCCAAGATCAAAACAGCTTCTTCCTCCTTAAAGTGACTGGAAATGGAAGCGCTGCTCAAAATGGGTGGAGGTTAGGGACTCTCTCTCTCTCACACACACACACACGTCTTCCAAATTTAAGTTTATCTTGGTGTTATGCAGACAGTGAAATGTTTCTTTTTTCATCTTTACTTAAATATAGAGAATCTGAAGTTTGAGAGTCAAGCTGTCAAACATTTAACATTTGCACGAGGCTGACATAAAACTGGAACTATTACCCAAATTTAAAATTGTGTGTTCAAAAAAGTGTCACTATTCTGGTTGACTTTAATAGGAAAATAGGAGTATAAATAAAGTATAAAATTGGGGAGGGGAATTGGGGACAGAAAGTTTCCACTTCTTATAAAGTTTGAAATCCAGCGCTGTAAGGAAAGGTGATGTGGCTCCATCTCCTAAGAAAAGATGGTGGGAATCCCGATCCTTATCAAATGTGCTTCTAAAGAGAGATCTACCTAGCTCGCCTGGACATGGGTGGGAGAAGCAACCCAAGGACTGAGTCAAATGGGCTGTTGATTCTAGAAACTGGGAGAAACAAAGGGGGCCTACAGGGAGAGCACTTCTTTAAGTGCAAAAGATTATAGGAGATTGATTCATCATTCTGTGAGAAATTGATTCTTATTAACATCTTAAATCCTTTTGATTAGGTCAAGGATACAGGACTTTTGCCATAAATTAAATCCTATGGGAACTGCCCACCTGCTGTAGTAGACAACTAGAAGAGTGGACATTAACACATGAAACAACAGTTTCCAGACACTGGACAACAGGCTGCACTGGATTTTAATGCCCAATAGAAGGGAAACAAGGGAAGGGCTACAAGGGCCCCAGCTGACTGCCTGGAGGCAGTACCCAGGCTACAACCCAGGAAAGGGGAACCAAAGAGACTCCATGAGTAGCAGAGAGAGATCAAAGCTCAGGGAGGCCAGGGTGGGTGAGCTGTAAGGCAGAGAGCTGTTAGGAGGGAGCTGCGTGGAGGGCTACAGAGCCCTGCAGAGGGACCCCTAAAGTCTTGGTTGGAATATGAATCTGCACATGCATGAGAGGGAACGCTTCAAGGCCAGGAAAGAACCACGTGGAGTTCAGACACGGCTCTGGACAGTTTCAATCTGTCACAGTGGAAAGAATGCATAGTGTACAGGCATTGGGTAGAAATTTTAGAATAATGCCTTAATAGTGGGACAAAATGAGCCCTAACAGTTGCATTAGACCTCCCTAAGAAAGCCTAAAAATAAGACTTAAAAGGATCAAACTAAGCACGTGTTAACATAATTGCACAACAGCACAGTCCACTGCTGTTTCAAGGAATGCAATGGAATCCATCTACAGCAATGTAGATTTTACAATACTTGGTATCCAATAAAAAATTACCAGGCATGCAAAGAAGCCAAAAGAGAAGACCCTTTCATAATCAGGAAAGCTAATTCAGTCAATAGAAAGAGCTCCAGGTATAGCAAAGATGGAATACTACAGTAGATAAGGCTATTAACTACTATAGTCTTAAAGTATATTCACATATATAAAGCAGGGGCAAAGTACAGCCTACGGGCCAAATTTGGCTTATTTCCCGTGTGTGTAAATAAAGCTTTATTAGAACACAGCCAACTTGTTAATTTATGTATTGTCCATTGCTGCTTCCATGCTATAATGGCAAAGTTGGGTAGTTATATATTTATTGTTTTTGGCTGTGCTGGGTCTTCATTGCAGCACAAGGGCCTTCTCCAGGTGCAGAGAGTGGGTGCTCCTCTTAGTTGGGGTGCCCAGGTTTTTATTGTGGTAGCTTCTCCCGTTGCGGAGCTTGGGCTCTAGTGCATAGGCTCAGTAGTTGTGGCACATGGGTTTAGTTGTCCCACAGCATGTGGGATCTTCCCAGACCAGGGAGTGAAGCCCATGTCCCCTGCATTGGCAGGCAGATTCTTAACCACTGGACCACGAGGGAAGTACTCAAAGTTGAGTAGTTATGACAAGGACTGCAAAGGCCTGACAAACCTAAAATATCAATATTACCTGGTTCTTCACATTAAGTTTGCTGACTTCTGATGTAGAGGAAAACATGAACATAAAGAGGGAAATGGAAAACATTTTAAAAGACCCAAATAAAATATCTTAAGATGGGACATACAAAATTTGAAAAGTACACCAGATGAAATTAACATGAAGGTGAATGGGACTTAGTCCCTGTTTTCAAAGAAGTTTGTCATCTGATGGGGGAGGCTGACTTCTTTGACAATGGATGGGTGTGAAGCAAGGGAAAAAAGGGAATGTGGCTAGGTTAGTAAAACAATAGTTTACAACTCCAAATTCTTGGAATGAAGGTACATACCAGGTTAAAATTCCTTGCGGAGGGCTGATGGTAACTGAAGTGCCTTGCCTGTTCTGGAGGTGGGTGACAGGCGTACGGAGTTGGTATTACTCCCCATCCCAGGTATATTCCAGTGGCATGGTTGATGCTGGAAGCTTTGGTTTTAGCATTTTGATAACACAAGTTCTAGTTACTTAAGCTTACACCATTATAATCAGTTAAACACTCTGCTAACTGATTTGGGGCAACAATTCAGAACTAAGCCACCTTCAGAAAAAAAAAATTTTTTTTTCAAACGTCATTAATGATAGAAACCACTAATTTCCAGTACGTGTCAAATTTCAGACCACCTCCATAAACGGTATTGAAGGTTTATTGTTAATATTTATGTAGTACTTACTATGGGCTTCCCTGGTGACTCAGACAGTAAAGAATCTGCCTGTAGTGCAGGAGAACTGGATTCAATCCCTGGGTTGGGAAGATCCCCTAGAGAAGGGAAGGAATATCCACTCCAGGCACTAGATTTAAGAATTCTACTTGAATTTGGTTCACTGTAGTGCTGAGAATCCCCTCCACTCTCCCTTTCTAATTAAAGAACCTAACTTGGACAAGGTCACATGACTACGAAGTCAAGATTCAAACTCAGGCAGTGTGATGCTGAGATTCACCTTCTGGATTGCTATATCCTCTCCTTTGTAAAGCATCTCTTCTAATGCCTGATAACACACTGGCAATTAATATGAGATACCTATTAATGGATCCTAGATTATAATAGGACACTGGAAAAGTTTGTGAAAAGTTGATCCTTTTTCTATTAGGGAACAAAAGAGCTGATAAAAACACAATATTAGATGCAGGAATTAAACTTTTTCATATACAATTAAACTCCATTTACTCCTTGGCAACTATATTTATTTAGCATTTTTGGAAACATCTCATACACAAACATTCAGGAGTTTTATCTTTCCTGGTTTACTTCCCTCTCATGCTATTTCTAAATACTGATCATTACTACACTTAAATGGCCCAAATGATGAGGCTATAACAATATATGTGGCTATGAGAGAACTACTCCTTTCACAAATTCACATCTTCATATTCTCTTAGCTTGTTGGTAAGTTCTGATGGGGGAAAAAAAAAAGGTTTTAGGAAGGCAGTTATTTACTAGTCATGCAAGCAGAGACAGAATCAGTTATGAGAAGCACTAGTTATATCAATTCACTGCAAGGAGCATCAAGCACCACAATCCCTTTATCAAGAGACTTTTAGTAGCATGTCATAAAAGGGTAATGTGTAAAGAAACACAACAATGGTATATTACTTAAAAATGTCTATTTAATGGTCATTCCATCAAAATCAAGCAGAATCACATTTCAAAAGTATATATATATATTTTTAAGGTGCATTTTCAAGTTTTATTTGGGCTTTATTTCTTCTTAGATGCTTGAGGTGTTCTTGCAGATACAATTAACATAGGACGTTAGGTTCTGTTAGGTTCTCATGCACTGAAAGACAATTTCTAATAACACTGCGTATGTTGGGATACAATAAAAATTTCAAAAGCCATGTGTAATTTCAGAAAACTTAATACCAGTCATGAAAGACATTTTCAACATAAAATTTAGGCACTCTATACTTCGGAATAGCCACAAAATATTCCAACAAGAGTTAATGCACTTTGTGATTACCTCTACTAAAAGATAATTCTCAATTAAAA
Source organism: Bison bison bison (assembly GCF_000754665.1). NCBI lineage: Eukaryota > Metazoa > Chordata > Mammalia > Artiodactyla > Bovidae > Bison > Bison bison. The sequence goes on from NW_011494529.1 coordinate 1,681,980, forward strand.
TCTATATTATTAAATAACATTTAAATTAGAGCCCATTATATTTATCATTATTGTGAACCATTTGCAGCACTGTGTTTTCATCAAATAATGCCACACTACTTCTATTGCTCATCCTGGTACTCATCTTTTGTGGTGCATTTTTTACAGAAGAACCTGTAATATTCACAGATAAGCATCTCCCCCCTTTTCCTGCTAACACCTGAAAAAGAAGGCCCTAACCAACTTGAAAAGTATTCTTGTATTTTCTGCTGGAGTTACTTTCTTAGCATGCACACTGCAGCACATGTGAGGCTCCCTGGAGACCAGAAAACATTCACCAAGGAGCCATGACTGATTCTGAGACTCAGTTCATTTGCTCAGTCACTCTGTGGCTAAGTGCATTGCTCTATCTACGCTCCTACTGACTGTGCTGCTACACTGACAGGTATGGAGACAAGGAGAGGGATGCTGAAATTTGTCACTCCACTTTGCACAATGCCAAGGCCATCCAGAACTGGGTTTACTTTAGTAAAAACTTGATGATCTCTGCAGTGGTTCTGGGACTTCCACCTCCTCATCTGAAGCCTGAGGGGTAGGAATGATGCCTGCCCACTGAGATGCCATTAACTCCAGATGAACTTCCAAGACTTGAGCATAACTTAGCATTGTTAGAATTCAGAACATGGATGCTAACTGTTTCTGCTGAGAAGAAGGTACATTTGCTCAGTGGTATGCAATTATGTAGCTAAGAAAACAATTAGAAAGCCGTTCAAAATTTTTAGATTACAGTCTGCAAATTGGCTCATCATAATCACCAATGACTAACTTATAAAGATCTATCCAGAGAAATGAATTCGAGACTTATTTGACGATAAGTCATACAGAAAAGAGCACAGTAATTTCCCACAGGAGAATTTGCTTTTTCGTCATGGGGATCACTGCTAAGTTAATTACACTGCTAATGTTTTCTGGCGTATTTGAAGAGACAATTAGCAGACGTAAATCAGGAGTGAGATGACAAGTTGCTTAACATTTGTTTCTGTTCATCGGATGTGATCTGGTTGCTGCTCAGCCTCCATATGAGTCAGGATGGGGAGAGAAGACCATAAGGAATGAGAGGTTGTTAACTTCCGTTTAAGCAAATATAATCAGAACCATTTACTACTAGTTGATAAACACTGATGTTAAATGCAAAATGCATAAGACTCAGCTGTTGGAAATTAACCTCAGCAAGAGATGAGAAATGCTGGGAAACATTATTGTTGACATGGGAAATTCATGTGAAACCCAGGCCATCCTTCCTGAGCAGAGAGGTTGGGACAGTAAGGATGGAGATGGGTTTTAGTTGAGGCTGGGTTTTATTCTTTCTCAAAACTTTGTTTTCCTGTGAATATTCTACAACCACATCTACCTTGTGATTGTGACCCAAGGCTCAGGATAGCACAGTTAAGACTACAGTTCCTCTCTGGCGTTTCAGAATGGCCACAGCTTCCTCATGTGTAACACCTTCCAGAGTCTCGCCATTAACAGCTAAAATCTGATCACCTCGCTTCAATCGGCCATCATCTGCAGCTGCTCCCTACAAATAAGAAACATTCCAATTTAACCAGGGTGAAGCAATGAATATTCAAATAATATTAATATTATGGTGTGCATATTAAAAGAAAACTTTTAAAACTACCAATTAAAATGATTTCTAGGTAATGTTTTTAAATTAAGAAAACTAAGAAAAATATAGGATGTTATTTGACCTAAGGTCGAATAATAATTATAATTATGCATTGTTTACATAATATACTACTAGAAATGTCCTGACATTCACTTTTTTTTTTTTTTAATACAAGTAGGACCTTATTTCAATGCTCAGTACTGAATGGAATCTGACTGTCATATCATGTCATCTTCATGAATATGTAGCATACAAAGGCAGAAGTGAATCTGGTGTTAGTTTTATTGCCAACACCATCATCATACAAGGTTCCATTATATTGAAAAGCTCTCAGCACTGTAGTGATCTATCAAAAGTGACTATAGCCTCTAAATGGGTGAACTGTATGGTATGTGAATTAGATCTCAATAAAACTGTCCTATATATAAATACACAGAAGTGGAGCATTTCTAAAATTTTACAATATCATATTCAAAACTGTCAGCTTTATCTTTGATCCACCTAAACAAGTTTCTAAATGATTACTTTCATTACATATTCAGTCATACAGGGCTCTTCAGCATGGCACAAAGCAAGTGAAACTTGGGCTTTTTTTCATTCTAAAGCTGAGGATCAAAAACATCATGATATTATTAGAAATACTTCAGATGAGTGAAGAAAGACAAGACATAGAAAATGATTCACAGGAAGCTTTCTCCATCTGCCAGGGTAATTTTGAGAATTCTTTGAAAAGTACATGCAAAGGAGTACTCTACACGATTTTGAATTATGGGGAAATTAATCAAGGCATGCAGGCACCTGGTCCCTGATTGACTCCTGCAGAAGCCAAGCTAAGAGGCACTGACACTCCAGGAAACTGTGTCCCACAGTGTAGAGATCCTAACCTGGTAGAATTACCTAGAATTTCAAAGCCATGACAAGGGTGGAATTCCTGTATAAAGGTGTCATAAAGAAAACTCAAAACCAGGATTATACTGGGGGGAATATACCAAGATCTATTTGCACCTTTATTCATTTTTTTTTTCTTTTTAAGAAAGTGTGTATGGATAAATCTAACTTGATTTAAATAAATTTTACATGCTGAGATTTAAGGGCTTCAGTAAACTCTAATACCTGTGTAATTGCTTTTTTAAAAAGCATATTAAGCTCTTCAAGTTTTCATTTTCACCAATGGAAAAAGGATGGTTTTTCAACTTTCTAGGATGTGTACACTGTTTCAGGTGTTGCTGTGTTTACTTGATAATTACACTGACCTGTATCTCCTCTGCTATTTTATCAGTGTGGTATCTATAGGCAAAACAAGGGAAGGAAGAAATAAATGGCTCACAGACTGACTTTGATCGAGCTAGGACACATGGCCTTACCCTTTTGCGGTGTCTCAGCTCGGTCGCTTCGCCTTCCCTGATGCTGTAAAATGGGCTCAAACAGCTACCTTTTGGCCTGTTCCCAAGTGTATGGCAAGTGTATGGTAAGTGTATGGCACAGGGTATCTGCACAAGTGTGGTAGTATAATGAAATGAATGATGATCAAACTCATGTTTTCTGATTTCACAGGCTTCAAAAAAACTGCTCCCTCGATTTTCAGGGTTACTGAAGTCTTTAGGCCAATCTCATGTTGGTTTATGGTAAAATTAGGCTGTTGATGGGACTAAGACCAAAAGCTGGTTTTGATTTTGAAGTTTTCAATCAAACACCTGAAAGAAAACGGAAGGCCCTGACAGCCTGTTAATCAGACTGACTAAGCCTTGCAAATCCTATACGCCCTAAGAACCTGTAAGGCTTCCTACTTTTGGAGGGGGAAAAAAAAAGACCTAGATGGGCCAAATTAATTTCTTAGTTGAGCAAGAGAACTGTTAAAAGATGCACAGGACACCAAAAAGGTCACATAATAACCCACACCCTGTGGACATCCGAGATCCAGAAACCTGAATCAGAGATAAATATTTTATAGAACATATGTTCAGAGTTTAAAAAAAAAATAGAAAACATATAGCTATAGTTCTTAGAGCTTCAAGAGTCCTATGGGGGGAATCTTTAGCTTGGTGTCAAAATCTGTTGTAGAAAGAGTTCACTTTAAAAGAACTCTTTTGCTAGCTTTTATTTTATTGATTATAGAAAACTTTTATATTATGATATATTAGTTCACTCTGATAAATAAAAAAAGAGTCATCAAATTAAACCCTATCATAGGGAATTCCCTGGCGGTCCAGTGGTTAGGACTCTGTACTTACATTGCTGGAGGCCCAGGTTCAATCCCTGATTGGGGAACTAAGCTTCCACAAACTTTGAGGTGTGGCCAAAAAATCAAATATATTATAATGAACTCCATGAAACTGTATGAATAGTAATAATGATAATCTGCACTAGAATCTTTTTTTACTGACACTGAATTAAGTAGGTTATAAGCTAGTACTGCTTCGCTGGTGGCTCAGAGGTTAAAGCGTCTGCCTGCAATGCAGGAGACCTGGGTTCTATCCCTGGGTCAGGAAGATCCCCTGGAGAAGGAAATGGCAACCCACTCCAGTATTCTTGCCTGGAGAATCCCATGGACGGAGGAGCCTGGTGGGCTACTGTCCACGGGGTCGCTAAGAGCCGGACACGACTGAGCGACTACTTCACTTTCACTAAGCTAGTACTTGGGAACTTTTTTTTCTGTTCAGAGTTTTTTATTTCATGTGTGTCTCACTTTACCAAAAAGGTCCATTCCTTAAAATATGAAACATACCAAGGATCTTCAATATTTATTACAATGTTACTACTTATGTAGGTGCTTTCTAAATGATCACTTTCAGTGAAAAGAGCACTCTGTGTGAGCTTCAGTCTGTTCATTATTCACGCTAATCTTGTCCCCCTTGATTTGATAGTAGTTTCTTTTCAAAAATCTGCCAGCAATGCACGTCCTGGTGTTCTGAGAAACAGCACCTGACTCATTCCACAGTCTCCGTGAACATGTAGACAGGGATAGATAGGCACAGACTGCTGAACTAGGCCCCAGGGCAAAAGACCTTAGAGCTAACCTGTCCTCTCTCTGGACGGTAGCCTGTGTCCTCACACGTAGGAAGTGAAGCCACTCAGTTGTGTCTGACTCTACAGTAGGAAGTGAAGCCATTCAGTCGTGTCTGACTCTTTGCGACCCCATGGACTGTAGCCTACCAGGTTCCTCTGTCCATGGGATTTTCCAGGCAAGAATACTGGAGTGGGTTGCCATTTACTTCTCCAGAGACAGGCAGGAAGGGAGCTGATGCTTACAGACATTCTGGAGGGACTTTACAGAGACAAAGGCAGGCAGGCAGAACTTGCTGAAAGGTGGGGGCTCACCGTGCAACCTTTCCATTGTCCCTATCTCCAGAGCTGGCTCTTTTAAATGCAACGTATAACAACCTGCTCAAAGAATCATGATCACAGCTACTTACAGTGTTATCTTAGGAAAAGGAGGGTCTATAGGTGGTTTATCCTCTTTGGGGATTATCAGTCGGGGACAGCACTGTTATCCAGAATGTTTCTTTTTTTTAAATATTAAAAAAAAAAAATCTATTCCTTTTTTGGCCACACCGTGTGGAATGTGGGATCTTAGTTCCCCAATCAGGGATTGATTCCCCTGTGGTGGAAGTGCGGAGTCTTAACCACTGAACAATCAAGGAAGTCCCAGAATGTTTCTGATCTGCCTTCCTCTCCCTTTTTATCTATCACCAGCTGTGTGTTTGGGAATAACATGCCTCCTCAACAGACAATCTTGTGAGATGGCAATAGGAGTGGAAATCTGCAGCTGCCTAACATGTTCCAAAAGCAAAAGCCAAAGGATTAAGACTTGTGTCAGATCACAGACCCAGTTAACAAGTGATAAGATCTGCACAGGTAAAAGCAAACTTGTATGTAGGGTATAGCATAGCTTTCTAGAAAGAGAAAGAATCTATTATATCTTTTTTGAGGGCCTTTATTTCTTTAGGAAAATAAAGCACTAGGAAGCAATTTGATCAATTAGTAAACAAATGACTGTGATAAAAGCACTGAAGAATAAAGTTGCAATATCAGTACTAAATACTTTTCAGAGATCTTACAAGTTTATAATGAATTTAGATTCCAACTTTAAAAACGAAATTCACACCATGACCTGTGTATTAAGTAGGATGAATTGACTATTTAACTCCTGAAAAACACCATTATCCAGGCTTAGTCTAACACACTGGGCTGTCCTGTAAGTACTTGGCAGACTATTGGAAGAGAGAAAACCACCTTTAGCTAAAACAACCTGAGGTTTTGGTGATGGGCAGCCATTAATGCTGCACTGATCCCAGGCTTGTACAAAGCTTTATGCCATGGCCCTCTGCTATCTTTCTTTAGTAGAAAGTTAAATCTTTGTTCTAGCCAGAATAATACTTTCAAGGCCAAAGAACTTTTGCAGAGAGTGTGCCATGCTCCTTATACTGGTTGTTGAAAGAACACACTCTTTGAAATCTGTTAGCATCTACTTTTGTAAAAGGGTCCAAAGAATATTATACTTCTCGTGATTCCACTTTTATAAAAGAATTCTTCTTGCACTCGTGTGGTGCAGGAATTTTCTATACGATGAAAATGAAACAAGCATACATGCATGCATTCAGGTGTCAAGGTGAAGTAAAGCAAAACACTTAAAAAAAAATCTCACCTAAGTTTCATTAAAACAAAAAAAGTACAGTAAAAAGGAAAAAGATACCTTTGCAAATATAGTCTTGACATAAATTGGCAGGTCTCCATGGGGACTTCCAAAACCCCCTACAATACTAAACCCCAATCCTTCAGAGCCTTTCTCCAAAGTAATAATCTTAGGTGGAGGTGTTCTGAAAACACAATGCACGCTGTTTAATTCAAGAATAGATATCGAGAGGGAATTTCATTTGCATGGAAGAACACAGATTTGAGAGAGACTTTCATACTGCGAAACAATGAAGGTCAGTTTATCAAATCAAATTGTCAGCAGTGTAGAAACTTATTTTGAATTTCCTATATTATGCCAATATTCTGGATGTTTTAGAGGCTTCTCTTTCATAAAACCCACTGTTTTTAATTACAAAATAAAGTCATGATGCTGAAGTTGTCAAAGTACTCTTCTATTGGCTTAGGCTTTAACTTTTAAAATTACTGTTTAAAGCTGAACAGAAGTGTCTTTCCATCTGTGACGAACGTGCGTGGAGATGGAGAGGCAGGATATCATCTGAGCTTGCTGTACTCCACAGTCTGCAGGTGGACTTCTGAACAGGTGATGTCAGCCCAAGAGCTGAGGGATGGCTGCTCTTTTTCTGTCTGAACATCCTCACCACAAGTGATCCCCCTTTCACGGAGAGTGGGAAATCATTCTTCAAAACCCAATTCTAATCTTCCCTGGTGCCTTTGAAAGCATTCACCCCAAGCTTCTCTGTGCTCCCTTTGTGCTTGGTCTACATTTCCATACAGCACTTGCCATACTGTACCATCATTCCTTAACCATCCTTCTTCTCTACCAGCCTAAAAACTCCTTAAGGCTCTGCCCTCTGAGTATTCCCAGCACGAAGCACTGTGCCTGTCACAACCTCGGGATCATGACTTTGTAA
>NW_011494529.1:1689294-1702945 GCF_000754665.1 Bison bison bison
CTAGAAGAGAGAAATCAAGGTGAAGCAAACCGGGTAAAGAACATTTGTTTCAAATGTATCATTTAGATTGCCAAAGCTTCGTCCAGTGTGGAAGTCATCTCTCTCAGAAACAACACAGCTAAAAATTAAATTACCTGTGTGGGTTCACAAGGAGTTACGCTTAACTAACGCCAGTTTCTTATTCCTGTATGTAGTTGTCAAAAGGGTAAAAACCTAAAGGAGTTCCAGCACCCTGGGTCCTGTTGTCTTATTTTGCAGGAGTTTGTCTGTGTATCCTGGCAGTATCACTTGTTTTGCAACAGCATGCTTGTCCGAGAGGCAGCACCATCTAATATAAATGCAGCCATTCGTGCGACATTTGCAAACTCAGAGAAATTTGCAAACCTGGGATGCGAGCAACCTCTGAATATGCTGTCTGCCTCAAACACTCTTCCTCTCCTCTGCCTTGATTTTGCCTGGCTTATTTTAAGCTTCATTTTCAGCTGCTTCCCACTGACACCGGCTGTTTGCTGATGTACCTACTGGTTGTTTACAGCAGGCATTTATAGTAATTTCTGAATGTCTATGCCATATGTATTATTAACTGTTTCCAATGACACTCCAGCTTTTTTCAATTATTCTAAAACTCAGCTTAGGCATTTAGTGCCAAGCACACTCCCTAGTTGAGTTGTCTCTCTTCCATGGTTTCAGAGGACCCTGTGCTTACTTCCCTCTCTCATTGAACTTGGTTCTCCAGCACTTACCAACTGTTTTATAACCATGGATTTATGGGTCTGTTTTTTGTTTTTTTTTTTTAATTCTCTGGCAGTTCCTTGAGAACTGGGGCAATGCCTTTGCCTATGTTTCTGAGTTTGAGTCCTCAGGACCCAGCACTTTTACAGTGTCTTAGGAAGGCACTCAATAAATACCTGCTGAAATAATGACATATTATCCCCTATGGCTGAATGGTAATGATGTCATGAATATGACTCTACCTCTCATCACTTTGTGGCCTTATAAGCACTCTCAGTAATAGCCCACTGGCTAGACATGAACTTGATTCATGTCTCTTCTTTTAAACACAGCCCCCATTTCCAAAGATACTGAGGTGGGAACCTTGAAGTCCAAAGCCATTGTTTTAGAGCTAGCCCCTGGGGCCCACCAAATCCTTAGAGACCTTCATAACTGTGCCTATTCACAATTAGAGGCTGTTTTCTTGGGGAGAGGAGGAAACCAGCTCTACTCCTCCATTAACAACACTACATGGAGTTTGTTTCCATTTATCTCACAGTTTCAATTCATCTTATTAGTTTTAATACACTTTCATGTAGAAGACTAGTAAAAAAAATTAAAACCTCCAAATATTAACAGCGATCAGATTATAATGATCTTTAAATTCTTTTATGCTAGTGGTTCCCAGCCTGCTGGCAGCTGTGGGATCATAGCAAAGGACCCAGGGTCACAGGGCACCTCTGCAATTCCACAACACATTGAAGGGTGTTACGTGAACACTATTCTTCACACAAGGGTCCTGATTTTCTTTTTTAAATAAAGGGCCACTACGGCTTGAAAGTATTATACTTTCATGTATCTGTCCATTTTAATAGCAAGCATTCATTATTTTCATAATGAAAAGAAAGTAAAATGAGCCTAGTTCAATATTCTTAAGAAAAACAAACTCAAAGCTCTCATTTAAATTGATGAACAATCAGGAAAAAGTTGGGAATGGCTGTGATCATTAGATCCTTCCAATAAATCACTCAGATCAGTCCACAAACATTTATTGAGCCCTGGCTAGTGACCAGGCACTTGTGGAACTGGAGTAACTTCTGGGGCAGCATTTCTCAAAGTCTGCATCCCCAGCTTATCTGTGGCAACATTTCCCTGGAGAACCCAATGTTGACCACCTTCTCAAGCTCTCTGTGAATGGACCAGAAGAATTAGCATTTTAAAATATGCCTTTTAGATTATTTTTATGGATATTCTAGTTTGAGAAACACTGCTTTGATGAGCAACTTTAATTTCAGAGACAGGTTTTAGCAAAAAAAAATGCCAGCAAGTATGACAAGAAGAGTTAACCTCAGAACAAGATTTTAGCTTAGAAACTGAGGGCATGTGTTTCTCTGCATAATAAAGCAGGGTGAGCCTAGGCTATAAATCTGGGGTTTCTGGGTGGACAGGGCACATGCACAGTGGCCAGAGGCAGTGTGTGCAGGCCCGGTAGCAACAGTTCATGAAGAGCTCACATGATGGAACAAAGCCCTGGGAGAAGTGGAGCAAGCCTGGTGTTTTCTTGGAGGTTCTCCAGGAATCAGAAAATGTAACGTGCCCTATCCATTCCTCTCCCTTAGGGGGCACACTCTACAATCTGGACAAGGTCCCACTGAGCTTTGCCACACACATAAGAGGCACTCTGCTTCTAGAATACTCACTCTGTGTCCTCCAGATGATGCTCGGCAGTGGGCGAACCAATGTGGTAGCCCGTAGACAGGTTCTCAAGCTGAGTTGCTATGGCACTTACATTGGTATCTGCTACAACCTATTGGGGGAAGTCAGAGCAGGACAACCCATTATAAGTCAGGGGAGAATTAAAGAAATCATACTCCATCCAACCATCAGTTCTCAGTCTTACCTTATCTAACCTATCTGTAGCATTTGACACAATGGGTTATTCTTTCTCTTAAACTGTTTTCCTCATTTGGATTCTATAATGTTACACTTCATTAGTTTCTTTCTACCTTCTGGCCATTCCTTCATAGCTCACAAAACTAACTCTCAGAGTGCCAGATTCACTCCTAGAGCTTCTTCTCTTTCCATCTCAACATCCTCTTAGATATCTTAGGGGATATCATATCACCTTCAGAAATTAAATATGTAATGATAATTCCTGAATCTGTACCTTCAACACCACCTCTTACTTAACTCTAGACCTACTTATCCAATCACCAATTTGACACCCCTAGCAGGATGCCCGGCAGGTATCTCAAACTAATCTGTCCAACCCTGAGCCACCCCCTGGCCCCCATGTCTGCTCCCTAGCCTTTCTTATCTCAGGTAATGCAACTGAATTCCTCCAGCCTTAGCAAATACCTTGGTGTCATCCTTGACCCCTCTTCCTTTTACAGCCCATTTTCAATCCTCATGCAACTGGTCTTTCTATAAAATCATCTCTTGTTCGGAGTTTTAAAAAAGCCTCCTCACTGGCCTCCTTGCTTCAGCCCCCGCCCCCTGCCCACTCAGTCCATAGCAGCTAGAATGTTTCTGTTAAAATATAGAGGATTAGTTCACTCTTCTGCTTAAAACTATCCAAAGGAAATCTGGACTTCCTTGGATAACATGCTGAAGTTCTTAGATGGTCTATGAGGTCATCGGTAGGTGACCTGCCCAGTTATGACTCCACTTTTGTCTCCAAACATTTTCTCCTGTGTTCACTCTGCTTCTTGAACCCAGGTCTCCTGCACTGCAGGCAGTAAAGAATCCGCATGCAAGGTGGGAGACCTGGGTTCAATCCCTGGATTGGGAAGATTCCCTGGAGAAGGGAAAGGCTACCCACTCCAGTATTCTGGCCTGGAGAATTCCATGGACTGTATAGTCCATGGGGTCACAAAGAGTCGGACATGACTGAGCGACTTTCACTTTACTGTGCTCCAGCCACACTGGCCTCCTGGCCTTTCCTCTAACGTGCCAGAGACATCTCCACCTTGGTGCTTTGCAACTGATGTTCATTTTGCCTGGAATTTCTGCATCCAGTATGTTCATGGCTAGCTCCTTCACTTCTCTCAGGTCTTTCAAATCACCTTCTTTGGCCACCGTATCTAAAATTCCCACACCAGTGTCCCAGCCCAACATTTTATATTGTTTAAAAAGAAACAACAGGCCTCCAGCACAGAAACAGATGCACAGATCAATGGAACAGAAGAGAGAGCCCAGAGATCAACCTACACACCTATAGCCAATTAATCTATGACAAAGGAGGCAAAACTATGCAATGGGGAAGACAGTATCTTTAACAGTGGTGTTGGGAAGACCAGACAAGTACATGTAAAAGAATGAAATTAGAATTTTTTTTTCATACCACATACAAACATAAATTCAGAATGGATTGAATGTAAAATTGGAAACTGTAAAACTCCTAGAAGAAAACGTAAGCAGTATACTCTTTAATATAAATCTTAACAATAATTTTTTGAATCTGTCTCCTTAGGAAAAGGAAACAAAAGCAAAAATAAACAATGGAAAGTAATTAAAAAGTTTTTGCACAAAGAAGGAAACCATTGACAAAATGAAAAGACAAATTACCGAATGGGAAAAGTTATTTGCAAATGACATGTCTTATAAGTGGTTAATATCCAAAACATATAAAGAGCTCATACAATTCAAAATATATATATTTAAAAAAAAATGAACCACCTGGTTAAAAATAGTTAGAAGATCTGAACAAACATTTTTCCAAAGAAGACATATAGATGGCAAAAGGGCCAATGAAAAGATGCTCAACATCACTAATCATCATAGAAAAGCAAAGCAAAACCACAATGAGACAGCACTTTACACCTGTCAGAATGTCTATTATCAAAAAGACCACAAATAATAAATTGGCAAGACTAGAGAGAAAAGGGAACCCTAGTACACTGTTGGTTGGAATGTAAATTGACACTTCTGTAATGGAAAACAGTACAGAGCAATGTAAGTGTCCATCAACAGATGAATAGATAAGGACTTCCTTGATGGCTAAGATGCTGTGCTTTTAATGCAAGGGTTCCATCCTTGGCTGGGGAACTAGATCCTATTAAAGATCCCTCATGCTGAAACAAGGATAGAAGATTCTGTGTGCTGCCACTAAGACCCGGCACAGCCAAATAAATAAATAAAAATAAATATTTTTAAAACCTCATTTTATTTTAAAATAAAAGAATCCTTGATTAAAAAAAAAAACACACACACAAATGGACAAAGAAGATGGACACAATGGAATACTATTCAGTCATAAAAAATCTGCAATTTTTGCAAAACTTTGCATCCACATGAATGGACCTACAGGATATTATTCTTAGTAAAGTAAGTCAGAGAAAAATACATACTGTTATGTTTTCACTTATACATGGGAACTAAAAAATGAATGGATATAACAAAACATAAACAGACTCACTGATACAGAGAACTAGGTTATCTATTAGGGGATGGGAAGGGGGGAGGTACGAGAAGGTGGAAGGGGATTAAGTACAAACTCCTGGGTATAAGATAAAATACAAGGATGTCATATACAGCACAAGGAATATAGCCAATATTATATGATGACTTTAAATGGAGTATATGTTGTACACCTGAAATTAATATTAAGACATTGTAAATCAACTATATTTCAGTTAAAAAAATTAAAACAGGAGAGAACAAGATGGTGGAGGAATAGGTGGACATAGAGTACATCTCTCTCCACGGATACATCAGGAATACACCTTCAGACACAGAAATGCACGCAGAACACCAGCTGAGAGTGGACAGGAGTACCTGACCAGTGGAAAAGAATATATAGAACCACGCAAACCTTGGTAGGATGAAGGAACTGGGGGGAAAAACAGGAGTGTTAGTAGAACTGGACCTGCCCTCGGCGGGTGGGAGAACTAAAGCAGGGGTCTGATCCCCAGAGCGGGGCAATTGTCTGAGTCAGAGGAGAAACATTTAAGGCTGAGAGTGAAACAGCTGATCTGTGGCAGCCTAAATGGAATGAGAATCAGACAGTCCTTGCTGAAGCCATACATAGGCTGGGCAGGAATGCAAGTCTCCTGGAAGGGGCAGAGGCAGGAGCTGGAGTTTAGGGATTGTGGATAAATCCCAGTTCGAGGGCTGCTGTTCAGCGGAGAGACGGATCGAGGGGATATGAGGGAGGAGATCATGGTGGGAAATGCCTGTGGAAGAAAGCCAGGCAGTCATGAAAGCAAGGCGACACTGCTGAGTCATGCGTAGGGGTTGGAGCCATTACCATAGCCTCTCTCTCTCCCACAGGCCAGCATCGGCAGCTGAACAATAGATGCCGGCCCATCAAATGCCTGATGCACTGAACTACGGAGTAGGACCCCACCCAGGGTGCCCCTTTAAGTGCCTGATGCACCGATCTACAGAAAAGGACCCCAGCCAGGGGAGCCCTCTAGGTGCCTGAACGGGTGGAGGTACGGAAAAAGACTGGCCGAAGAGGCCTTCTGATCGCCAGCTACAAGAGGCTCAAAAAAAGACTCTGAGAGGGCCATAACTCCTGCTGCAGAGGCAGTGTGTGTCCCTGAATACTTGGTGCCACCAGGGTCCCCACAAGCCAAGCAGCTGCACCATCTTCACACTCAACTCTCACTGAGGCAGAGCTGCCACAGGCAAAAAAAAAAAAAAAAAGTCTTGTGTTTATGTGCATAGGGTCACTTTGGTCCTGTCTGACTCTTTGCAACCCTGTAGACTGTGGCCTGTCAGGCTTCTCTGCCAGAGAAGGGGTTCTCTAGGCAAGAATACTGAAGTGTATTGGCCAATACTAGTTGCCATACCCTTCTAGAGTGCTATATTTCCTACTACCCTAGCTGTCAACCCCCCTGAGTACCTGGTGCTGCCAGAACCACGGCAAACCAATCAGCTGCATCACTTCCACACCTGGCCTTCACAGGGGGCAAACCCAAGCCCTCCAGGGTGGCCTCAGGAGCTAAACCCCAGTGGAAGACCCACATGTAGAGGTGGAAATAAAACCACAATTGAAACCAAGGGGCAATGCAGCTAGGGAAGAAGACCCAAAACCTTCCTACCAGCTGTACAAGCTGCAGATTAAGTCCACACATAAACTAAGTAGACTCTGTGTCTATGGAATATATAAAAGGCCATTGAGAGCTCCCACAAAATAAAATGCCCTAGCTCTGATAGCTGTGGACATTGGAGGCAAGAACACACAGGAGCAGGACCAGATTAGAATCTGAGCAGCCCCCACAGCAGGTCCAGAGATCAATACAGTGTTGGAGGGCATCCTAGGGAGGTAATGTGGACTGTGATTCCCTATGCAGGAAAGGACTCTGACAGCACAGACTCAAGAAAAACATTTATTATTCTTATTTTTTGACTTGTTCTGTAGATTCTTTTGGATTTTTTTCTTTTTTCCCCCCCATCTGTTGTAGTTGTCAATTTTATTGGCACTAAGAAATCCAATTAAGCTTTTGAGCTTTTTTTTTTTTTTCTTTTTCCTCAGTCACATTTTTTATTGTTGTTATAAATCTCTGCCTCTACAATGGGCTTTTGCAGTTCTGTGGAGTTTTCCTTTTTTTTTTTTTTCTTTTCTCTTTTTTAAATTAAAAAAATTTAAACCTATTATTATTTTTTCTACATTTATTCTTTGTTTGCTTTTCCTACTATTCTTTTCCCTTTGCAGTTAATCTTTAATGTATATAAATCTTCTTTATCTACTTCTATTTAACTTTGCATGTCTATTCTTTCTTCTTTTCTTTCTCTTCTTTCCTCTCAGTTTTATTTTCATTGCTTTATTCCCCAATTGGCACCTTGCTTTAGTTTTGTTTTCCAGTTTGTGCTTTAACTAGTTTTGTTCTGGTAATTTTTGGTTTCCTTTGTTTGGCAGGTCAGTCTATTGTCTTAATTTTTGCTGGACTGTTTTGATTTTGCTTATGGGTGTGTATGTATATGTGTATATTCAGTCATACTTTCTACTGTTGTTATAAACCTCTGCCTCTACACTGGGCTTTTGCAGTTCTGTGGAGTTTTCCTTTTTATCCCCTTTTTTCTTTCTTCTTCCATTTTTTTTTCTCTTTTTTATAATTCTAATTTTTATTTTTTTAAACCTATTATTTTTTTCTACATTTATTCCTTCACTTGACTTTCCTACTGTTCTTTTCCCCTTGCAGTTAATCTTTAATGTATATAAATCTTCTTCATCTACCTCTATTTAACTTTGTATATCTATTCTGTCTTTCTTTTCTTTCTTTCCTTACCTCTCAACAGATTTGTTAGTTTTGTTTTCATTGCTTTATTCCCCACTTGGCACATTGCTTTAGTTTTGTTTTCCAGTTTGTGCTTAAGTTAGTTTTGTTCTTAACTGGTAAATATAATTTTTTATTTCCTTTGTTTGCTGGGTCAATCTACTGCTTTATTTTTGTGGGGCTGTTTTCACTTTGCTCATGGGTGTATATGTATATTGTATATTCCATTATTTTAATTATTATTTGCCTGGTTTTCTAACTGCCATTTGCCTGGGGTTCATCTTTGGTTTCTCACTTTCAGATATTTGTTTTACTCTTCCTTAATGTCATAACAAACCACTTGTGGAATCTTTGTTCCTGACCAGAGATCAAACCCTGAGCCTTTGGAGTGGGAGAACTGACTCCAAGACCCTAGACTACCAGAGAACTAACCCTAGGGAATATCAAATAATGAGAACTCACACAGAGGAAACCACTTGAATACAAGACTGGGCATCACCCAACCACCAGTAGCACCCTCTGCAGGATGCCTCATCTAAACAACAAACAAAACAAAAATACAAATCCAATCATCAGCAGACAGGAATACTACTTCACTCAGCCTTGCCCATCAGAGGAAAAACAAACAAAAACTCAGTACAAATCTCACCCTATACGAACCTCACACAAACCACTGGACCAACCTTAAGAGAGCTTAAGAAACCGAAAGGAAGAAAGAATTCAACCTTCTTCAAGGAAAGAATTCAACTTTCCTTGAAGCCTGGGAAAAGGAGACCTCAAACACAATAACTTAAAAAAAAAAAAGGAAAAGTCAGAGAAATACTGCACAAATGAAGGGACAAACCAGAAACACAGAGGTTCAAATAAATGAAGAGGAAATAGGAAAATTACCTGAAAAATAAGTCAGAATAATGATAGTAAAGATGATCAAAAACCTTGAAAACAAAATGGAGAAAATGCAAGCATCAATTAACAAAGACCTAGAAGAATTAGAGAGTAAATGTACAGAGACAAACAACACAACTACTGAAATAAAAATACTCTAGAAGGAATCAATATCAGAATATCTGAAGCAGAAGAACGAATCAGTGAGCTGGGAGATAAAATGGTGGAAATAACTTCTGAAGACCAGAATAAAGTAAAAAGAATGAAGAGCTGAGGACATTCTCAGAGGCCTCTGGGATCATATCATATGCACCAACATTCGAATTGCAGGGGTCCCAGAAGAAGAAGGGAAAAAAAGGATAAGAGAAAAATTTTGAAGATTATAGTTGAAAATTTCCCCATCATGGAAAATGAAATAGCCAATCAAGTCCAAGAGGCACAGAGAGTCCCATACAGGATAAACCCAAGGAGAAGACACATACTAATCAACTAAATGCCAAGACACATATTAATCAAACTAGCAAAGACTAAACACAAAGAAAGAATATTAAAAGTAGCAAGGGAGAAGCAACAAGTAACATACAAGGGAAACCCCATATGCTTAACAGCTGATGTTTCAGCCGAAACTCTGCAGGCCAGAAGGGAAAGGCAGGATATATTTAAAGTACTGAAAGGGGAAAATCCACAACCAAGATTACTGTACTCAGCAAGGATCTCATTCAAAATTGATGGAGAAATAAGAAGCTTTTCAGACAAGCAAAAGTTAAGAGAATTCAGTACCACCAAACCAGCTTTACAACAAATGTTAAATGGACTTATATAGTCAAGAAATACAAGAGAAGAAAAAAGATCTACAAAATCAACCCCAAACAATTACAAAATGGCAATAGGAATATATACATCAATAATTATTTTCAATGTAAATGGATTAAATGCTCCAACCAAAAGACACAAATTGGCTGAATGGATACAAAAACAAGACCCATGTATAAGCTGTCTACAAGAAACCCACTTCAGACCTCAAGACACATATAGACTGAAAATGAGAGTATGGAAAAATATATTCCATGCAAATGGGAAGCAAAAGAAAGCTGGAGTACCAATCCTCATATCAAAAAAGACCTTAATATAAAGATTACAAGAGATAAGGAAGGACACTACATAATGATCAAGGGATCAATCCAAGAGGAAGACATAACAATTGTAAATATCTATGCACCCAACATGCTGCTGCTGCTGCTAAGTCACTTCAGTCATGTCCGACCCTGTGCAACCCCATAGACACCTCTGTCCCTGGGATTCTCCAAGCAAGAATACTGGAGTGGGTTGCCATTTCCTTATCCAATGCATGAGAGTGAAAAGTGAAAGTGAAGTCACTCAGTCATGCCTGACTCTTTGTGACCCCATGGACTATAGCCTACCAGGCTCCTCTGTCCAAGGGATTTTCCAGGCAAGAGTACTGGAGTGGGTTGCCATTTCCTTCTCCAATGCACCCAACATAGGAGCACCTCAATACACAAGACAAACACTAACAGACATAAAAGGAGAAATTGACAGTAACACAATAATAGTAGGAGACTTTAACACCCCACTCACACCAATGGACAGATCATCAAAACAGAAAATTAATAAGGAAACACATATCTTAAATGATACATTAGATGAGATGGATCTCATTGATATCTTCAGGACATTCCATCCAAATGCAGAATACACCTTCTCAAGTGGAACATTCTCCAAGATAGATCACATCTTGGGTCACAAATAAAACCTCAGTAAATTTAAGAAAATTGAAATCGTAACAAGTATCTTCTCCGACCACAATGCTATGAGACTAGATATCAATTACAAGAAAAAAACTGTAAGAAACACAAACACATAGAGATTAAACAACATGTTTCTAAATAACCAACAGGTTACTGAAGAAATCAAAAGGGAAATAAAAAAATTTCTAGAAACAAATGACAATGAGAGCACAACTCAAAATCTATGGGATGGAGCAAAAGCAGTTCTAAGAGGGAAGTTTATAGCAATACAATCCTACCTCAAGAAACAAAAAAAACATCAAATAGACAACCTAACTTTACACCTAAAGCAACTGGAAAAAGAAGGGAAAAAAAAAACCAAAATTAGTAGAAGGAAAGAAATCATAAAGACCTGAGTGGAAATAAATTAAAAAATGAAAGAAACAATAGTAAAGATTAAAAAACTAAAAGCTGGTTCTTTGAGAAGATAAACAAAGTTAACAAACTCTTAGCCAGACTCATCAAGAAAAAAAGAGAGAATAATCAAATCAACAAAATTAGAAATGAAAAGGGCAAGGTTACAACAGACAATGCAGAAATACAAAGGATTATAAGAGACTATTATGAACAACTATATCGCAATAAAATAGATAACCTGGAAGAAATGGACAGATTCTTAGAAAAGTTCAATCTTCCAAGACTGAACCAGGAAGAATTAGAAATTATGAACAACCCAACTAAAAGCACTGAAATTGAAGCTGTGATCAAAAATCACCCAAAAAACAAAAGCCCAGGACCAGATGACTTCACAGAAGAATTCTATCAAACATTTAGAGAAGAGCTAATGCCTATCCTTCTAAAACTCTTTCAAAAATTGCAGAGGAAGGAACACTTCCAAATTCATTCTACAAGGCCACCATCACCCTGATACCAAAACCAGACAAAGACAACACACAAAAAAGAAAACTACAGGGCAATATCACTGATGAACATAGATGCAAAAATCCTCAACAAAATTCTAGCAAACAGAATTCAGCACCACATCAAAAAGCTCATATACCATGATCAAGTTGGGTTTATTCCAGGGATGCAAGGATTCTTCAATATACACAAATCAATCAATGTGATACACCATATTAACAAGCTGAAAGATAAGCATATGATAACCTCAATAGGTGTATAAAAAGCCTTTGACAAAATTCAACACCCATTTATGATTAAAACTTCAAAAAATGGGCATAGAAGGAACCTACCTCAACATAGTAAAGGCCATATATGACAAGCCTATAGCAAACAATATTCTCAATGGTGAAAAACTGAAAGCATTCCCCCTAAGATCAGGAACAAGACAAGGGTGTCCACTTTCACCATGATTATTCAACATAGTTCTGGAAGTTCTAGCTACAGCAATCAGAGAAGAAAAAGAAATAAAAGGAATCCAGATCAGAAAAGAAGTCAAGCTCTCACTATTTGCAGATGACATGATACTGAACATAGAAAACCCTAAAGATAGTATCAGAAAATGACTACAGCTAATCAGTGAATATAGCAAAGTTGTAGGATACAAAATCAATACACAGAAATCACTTGCATTTTTACATACTACCAATGAAAAATCAGAAAGAGCAATTAAGGAATCAATCCCATTCACCACTACAACAAAAGTAATTAAATATCTAGGATTAAATTTACATAAGGAGATGAAAGAACTGTATACAGAAAACTATAATACACTAATGAAAGAAATAAAAAATGACATAAACAGATGGAGAGATATTCCATGTTCCTGGGTAGGAAGAATCAATATTGTGAAAATGACTATACTACCAAATGCAATCTACAGATTTAATGCAATCCCTATCAATTTACCAATGGCATTTTTTCACAGAACTAGAACATAAAATTTCACAATTCATATGGAAACACAAAAGACCCCAAAGAGCCAAAGCAGTCTTGAGAAAGAAGAATGAAGCTGGAGGAATCAAGCTTCCTGACTTCAGGTTATACTACAAAGCTACAGTCATCACGACAGCATGGTACTGGCACAAAAACAGAAATACAGACAAATGGAACAAGATAGAAAGAGCAGAAATAAACCCATACACCTATGGGTGCCTTATTTTTTACAAAGGAGGCAAGAATATACAATGGGGCAAAGATAGCCTCTTCAATAAATGGTGCTAGGAAAACAGGACAGCTACATGTAAAAGAATGAAATTAGAACACTTCTTAACACCATATACAAAGATAAACTCAAAATGGATTAAAGACCTAAATGTAAGGCCAGAAACTAGAAAACTCTTAGAGGAAAACATAGGCAGAACACTCAGAATGACATAAATCAAAGCAAGATCCTCTATGACCCACCTAGAATAATGGAAATAAAAACAAAAGTAAACAAGTGGAACCTGATTAAATTTAAAAGCTTTTGCACAGCAAAGGAAACTATAAGCAAGGTGAAAAGACAGCCCTCAGAATGGGAGAAAATAATAGAAAATGAAACAACTGACAAAGCCTTAATTTCCAAAATATACAAGCAGCTCATACAACTCAATACCAGAAAAACAAATAATCCAATCAAAAAGTGGGAAAAACACCTAAACAGACATTTCTCCAAAGAAGACATACAGATGGCCAACAAACACATGAAAAGATGCTCAACATCTCTCATTATTAGAGAAATGAAAATCAAAACTACAATGAGATATCACCTCACACTGGTCAGAATGGCCCTCATCAAAACGTCTACAAACAATAAATGCTGGAAAGGATGTGGAGAAAAGGGAAATTTGCACTGTTGGTGGGAATGTAAATTGATATAGCCACTATGGAAGTCGGTATGGAGATTCACTAGGAGTAAAACCAATCCCACTCCTAGGCATATACCCTATGGAAACCAAAATTGAAAGAGACACATGTATCTCATTGTTCACTGCAGCACTATTTACAATAGCTAGAACATGGAAGCAACCTAGATGTCCACAGACAGATGAATGGATAAAGAAGTTGTGGTACATATACACAATGGAATATTACTCAGCCATATAAAGGAACACATTTGAGTCAGTTCTAACGAGGTGGATGAAA
>NW_011494529.1:1703045-1703534 GCF_000754665.1 Bison bison bison
TTGATATAGCCACTATGGAAGTCGGTATGGAGATTCACTAAGGAGTAAAACCAATCCCACTCCTAGGCATATACCCTATGGAAACCAAAATTGAAAGAGACACATGTATCTCATGTTCACTGCAGCACTATTTACAATAGCTAGAACATGGAAGCAACCTAGATGTCCACAGACAGATGAATGGATAAAGAAGTTGTGGTACATATACACAATGGAATATTACTCAGCCATATAAAGGAACACATTTGAGTCAGTTCTAACGAGGTGGATGAAACTAGAACCTATTATACAGAGTGAAGTGAGTCAGAAAGAGAAAGATAAATACCGTATTCTAACACATATATAAGGAATATAGAAAAACGGTACTGAAGAATTTATTTACGGGTCACAGTGGAGAAATAGAGAACAGACTTATGGACATGGGGAGAGGGGAGGAGAGCGTGAGATGTATGGAAAGAGTAACATGGAAACTTACATTACCATATGTAA
>NW_011494529.1:1703634-1707169 GCF_000754665.1 Bison bison bison
ATGCTAAGCCCTCCAAGGACTTAACACCTAACTGCAGTTTCAGCTGCTCCTTGGAGTGGAATTTTAAACCAATCAGTCTGGAATTTCCTCATCAAGACCAATCAGAGAATCTACTTAATAAGTCCTACCAGAAATAATCCACTCTTTTAACTTCCTTGTCCTACCCTCCTTCCTATAAAACCCTTACATTTTTGTATAGAACCTTGGAGTACCATTCTATTTGATAAATGGGATGCATCCCAGTTATCATGAATAATAATAATTCATGAATAATGATATAATAATTCATGAATAATAATATTCATACATCATTTAATAAAGACAAACAGACCTTCAAATTTACTCAGTTTAATTTTGTTTAACAATCTCCTTCCCCACTTTATGTTTTCTTACTACCATTACTATCTAATTAACTATATATATTTTGCCTTGTCTTGTCTTGAAAGTGTGAAAGTTGCTCAGTCATGTCCAGCTCTTTGTGACCCTACAGACTATACAATCCATGGAATTCTCCAGGCCAGAATACTGAGTGGGTAGCTTTTCCCTTCTCCAGGGTATCTTCCCAACCCAGGGATCGAACCCAGGTCTCCTGCATTGCATGCAGATTCCTTACCAGCTGAGTCACAAGAGAAGCCCTGTCTTGCCTTATCACTTCATATTAGAAGGTGAGGACATGAAATTTGTCTGTTTTATTCACCACCATATCCCCCTTATGTAGAACATGTTTAATATTTGATGAATGAAAGAATATCTCTTGATTTCCTATGATTTGCGTTTGTTGTTGTTGTTGTTCAGTTGCTCTGTCATGTCTGACTCTTTGCAACTCCATGGACTGCAGCATGCCAGGCTTCCCAGTCCTTCACCATCTCCTGGGGCTTGCTCAAGCTCATGTCCATTGAGTCGGTGATGCCATCCAATCATCTCGTCCTCTGTTGTCCCCTTCTCCTGCCTTCAATCTTTCCCAGCATCAGGGTCTTTTTCAATGAGTCAGCTCTTTGAATCAGGTGGCCAAAGTATTGGAGCTTCAGCTTCAGCATCAGTGCTTCCAATGAACATTCAGGATTGATTTCCTTTAGGATTGACTGGTTTGAACTCCTTGCAGTCCAAGGGACTCTGAAGAGTCTTCTCCAACACCACAGTTTAAAAGCATCCATTCTTCAGCCCTCAGCTTTCTTTACCAGCTCTCACATCCCATACATGACTGGAAAAACCATAGCTTTACCTAGATGCACCTGTGTCAGCAAAGTTATGTCTCTGCTTTTTAATATGCTGCCTAGGTTTGTCATAGCTTTTCTTCCAAGAAGCAAGTGTCTTTTAATTTCATGGCTGCAGTCACTATCTGCAGTGACTTGGAACCCAAAAAATAAAGTCTATTATTGTTTCCATTGTTTCCCCATCTATTTGCCATGAAGTGATGGGACCAGATGCCATAATCTTAGTTTTTTGAATGTTGAGTTTTAAGTCAGGTTTTTCACTCTCCTCTTTCACCTTCATCAAGAGGTTCTCAAGTTCTTCCTCACTGATTCGCATTTCGATGGTCCCAAACAAAAGTATGGCACAAACGAAGAGTGGTGCAGTGGTAAAGAATCTGCCTGCCAAAGAGAGAGATGCAGATTTGATCCTTGGGTCAGAAAGACCCCCCAGGATAGGAGATGACAACCCACTCCAGTATTCTTGCCTGGGAAATCACGTAGAGAGAAGAGCCTGGCAGGCTACAGTCCTGAGTCAAAAAGAGTCAGACGTGACTGAGGGACTGAGCACGCACACAAACAAAAGTATAGAATTGACATGTAAATAATCAGTTATATTTCTATTCTGCAAAAATATTGCAAAGAATTAAGAAGAAATACGGCATACCTCTGACAGAATGAAGATCTGAAGTTGTTTTTGCCACTTAAATGGTACTATGCTTAAGTTTCAGTTTTTTCACCTGTTAGACAGGATTCATAAAAAACCTGCCTTGTCTGCTTATTCTGGAGTTGTCTTCTACCTCAACTAGTTATCCAAACTTCTTTCTCAAGGGCTCCTGGGCTACCCTTGCTTCTGATGAACTGTCCTTCTAGATGATATTAGCACACAAGGACAGAGTGAGTTCCTTAGACAGCAAAGAGATCAAACCAGTTAATCCTAAAGGAGAACAACCTTGGATATTCCTTGAAAGGACTGATGCTGAAGCTGAAGCTCCAATACTTGGGCCACCTGATCTGAAGAGCCGACTCACTGGAAAAGACACTAACGCTGGGAAAGACTGAGGGCAAGAGGAAAAGGGGTGACAGGGGGATGAGATGGTGGGAGGGCATCATCGACTCAATGGACGTGAGTTTGAGCAAACTCCAGGAGGTAGTGAAGGACAAGGAAGCCAGCGTGCTGCAGTCCATGGGGTCACAAAGAGCCAGACAGGACTGAGAGACTGAGCAACAGTGGGTGAAAGGACTTAACTTGGCCGCAGTGCAAGAGCTTGATTTGATTGCAGTTTCAGGGTAAGCCAACAGAGGGCATGACTACCAAAATACGAATAAGTAAGCTTCGTTGCATCTGCTAATAGAGTACTTAGAAGGGAAAGCCACAGGCTGGCCCTGGCTGGATCAGAACACATTTTGGGTGAAGCATCCTATTCTGGGGGAAAACACTGTTTTGCGTAAGTTATAAGGCCTTCTGGAAATACGATCATATAAAGAATGAATGAATTGGGGGGATATTTAGGATAAACAACAAAAAGGAAAATGACAAACTGTCCTCTACACTTCCCACCAGTTTTTTTTCCTCTCGTCCCCAGCAAGTGTAGTGGAGGAATTGTCTTTGCATGTGACTTAAGTAATCCTACCTACTCTCCGCCTACATCATTTTCAAAAGCCCACTCCCTTCCAGTTGCCATCCCCAGGGTCTGACCCTGACTTCATGACACCGTCTCTGGCTTTCCTCCTGCTGCTGGGCCACTCTTGTGTCTCTGCTATTCTACATACCCCTCATGGCTCAGGCCTGGCCGTTTCCCCCTTGTACACTCAGGATCTAGGGTACAGCATCCACATTCCCACAGCTTTAAATTTCAATGATGTGCTGACAATTCCCAGCTTAGTTTGTTATATCCAATTGCCAACTCAATATCTGCATTTTAATACCTCAAAGCCGTATTAAAATTAATACAACCAAATCCAAATTCTTGATCCAACAACCAAATCCCTTCAATTCATTTTCCTTTTAGTTTTCCTCTTCTGAGTAGATAGCACCTCCAGCTGCCTAATTAGAAACCCACTAGGTATAATCTCAGAGAAGGCAATGGCACCCCACTCTAGTACTCTTGTCTGGAAAATCCCATGGACAGAGGAGCCTGGGAGGCTGCAGTCCATGGGGTCGCTAAGAGTTGGACATGACTTAGCGACTTCACTTTCACTTTTCACTTTCATGCATTGGAGAAGAAAATGGCAACCCACTCCAGTGTTCTTGCCTGGAGAATCCCAGGGACAGCAGAGCCTGGTGGGCTGCCATCTATGGGGTTGCACCGAGTCGGACACGACTGAAGTGACTTAGCAGCAGC
>NW_011494529.1:1707269-1723314 GCF_000754665.1 Bison bison bison
GGTATAATCTTGAAAATACCCGATTGCTGGCTGGTGATTGCCCATCTGGAAAGGTGCTAAGGTGCTAGGATGCTAACCATACTGATGCTTATTCTGAATAATCTACCACCAAATCCTCTGGACTCTGCCTCCAAAATACTTCTCAAGTCTGCTTTCTTTTCATCTCCCCAGTCACCATCCTAATTCAATCCACCATCATTGGTTGCCTTTTACCTGGAATCCCCACTTACTCTCTTCTACACAAGAGCCAGTTATTGTTTGAAATATAAAATGGATAATGACCCTCCCCTGCTTAAATCCTTTCAGTGGTCTCTCTTTGTACCTGGAATAACATTAAGACTCCCTAATTATACAAGTGTCCTTTCCAGAATTACTCCTCTAATCCCATCTATATCAACCCCTCCTCCCCACATTCCAGTTCGTTCTGCCTGGAGTCCTTCCCCACCCCCCGCCCAACTTGGTTTGGCCCCTGAAGCCAAACCAGTTGGCCTGGCATCAGCTTAAATGTCACTTCCATTATACCAACCTTCTTTGATTACCTATGTTTAATTTTTCCTGTTTTCCTCTCTGTAGCACTCTGAATATTCCTCACAAATTGTCATGATATTAATACATATTTGTATGATTGTTAACAGTCTTTCCAGCCAGTCCATCCTAAAGGAAATCAGTCTTGAATATTCATTGGAAGGACTGATGCTGAAACTGAAACTGCAATACTTTGGCTACCTGATCCAAAGAACTGACTCATTGGAAAAGACCCTGATGCTGGGAAAGATTGAAGGCAGGAGAAGGGGACAACAGAGGATGAGATGGTTGGATGGCATCACCGACTCAATGGTGATGTTTGAGTAAACTCTGGGAGTTGGTGATGGACAGGGAGGCCTGTCGTGCTGTGATTCATGGGTCGCAAAGAGTCAGATACAAATGAGCAACTGAACTGAACTGAAAACCTTCTTAAGGAATACAGCAGATGGGGTTCAATTTTCTGAATTGCCACAGAACACAGTGAAATTGGTTTGGGGTCTTTTTAAGAAGAAAAAATTCTAGCAACTAAGGCAGTTACAGAAAGGAAAGGCTCAGCTGGTTAGGACATGAGCCCCCACAAAGCAAGCACTCAAGTAGAGACTCAAACTCTATGGATTTAGGATATGGTGAAGGGGATTCCTATGTTGTAGTTGTTGTTTAGTTGCTAAGTCATGTCTGATTCTTTTGTGACCCCGTGGATGGTAGCCCGCCAGGCTCCTCTGTCCATGGGATTCTCCAGGCAAGCATACTGTAGTGGGTTGCCATGCCCTCCTCCAGGGCATCTTTCGGACCCAGGGATCGAACCTGCGTCTCTTATGTCTCCTGCATTGGCAAGTGGGTTCTTTACCACTAGTGTCACCTGGAAGCCCATGTGGTGTCAGGCAAATCACCTGGTGAAAGGGTACAGACCTGGCCTTAGACCCTCACACCAGGAGATATGCCTCATTCTGCATATAATGAAGTAGGGTCTACACACGGAGCCAGGAAGAGTGAAGTGCAGAGAGTCAAACAAGCAGCTGGAAGCAGAGCTGAACTTCACAGTGGGTGCTCAGCAACAGGAGGGAAAGATACACCCTTCCCCCCCAGTACTACATGGAGAGGGTTTGGGATGTAGGAAATACACACTCCATGGATGTTCTAGGAAGAAAGCTTTTGAACTTTAATAAACTTTCAGGAGCCCATATAAACTGTGAAACCGAAGTCATAGTTCTATTTGGGTAAAAGTTAAATATTTTATCTAGCTAGAAAATACAAAAACATTTGGCAGCACCATCTTACTGGGTGGTAAGGCCTCTCCTTGATCCCTACCCTGAAATAAAAGGGCCTCTCAACAACTGATAATATTAAATCCTAGGAGCAACTTAGGATCCCCCAGCTCCTGCCTATTTTTCAGAAGTGGAATACAAGGGGCTGGATAGGAAATAGGAAGGATTTTCACTGATAGTTTGGTCTTTTGCAGAGAAACAAACAGATAAACCCATCATCCCCAGAATGACTTGATAGCCCCAAGGCATCTATATCAACAATCTTGGTCTTAAGAGTTGATTGGTCTCCCAGACTTGAAGAAGGAGATAATCTGATCTTGGAAAGGTATGCTCAGCTAGATACAAGTTTGAGGAGACAAAGACGTCTTGGTTCAGCCCTGCTGTCTGAAGTGCTCTTCGCCCAGCAAGACCAGGGACCAGGCATGGAGGTAAGACTGGAAGACGGCTTAATTTGTGTGTTTAACTTGTGAGGAAGGGGGAGGCAAACAGGCTAACAGGAATTTTGGTCTTTTTTTGGTTGTTGTTTAAAGTAAATCTTGAACTACTGGGCGTGAACTTCCATAGTAGATTCCAAGGACAGCAAATGTGTTCCTCACCCTGCAGCAAGCAGGCTTGCCGCTGCTGTCACCTGGTGTCCAAGGCAGACACGGACATTCTAAGTGGAGAGGGGGTGGGGGATGGACAGGGATTCTGGCGTAAGGCAGAGAGGCTTCTGGGTCCTGAGGTGATGAGGTCTAAGGTCTGTGCAACCTGAAAGAGCCGTGGTGCCTGGAGTCCTTGGACCTGGCGAGGGCGAGCTCCAACTTGTAGGACCCACAACCTATGGTCTGGCCCTTTTACATCACTCAGCTCAGCAACCCTTCCCCTCATCCCTCAGGCCCCCAGGGGCCCTGAGGAGGCAGATGTGCTCTTTGCTCCCACTTACCCTTCACAATCATTAGTGAAGTGAAGTCACTCAGTCGTGCCCAAATTTTACCGACCCCATGGACTGCAGCCTACCAGGCTCCTCTGTCCATGGGATTTTCCAGGCAAGAATACTGGAGTGGGTTGCCATTTCCTTCTCACAGTCATTAACCTGGTTCAAAACCTGCAAGTCCTCTAAGTCTCTGTTCTTCCCCATTGTTGCACATGGTGCTGTGATAAGCATCCCAAGAGAGGCTCTTTAAGATGGAGAACTAGATATGGAACTGCTGGGTGATGGGGATACATGTATTAAATTAATAGTGTCCTAAGCTGCTATGTGGGTTCACCAGCTTAGACTTACCAGATGCTTAATGAAAGTACTTTGTTTTCTTGTATCTCCGTAACCGTGTTAGGGTCAAACATTCAGTAAATGTCTACCTGAGCAGAGGGAGACCACTGACCCAAAGCAGGAGGAGGAGGAGGTCTCTTCCCCTGAGGAGAGGGAGACCACGGACTTGAAAGAAGAAAAGGAAGCTTCCCTACCTCGGGAGGGGCAGAATATTGATTTGGAGGAAGAGGAAGAGGAAATCACTTCACCTGAGGAGGGGGAGACTTGTGAAAGGAAAGAAGAGAAGGAGGTAGTCACTCCACTCGAGGGCAAGATGTGTGAAATGAAGGATGGGGAAGAGGCCTTATCCTTTCAACTTATGGAACAAAGAGAGACCCGTGAATCCCTGGAAGAGGAAGAACCAATAAGCGTGTTCCCCCCTCCAAATGAATTCTCCCCTCACTCCGTGTTTCCCCCTCCAACTGCTCCAACCCCTCACTCCGTGTTTCCCCCTCCAACTGCCCCAACCCCTCACTCCATGTTTCCCCCTCCAAATGAATTTCCCCCTCCCAGAGCATTTCTCCTTCAATATTTATCTCCTTAGATTTTTGTCTCCTTAAACCTTGACCTTAGGAAGGTATCTGTTCTGATACCTTCATGCCTTATTTAGGTTCTTGTGACATTTAATTTTTTTGTTAAAAACAAAACTTCAATCAGAATTGTATGTTCTATATCAGAGCCATGTATGTTGATACATTTTCTAATTGAATAATAAAACACAAGTCTTTATTGCATAGACCCTAGGATAACTACCTTTGCTCAAAAACAGGTTTGGGGTGGATTATGTTTTGAAGAATTGAGAAGTGAAAATATTTTCCAGCTAAGTATTTACATTGCATCAAATGTACATCCAGGACATTACAATGCATAAAAGCTTGAGCTTCTTGCCTAGAACTTTCTTGACTTGCTGGTCTTGTAAAGGAATGAGATTAGCCTTTAGATCTGTTAGGACCCAAATCTTATAATGAGCTTCCCTGGTGGCTCAGTGGCAAAGGATCCTCCTGCAATGCAGGAGACACAGGTTTGATCCCTAGGTTGGGAAGATTCCCTCAAGTAGGAAAGGGCAACCCACTTAGGTATTCTTGCTTGGGAAATCCCATGGACAGAGGAGCCTGGTAGACTGTAGCCCATGGGGTCACAAAAGAGTTAGGCACAGCTTAGCAATTAAACAACAACAACAACAAAATCTTGTACAAACTCCACACTCATGCCCAACTTGCATCCTAGATTCACAGTACAAATACACTAGAGACAGAGAGAAAGACTGTCAGGTTAAGGTGACCCCTGAGAAAGTTGGCATCTTAAGATGAGGGCACATTATAGAACAATCAAAATGAGCTTGCTTTGTCCCATGCCTGGCATTTGGTGTAACTTAATGGAGTAGAAAGCCCATCTGATTAAAGCTTTTATTTAGAATCTAGTGACACTGATTCTAGTAACATCAGAATACACTGATTTTAATGTATTTGTTTTAAAAACATGGTCTGAAGTGTGAAATGTTTTAAGTTTGGAATGGAGTGAAAGTGAAGTTGCTCAATCGTGTCCAACTCTTTGCAACCTCATGGACTATAAGCCTGCCAGGCTCCTCTGTCCATGGGATTTTCCAGGCAAGAGTACTGGAGTGGGTTGCCATTTCCTTCTCCAGGGGATCTTCCCAACCCAGGGATCGAACCTGGGTCTCCTGCATTGCAGCAGATGCTTTACCCTCTGAGCCACCAGGGAACACAAAATTGAAGTAAGAAGAAGCAAAGTGACTTGGCCACATCACCATCTGATGGCACACATCTCAAATGCCACCTAGAAAACCACCACACTTCCAGGATTTTAAGAGGAATTTTAGCCTCCTCTGACTTCAAGACAATGTTATTATAATGAGAGCAATAAAGTGTGTGTTATGTTGCTTCTGTCGTGTCAGACTCTTTGTGATTCCATGGACTGTAGCCCACCAGGCTCCTCTGTCCATGAGATTCTCCAGGCAAGAATACTGGAGCGCCATTCCTCCTCCAGGGGATCTTCCCAGCCCAGGGATCAAACCCACATCTCGTATGTCTCCTGCACTGGCAGGTGAGTTCTTTACCACTAGGGCCACCTGGGAAGCAATGACAGACAGACAGCAATAAAGAATCACTTACTTAACGCTTCCCTGGTAGCTCAGACAGTAAAGAATCTGCCTGCCAATGCAGAAGACCCCAGTACAATCCCTGGTTTGGGAAGATCCACTGGAGGAGGAAAAGGCAACCCATTCCAGTATTCTTGTCTGAGGAATACCATGGACAGAAGAGCCAGGAGGGCTACAGTCCATGGGGTCGCCAAGAGTCAGACATGACTGAGAGAATAACACTTTCACTTTCCACTTTATTGAATGCTTAACACTTATAATCCACTATTTTTATTAAATGCTACACCTCATTTAATTCTCACAGAAACCTTGGAAGAAAGGAGAAATGATCCAGTTTCCTAGAGGAAGCTGAAGAAGTATTTTTGAAGTATTCAAAAATACTCAACTTTTTGACACTAAAACCTACATGTCCTACAGAACGTACCTGAGGTCATCACTTAAACTTTTCAAACCGGTAGCTCTTGGTCCGTTTCCTTAAGTTTATCACCCCCTTTCTGGCACCACTTGGCTTTCTACCCATAAGGAACCCTCACAGATAGCTGGTCTTAACCCTGGCTACATAATAAATCATGTGGGAAGCTTTAAAATATTCCAATGTTCAAGCCACATCCCAGACCAAATTCCATGGGGTGAGACCCAGGAACTGATACTAGAGTCAGCAATTTGATTGGGCAATCAAGGTTAAGAACTACTCACATGTACCTTTATAAAGAGGGGATACTGGTAGGTTGAGATGGGTATCCAGACATAGAGAAAAGAGCAGTGCAAATCTTTGCTCATCTCTAAAGCATGCACTACCCAGTGGGTTTCAGATTGCTCTCTGAACTAGAAGCATCAGCAACACCTGGCGGCTTGTTATAAAGGGAAATTTGTGGATCCACCCCAGTCCAACAGAATCAGAAGCTCTGGGAGTGGGACCCAGCAATGCATCTGTTTAACAAGCCCTCCAGATGATCCTGGAGCATGCTGAAGTTTGAGAAGTGCTTTTCTCAAATGTCAAAATCACTTCTTTATTCATTCATAGAAAATGATTATCCTCAAAGGAAAGCCATCAAACTCAAATGCTGTGAAACACTTCTTACCCTCTTTTTTAGAAATAACATTACCTCCATCTTTTTTCCTATGTCCTTTGCTCCCAACTAGTCCCTTGCATTCTACTGACTTGCCACCAACTTTGAAAGGGAGAAATCAATTATTTTAAAGATTGCCAGTGATTGATCTGACAGCTGCCTTCCCACAGTTTTATTTACTTTTGTCTCATTGTAAGTGCCGTGTTCTTAAAATTCTTTTCTCCTTTAGGGTCTAGGACCTGTATTCTTAAACTCCTGGAATTTTCTAGGATATTTCCTTTTGTGTGCACATGATTTAAAATTAAGTAATATAGTACATGATAAAAAATTCAACACTCTTATTCCCTAGAGACATACTGAATATTTCTCTTTTCAATTCTAGAGATATAAGCTAAATAATATACTTTATAAGACTACTTTGAACTTTATCATCTTGATCACATCTATAGACTACTCAGTCACATCTATAGACTACTTATTCCAACAGATGAAAATTTAGCTTGCCAAAATCTTACACTTACCTTTTATATTTTTAAGTTCTACTTGTTTCCTGTGTTTCTTTATATGTGTTAAATACTTAAATTTTTGTAGTTTTAACAATTTCCAACAATCTTATTTCAACTCCAAAGATTTAACTCTCATATTTTCCTATGAACACATCTCAAACTGTCATGCTACTAATATTTCATGCATCATGATGTTTCATTCTGTGGGTTTTATTATGACTTACGTAAATGTTATTCATATTGAGCCGACTACTGTTGTATGTTTACATTTCTCTCCCCCTTTCTTTGGTACAAGTTTATTGTCCTCAAGGTGAATAATAAATCTCATTTTGTTTAATTTTTTACATATTATAATAATTCAGCCCCAAACTTTCCACCTGACCTTAAACCTCCAATGCAGTTAAATATACAAGGTAATCCATCTGTCCCTCTTTTTTCCCTCTTTAATTCAGAGGAATCTCTCTTAGAGTCTTCTGGTCCCCCTGCTTCAATTTGGATAAACTGTTCTCTCTGCCTGCTGCATAGCTGTCCTAGGACTTCCCTGTTCCTCAGCTTTAGATCCCCTGGCTTCCCTCTCTCTTACTTTCTTCTTTTGTTGGAGTATATCCTAATTTTCTCAGGGAGCAGAAGAGAGTCAGAAGTCAGGGGGATTAATAAGCGTGTGTCTGGGAGGTCCTTGAGGGCATCTTCCAGAACACATACAAACAAAAACTGATGTAAAAGGGCCCAACTGCTGGTTAGGAGAGACATGCCATGCTCAAGATAATATAGAGAAAACAGTGACTTCTCTTGGGAGACCTAGACTGAAAATGAAACAGAAAAAATAAGACACAGGATTAATTCAGGAGATCCAGCGTCCAACATCGAGGAACTGAAAAAAGAGAAACAGAAAGAGAGAAAAAACAAGAAATGAAGTAAATTTAACTTAAGGTCCATTAATAAGTGAACAAGTTAAATAAAAGAAGAAAAATACCTGTACACTACATTCTAAAGCTTTCAAAGAGAAAAGCATAAGCTATTAGGTTGGCCAAGAAATTCCTTCTCCTGCTGTCCATCGTTGTTACTGATTCCAAGTCTTATTCTCTGTGTTTGTCTCTACTGTTTCATTTATTCAGCCAATACCTATGAAGTATGTGTCAGGCAGTGGGAATGTCAACCCCAAGAAGTTGTGGATGGCCATGTTTATCCCATTTCCAGCACTGAAGTCTTCCCAAGCTTTGGTAGCACACTTCCTCTGTCTGCTGGATATCTCTACCTTGAGTGCCTCCAAACACAACGTTCTCTTCTCTCCCAACATACCCTTCCTGTATTTCCTAGTTTAGTTACTGCTGCCTTAATCCACATTCTATACGCTAAAAGGTCTGGATCCAGAGAAAGCCCCACAGGCTCCTGTAGTGACAAAAATCCCTGATACACTCATTTTATCCTCTGTGTTCTCAAAGAAAGAGGTAAAAACAAAAATTTGTATAAGAGTCTGGGTTATCTGGCTTTGTCCAAAAAAGGTTGGATGGTAATTCATAGACAAAAGTGCTAAACCAGGCAAACTTTCAAAACCAGGCAAATCTAGGCAAACTCTACCTCCAAATATAGTTGAGAATATTTAAAATGATCCCTACATCCAAATCAATTCCCACTGACCAATTTTTATTTGACAATAAGATACCATCAGACTTCAAGGGCAGGAATAGCTGCTTTTTTACTATACCTAGCACTAGCAATTTAAACTACAGGAAGAAGCTTTCAGGAGTGTTGGTGGTCTCCTCCACTCTCTTCCCCTTCTCCACCCCATGGTCTGCTGACCCAGATCTAATCTTCCCTGTGCCATCAGCAGTTGCTGATCGCTTTGCATGTGCACCAACAAGAAGTATTTTCCACAACATCAGACACAATTATCTGACCTTCCTACTGCTCTGCCACTGGGCTGGCTTACCTGATCATGAAAATAATCACCTACTGACAAGTCAGCTGTGATAATGTATTGCTGGTACCACTCCATGCACAGTGTTTCAATTAAAGTGAATACGACTATGCAACTGAAAGGCGTCCGACACAAGATGTAAGAATTTCCCGAGTTCTGTCTCTAAAGCTTTTAGCAGCACGTGTGCCCCATACCCACACACGTACACATACAGAGTTGAGTAGATCACAACCGTCAAAATCCCAAAGGATTCTATTACGTTTTTAACAGCACCTGTTAGACAAATAACACCACCATCTAATGTAATTAACGCAAGAGAACGCTTTGAAACCAAAAGTCATTTTCTTAAAATGCAGAAATAGGAAAAATAAGGAATCCCTTCAGAAGTATGTTAATAGTGGCAATTTGGCTGAATGGAGCATTAACTTCTGCACAGGGAGACCGTGCGCTCATCTCCACTTAAGGAACTTTACATGGTGAATGTCATACTTTCACATTGTGCCTTCCCGTTTCTTTGTGAAGAAGATGGAGCTGAATAAATTACACTGGAAAATAACAACGTCAATAATACTAGATTCCACTAAGGGAAACACTTTCCCCACTCCCTCCCCCCACCCCAACCCCCTCCTGTACATAGTTATCCTCTGAAACAACTTTCTGGTAAAATCCTGTATAACTAATGGGCCACAGCTCTGTGATTGAAGAGTTGCACTTGCATGGCCTCTAGGGGTCAGCATAACTCGAAGGAAAGGCAAGAGCTGGAAACAAGAAAAAGCCAGGATTTGCAGGCTCTGAGGAAGACTGAGGGGTGGAAGGCGAAATGACAGGTAACCCCTGAGGATGAGGACATGAGGAAGCCGTCTCTGGGACTCTACACCCAGTCCACTCAGTTTCCATTTGTGTTCAACAGAAACTTGGGGACCCAGATCATTGAATAATACGTTGCCTATCACATAAACTCCCTGGAAACCCCTGGCAGTCTTTTACAACTCCCTTCCGTGTGTTGAAAGCCACCGACTTTGGTTAAATGTATGTTTTGGCACTTTTGACTTAGACCTCTGAGATGGTGAGACTTAAGCACCATAAATTGTTCCTCCCCAAAGTAATGGTTTTTCAATTCGAACTTATTAAAGACTAGAATGATTAGAGGGGCTGGCTAGCCCTTTCTCTGAGATACTAAATGGTGAGTTTTATTCTTTTTACCTATAGACCATTTAATATTACCCCTGCAGAAGGATGGTGTTTATAATCATAGATTCTGGGGGGAGCTCGGTAATGAAACTGGCTGCCAGTCGCTGCTCTAGCTCAGTGCATGACATCAATCTCAGAGATACTCGGAGTGCTGAAAGAGAAGGAGGGGTGACTAAGAGCACACCTTGTTTCTACTTCCTGGTATATTTCCCTGTGCCTCTGGAGAATACTCTTGGGGACCACAGCTGAAATATGATTGTCTGCCTTAGTTGATGACTACTATGTAGTATTTAGCAGTGCTGGCAATCATTTATGCTACAGGAAAAAAGCACTGTTACTTTTCCTGTCCTTTAAAGGACTGGAAGAAAACAGCGCTTGGACAGTTCAGACGCAGTTTTGGGGTATAAGAAAAGAAATCATTTCCTATTCCATGCAAACTCTGATTTACAAAAGAACACCAGAAGCTAAAAGCCTTGTTGATTTATCATGTGAAGCAAAGAGTAATTTTTCTCCCCTTGTTATGCTTTCATATAATCATGCTCACTGCCTGTATGGGTGGCATTAAAGAATTTCTGAATAAAAATAATAATTTCTTGCTTTCAACCTTCATAATTCACATCAGCAAGCACCCTGCTGGGTGGTGATGCCTCCTGCCAGTGGCGCTCAATCGTTTTTGCTCGCCACTTATCTGCCTCTCCCAGCTGCGAGTTCCATTGATCGCAATACCTGCAGGATAATGCGCCCGTAGGCGTTCTTCAGCAGATTAACCACGTCTGCGTGAGACAGCCCATCCAAAGGTTGCCCATTAATGCTGACAATCCGATCTCCAACCTGGAAGTACAAAAGTGGGAGAAAAATCACTATCATTAAGAAAAATTAAATTTGAGAAGAATGCTTAAAATTCTTTGTAAGTCATATTTCCCATTTGTGGCTATTGTGAAGATTCTGTGTTTCTACTGTGTATGCATGCTCCAGAAGCATGAGGAATTTTTATGGCTTTCGCCCAAATACAGACCAATCAGAGAAACAAGAAGGGGGTCAGATTTGATTATTAAAAGGCCCGGCAGGCCACTTTTGTACCGGGGCAATGGTGGTGTTGCATACATCCATTTGCTACTAATAGTGGGATGCACAAATTACCTGTTCAATGAAGCTCTAATGAGGAAGCCAAATATTTTCTGCTTTATTTTTTTCCACCTAAATTAAGATTAAGGTGTGATGGGGGAAAAAAATCATAAGAATGTTGATGCTTTCGGTGGAAGGAAGATTCTAAGGTCAAATCTTTCTCAGGTGAAAATCAATTTCAGGTGGCACGTGGTGCTAAAAATGATATGGGAAGCTTTGCAAATGAGCTGCAATTTCATCTTTCACTGAGAAGCTTTGATATAAACTATATTTTTATATGCTTAGGGTCATAATGAATTTCAGGTACAAACTGTCGCCAATGCATTTTGCCCACAGTGTGGGTCTCTGATGGCTGCTGGAATTCCAGTTTAAACCACTGCCCACCAATGCCCCTGGCAACCACGTCCTGTCCCACCCCACCCCATCACATGGTGTGAGCACTTCCCCACCCGCTCTGTTTACTTTAAGCTTCTGTGTCCGTGCAGCCACACCACTGGCCTGAATCATGGCAATAAATATTGGGATATCTCCTAAGGGACTTCCTTTTCCTCCAGCAATGCTGATTCCGAGGGCATCACTGGGCTCCTAAAAAAGAGAAGAAAAACAATGCTTATATGTTTAACGAAGAGTCACAACCTGATGGTCCCCAGAGAGTTGCTGAACAAAATTCCTCTGTGACACAGGAGGTCAAGTGAGCATAGGAATTAACTTCAGTGCTTTTGAAGTCAGAAAGACCAGTGTTTCAGCTCTTCATTAACTGAAGTACTTAATTAGCTGGGACAGGGGAATGGGAGGTGGTGTCCTAGGAAGTTCCTTAACCTCTTAGAGCTTCCATCTCTTCATAAAGTGGGAAGAAAACCACCTACCTCACAGTGTTGATCTGAAGATTAAATGAGGTGATATAGTACAGTCCTGGACCACAGAAAAAGCTCAGTAAAATGCAACAGTAGGAGTAAAAAATTTAAAAAAAAAGAAAGAAAGAAAAAAGCAAACCCTATGCTACCGCTGTTCAGTGGCCAATTTTGATGCAGACTTGGCAAGTGTGTCCTCATATGGTGTTTATGATTAAATTACCGCACATATCATGCTCTTCTGGGTGTGAACAAACACACTTGGCTCTGAAGGAGCTGCAGGACCGAGTTAGAACAAAGGATCTTCAAGGACGCCCACTGCAGTGACTACAGAGTTTGGAGAGAGAAGCAACACGTGGCTGAAAATGTTCCCTAAGATCATTAGGTGAGACTGTTTGGCTCATTCTGACTCTGCTAAAGAGACCCTGGCCTTTGTCCAGGTTTCTCTTACATGTATATCACAGGGTTAATATTTTAAAAATCACTAAAAGAACAAATGGTAAGTTCCAGTTTCAACGTGGTGGCATACATACCCTATGGCATCTTGCTCCTACTGATTAAAATGAAGACCTCTTGCCAAAACTTAGAGAACAACTACCTGAGGCTTCTGAAAAGTAAAGAAACTCAAATTGTGGTGGAGAGCTAAAATTTGGAGAAACAATAGCAGAGGGTACATTTTCCAGTTGTTTTCCGTACAGCTTTGACCTGAAGTCAAGGGGCTATAAAATTGGCTGTTGTTGTATTCAATTACTCAGTCGTGTCCAACTCTTTGCAGCCCCATGGACTGCAGTCTGCCAGGCTTATCTGTCCGTGGAATTTTCCAGACAAGAATACTGGAGTGGGTTGCCACTTCCTCCTCCAGGGGATCTTCCCGATCCCGGGATTGAACCCGAGTCTCCTGTGTCTCCTGCATTGGCAGGTGGGTTCTTTACCTCTAGTGCCACCTGGGAAGCCCCCATAAAGTTGGTGCAAATTGTTAAAACTTTGAGGTTAACTCATCTTTCTGGTCAGGGGAAAGAGGAAAAGGAGACCTGGTGGCTGGAGAATGAAGGAAGAAAACTAGAGTAGAAAGAGTCAGAGAGAGGGATCCCGGGAACCCACAGAATTCTGAAGCTCAACTCTAAGCCACACTCATCAGGGACAGCCCCACACTCAGGAACTGAACTGAGATTTGAACCACCACTCATACCATAACTTGCAATATGAGCCTAACTGGGTGGATACTGCTAAAACATAAACAACATTCTTCAGGGTCTATATAGCATAACATTTAGCAGGGTCGGAAAAACCCCGTTACTTGACATGCAAAGAACCAGGGAAATGTGACAAATTTTCTTAAGTTCTTTCAAATATGTAGGACAGTTTAAAGCCAAGATGATACCATTGTCTGGCAGGGCTCTCAAATTATGCAGCCCATGTTAACATATGATAACAAGGACATACATGTTAGGGGAGTGGTTTGGGAAAAAGGACCTACAGGGTTGCAAGGCTTCTGTAGTTTTACCTGATCACTTAAAAATATACATAGGTCAGTGTGCTTCAATTTTACCTCGGTAAAGTTGGAAAAAGGAAAAAGAACAGAATGACCAAAAAACCATACAAGAAAAAACTTCAACGCCCTGTTTTCCAAAGTTTGTGCCCAGCTTCTATATGCATCTGAATGCATCAATAGTAAAGCCCTACATGCAAATGGCAAGATGCGTTT
The DNA here is from genome assembly GCF_000754665.1 of Bison bison bison. Taxonomy (NCBI): domain Eukaryota; kingdom Metazoa; phylum Chordata; class Mammalia; order Artiodactyla; family Bovidae; genus Bison; species Bison bison. The sequence goes on from NW_011494529.1 coordinate 1,720,836, forward strand.
CATTATAAAGTTTCTGCTCTGACTATATGTAGAAAAACAGGGTGGGTAGGAACTGGCCTTTTTATAAAAGCCTGTAAAAACAAGCAGCTGAAATGACTAAGAAAACAGAAAATGATATGCTATAAATCTTGGAATGAGAAATTTATGGAATAATTTGGTTATGTTCAAATTCATTATGATGTTTCTTTAATTTATCCATAATTATGCACATATTGGTACATTTTAACTTCCCCATCCAAGGAACATTTGAGTTGCCACTCTGGTGGAAAGATACTTGGAATAATCAGGCAGATTTAGTCAAAGTTGCAGCCAATGACAAAGGATTCCACTTCCTGGACATTCATGATGAATTAGGTACTCTGCTAAGTACATTGTGTGCATGACCTCATTAATCCAAATAACAAGATTTACCTTGTGAGGTGTTAGAAGCCCAATCTACAGATGAGCAAACTGAGCTTAAGTAACTAGCCACAGGTCATAGAGCTAATAAATGGTAAAGTGTCTTTAAACATAAGTCTAATTGAGTCCAGAGAACCCAGTTAAGCTGGATATCACTTTACTACAGCTGAACTATGAATACAACAAAGTCATAATTTTTTTCATTACTTCTTGAATCCCAAATTTAATAATAAAGCATGAGCAAAATAAAAGTGCTTTTTAACACTCTGCATATCACACAGGAGTCTGAAAATTAGGACTTGATGAATTTATGAACTGAAACGCATCCTACACAGTCTTCTCCAGAGAGCAATTTAGCATTATGTATAAAAGCCTTTGAAAAACAAGTGTGGATTTTGACCCAACAATTTCATTTCTAAGAAATAATCCTAAAGAAAACACCCATGATATGAGCCAAAAAGAAAATACAAAGATATCTTTTGCTATAAAAGATAGCAAAAGTTGAGAAATATGCTACTTGTTTAATAAGAGGACATTGGCTAAGAAAAATTACAGCACATTTATATGATGGAATACTATGTTAACTGACAAAAATCATGCCATATGCTGTCAAAAAATACTGACTTGCATGACTAAGAGTCCATGCTGTAAAGTAAAAAAGGCAAGCTACAACAGTACGTCTAATTGATACCATTTTTTTTGTTTGTTTTTATAAAACTTAAACATGGTACACAAAATGAAGTGGATGGGATGCACCAAAAAATTCACAGTGGTCATGAACGTGCTTTGCTTTATTTTTCTAAGTATGTCTGTGTTATACAGACCATTTATTTACTTCAGTAACTTAAAAGAGCACACTAATAATCCAATACATTGCATTGAGGGGAAGATGTACATATTATGCAAATCTAAAACAAATCAGAAAAAAATAAAAAAAATCAATGACTTACCCTGATTATCTCAACAGTCCTTGGTCCCACATCTGTGCCTATAAAAAAGCAACAAATTAACTTTTTAAAAGTAAGAGATAACATATCTAGGATATAATATTGTCCCATGAAAATGGCATCATTTTCTCGGTCTTTAAGGAGAGAATACTGAGGCAAGAAGGCATTGTACCCTTTCTCAAAATTCTAACTGGCGACCATCTATCAGGGGTTATGTCCTCTATTTTTAGCAAGTCCTTCTGTTTGAGATAGATGTGGCCATAATCATTTGGTCTGACAAAAGCAGATGGACTATAGCAGCAGTTGCTTGGAATATGGTGAGTAAATGGCTTGGAGGGTGAGCCATTTGTGTCTCACAGCACATTTTTCTGCCTTAATCAAAGATAACTTTACCCAAGGAAAGACTTAAAACCCCCCTTCCCTGGCCCACCCATGATGGGATACACACTCTGACCTTCCTTGAGTGACCCATAATTTTTAAATTTTCTCTTTGGAAATGGTTTTCCTTTATGAAGTACTTTAGATTTCTGCTTTTCTTCTTTTCATGTGTAAAGTTAAGGCACATTTCAAACACAGATCTCTATGGCTTTCCTTCCTTTAGAACAGGGCTTTCAGAAACTTTGGGGCTCATGTGGCCGTGTTCAAAGGTTTAAAAACATTTTTGCTATACACCTGAAACTAACACAACATTGTAAATCAACTATACTCCAGTAAATTTTTTTTTTAAAAAGATTGGGTAACAGGATGGTTTTGCTGATGGTGTGTCTGAAGTAATACCTGAATTTTGGGGGGAAGGATCTGAAGCTCGTTTTGTGCCAACCAGGTTTTGCAGGCTGGTGATGACAGGAGCCAGGGAAGGATGGAAACTGCTGTGTGTGCTATGCTGACTCCCCTGAAAAGGAAACTCAGTGGTCAGTTTTAGAAATTCATACTTAATATTACTGTTTTACCTACTGAAGTAACCATAACCATGTAATAGAAAATTCTGTGGAGGCTAAAAAAGAGAACAAAAAGGAAAACTCACACTCCCTCTATCATCACCCTGCTGCTAAGTCACTTCAGTCGTGTCCGACTCTGCAACCACATAGACGGCAGCCCCCGTCCCTGGGATTCTCCAGGCAAGAACACTGGAG
>NW_011494529.1:1723414-1754419 GCF_000754665.1 Bison bison bison
CCATTGGAGAAGGCAATGGCACCCCACTCCAGTACTCTTGCCTGGAGAATCCCATGGACAGAGGAGCCTGGAGGGCTGCAGTCCATGGGGTCGCTGAGGGTCGGACACGACTGAGCGACTTCACTTTCACTTTTCACTTTCCTGCATTGGAGAGGGAAATGGCAACCCACTCCAGTGTTCTTGCCTGGAGAATCCCAGGGATGGGGGAGCCTGGTGGGCTGCCATCTATGGGGTCGCACAGAGTCGGACACGACTGAAGCGACTTAGCAGCAGCAGCAAATAACCCCATTTACCATTTGCTCCACTACATTCTCCATTCTATGTGCTTTTATACGTGGTTTCAATCATCAAGGTAGAAAGCATGCAGTAATTTCAGCTCTTTGTGTGCCACATGAAATCAGAAACATTTTCCTAGTGTGTTACACAGTGTTTACATATGATCAGTTAATGACACTAAGCGTCATTGGGGGGTGCATTTAACATGTATTTTCTTGTTACTCAAATACATGAGCTATTTTGGTAAAACAGGCTCTGGGAATTGGTGATGGACAGGGAAGCCTGGTGTGGTGCAGTCCATGGAGTCATAAAGAGTCAGACATGACTGAGCAACTGAACTGAAAATCTAGATCAACAGGAACTTGATTATATAGAATGCTCAACTGTAAGAAAAAGCAGCAAATATCAAGGGAATATGTTATTTTAGGAATATTAAAAATTTTTTTTTTCTCAAAGATTTTCCTAGAGTTGGTAATAATTCAGCTCAATCTGCTATCCCTCCATTGTGCCAAGTCACTTCAGTCGTGTCCAACTCTTTGTGACCCTGTGGACCATAGCCCATCAGGCTCCACTGTCCATAGATTCTCCAGGCAAGAATACTGGAGTGGGTTGCCACTTCCTCCTCCAGGGGATCTTCCTGATCCAGGAATCAAACCCAAGTCTCTTATGTCTCCAGCACTGGCAGGCAGATTCTTTACTACTAGTGCCCCTTCATTACTGTCCTTTTAAATAAATCTAATGTTTATTTAAATAAATTTAGATAATCTATAGCCATGTTTGACTGGGGCTATTTAATGAAAATCATATGCACAGTGAAGGATCTTCCCAATGCACACAACAATGACATCAATAATGAATAAAGAACTTTTTTCTATCAAATTCTCAAGGTTATGCCTTAATTGCCTCAAAATTTTAAAGTAAATCTAAGACTACAATTATCACCTGACAAATTATAATGTGATCCATTTCCTTAGTATGATGCAAGTTGCTTAATATTTTAATGTTCCTTAAATATGAAAAAATTTAAATTTATAGAAAAGTTGAATGATACAGTAGACATACCACCTAGATTCCAAAATTAATATTTTACTATATTTTCTTTGTTAGGGGAAATGCTTGGGAATAGCTTCCTCTTTTTCTCCATCTGGGTCATGGGCTGGTCTTCAGTTCATGAAGATGCAGGACACGTCCTTTTCACAGCCTGCTACTGGCCTCCTTCCCATTAGCTACCTATCAGTACAGATGCATTTCATGTGGGTCTTACTTTTAAGGATAAAGTAAGGATAAAATAAATAAATAAATAAAGCAAGGATAGAATATATTTGCTGTTTTTCTTAACATTGAATTAAACTTCTATCCTCTGAAATGAAAATTCTGTGTAAAGAGGTTAGAGAAAAGTATCTGATACTTCATCACAGGTTTCCAAAATATGACAGCTCATGTTTACCTACCAGATAAACTGTAATGGTGGGCTTTTGACATTTAATGGTAGAATCTCTAAATTTGTTATCTTTGTATTCACCTGAGTATGAACTTTATTAATCTCCTGGATGCATGTATACAATCTTCAAGGACAGAAATCCCGTTCTCCCCACCATCCCACCTGTCAGTTCAAACTCTTTTTAAAACAACAGAGCTCCTTGTACCCCTTTGTGCTTCTGCCTACGCTACATTCTCTGCCTGGGAGGCCTTCTCGTTCTCTTCAGTTTATCAAACTCCTTTTCTTCTGTGTCACCTTCATGTACTCTATAGGAAGAAAAATTTCATCTCCAGTGTTGTCTATTCTACATTGTAACCCCTATGTACAAAGGGGCTTTGATGAAATCACTTAAGTTGACTCTTCCATTAAGGAAGAAGCCAAGACAACTAGTAGCTTCCCCAATGGCTCAACTAGTAAAGAATTTGCCTGCAATGCAGGAGATGAAGGAGACATCGTTCAACTCCTAGGTTGGGAAGATCCCCTGGAGGAGGAAATGGCAACCCACTCTAGTATTCTTGCCTGGAGTATCCCATGGACAGAGGCACCTGGTGGGCTACAGTCCATGGGGTTGCAAAGAGTTGGACACAACAGAGCGATTGAGCCCACACCCCCAAGACAACTATTTTGAATCTCAAGTTCCCACTTTTGATACAAGTCTGATCAGAATTTTCACCATTTATTGATGTCTAGAATCCTACTGCACCACTCACTGTCTTTTAATACACAGGATATTTGCTGCCCATTACATAAGCCAGAAATGCAAATACAACAACAAAAAGCCCAAAAAACTTAACGATGTTTACTCGGTTTGCTTGCCCTAAAAATTACCTAAGACGAGCCAACTAACTTGTGATTCTATTTGAACAATGGTATTTTTCTTCACTCATTTCCTAACATAAATGAGGCAAAAGGGGCAGCTAATAGGATTCCAGAAGCACCTGTGGGCTAACCATAAAGCCAGAATGCCTTCCAAACAAAGGCCTTGGAGAGGTTTTAAGTCTAAGGAAATCAGGAAGGAGACCAAAAGTCATCATGCTTTTAACCTCAAAACAAAGGCCCATCTAATAACCCACAAAGGGGATTAGGGGGTCACATGTACATTTCTATAGTTTAATTATATACGAAATAAGACAACATATAGTCTACCATCTTGATTTTGTCAGACATCACAGTGAAAAAAAAATACAGTGAAATATACTTTGTTAGGGAAAAAAAGTGGCATTTACATCAGCATTGCAAATAAACGAGATGTTTGCTAACCCACAAAATATCACCCACTAAGGCCTCCCTCCTACAGGAGAAACCCCCATACTTTGCTCTCCCAGGAATATACCATTAACTGCCCTCAGCATGTGTGAGTGGCTATTCACAAGTTAACTTTATAGCAATATTTAATTGAATGAATAGAACAATGTTGTGCTAATGAGGGTCAAATTGCCACCAGATGTTGCTTCTTCTTCTTTTTTTAAATAAACACAGCTGTGTACATGCAATGCCTAGGCAATATAGAATAGTGGGAGAGAAAAGTGGTTCTAAGAAAATATTTGCAGGCAATAAAGGAGAGAAAAATATAGGGATTAATGAGTTTCCATCCCACCTTTCATTTTTTATTTCAAACACATTAAAGTACACCAAACTTAGTGTCATGGATATGCTATATATTACATATTATTTCCAAACGATCGTTTATGAAGTGGGAAAATTTCTCCCGGTTGGGACAGGTGAGTGAGTGAGTCTAACAGGAAGCCATCAACAACCTGACTGTTCTGTGATGTCTTCCTCGAGGAGGTCCAGGAACCAGCTCGGAGTCTTCCAATCTCTAGCTGCACAAGGCCCTGTGCACACTGGCGAAGACAAGAAAAGAACAGGTGAAAAACAGTAGAATCTGTGTCCTAAATTATTATGGTAGTGCCTCCACTGATCTCTGCAGCCAAGAACATAAATGGCTGGTGAAGGCCACAGGTAGAAAGGAAATTCTGTTATCAAAAAAAATCACGTAAGGTCACAAACATTTATCAAGTCAATACTACTCATCTCATGATTTCCTGACTTCTTCAAACATGTTAAAAAGATTATATTTCAATTCACCTCCTTTCTCTTTCTTTTCCCTCCTGATGAAAGCATTTGTGAACAGTGAAATGATGAAGAAAAAGTGGTGAAAAAGAGGATGGGGAAAAATCAAACACAGAGGTAACACACGGGTAATCTGATAGAAGTCCTCTCCTGAGTAATAACTGATAGTTAACTATTTTAGAAGATCAGGATTTTAAAAGAAACAGAATTCATTTATTTTGTAAAAGCTCCTACAACTACTATTATTTGTGAAACAGAATAAGATACACCTGGTGAGAGCTGAATGGCTATTTACAAGGATTTTTTATTCACCAGTTTCTTCCAAGGCAGGTAGGGTCCATGTGGCAGCAACAGTCAGTTGGAAGGGAATCTTGAGCCCCAGTCACTCTACAGCCTCAGTGAGAAACAGCTTGAGAGACAGAAAACTCCTCAAGCACAGCTCTGGTATCTGGGCATGCCACTCTACTTTGGTCAGGACTTCATTGTGAGATGGAGGATTTGGTCTTTAGCATCTTTAATATGCCTTCAAGCAATAAAAGCTGAATTTGATGAATTCATGACAATATAGCCCAAAAGGGAAAAGGATACATTTTGTGACTCCAGGAGAACCTGTCCCATTGAATGGTTTTAGAGGACAACTGCGGGTACTTGGAATTCTCAAAAGTATGAAAAACTAGCTTAAATCCCCAAACAAGGTTCCCCTCAATCCTGTTAGTCAATACAATAGCTTTCTTTAGGAGCTATTCCTAATTGATTAAAATAATCAGAGATTAGATCTCTAGTAAAAAACCAGTATCAATGCATTTTATAAAATTCAACACATTTATAAAAAAGCTAAATTAGAACTACTCCCATTGGACTTGAGTTATACCAGCCAGGCAGAAAGCAGCTACGGACTCACCTTGAGGATAGTGGCCACTGTCTCCTGGGAAGCACTTCTCATGTCCTCCCCATTCACAGATAAGATTTGATCTCCCTGAATTAATCTCCCATCAAGGTCTGCGGCTCCACCTTTCACGATGTCAGAAATAAACACTCCATTTCCATTTCTGTGAATACCATAAAGCAGAGTAATGGCACAACCCAATATTTCTATATTAAACCTGAGATTACAGATATTCTTCCCAAATGATAAGCCTCAGAGTGCTCACCCTTTAAATAGCTTATATGTATTTATGTTGCCTATTGTATTATTCACTTTCACTGGCCCGAGGGCATAATTTCTGCAAGAGGATAATTTTAGTGAAATGAAATGGAAATTCACTTTAAAAAACAGCTAAGTACTGTTAGACACAGTATTTCTTTAGCAATTAGCTCAATTATTACCATCTCATCTGTTTCTAGTCTCTTTCTCACTCTTCCTCTTTCCCTGCCTTTATTACTTTAAGGTAGTAGTTATATTTATTTGATGAATAAATAAGTATATGTCTCAAAATTCAAGAGGTTAAGAAGGGGTGACCTTGAAAATTTCCCCTCTCGTCTGTTCCCTGCCCCCAATTCCCTTCTTAGAAATAACCAGTGTTTCCCATTTCTTTATTATCTCCAAGAGGCATTCTGTGTGCATGTGAGCTCAGTCACTCAGTTGTGTTCAACTCTTTGTGACCCCCATAGACTACCGCCCACCAGGCTCCTCTGTTCATGGCATTTCCCAGGTAAAAATATTGGAGGGGGTTGTCATTTTCTCCTCCAGGGGATCTTCCTGAACATAGGGATTGAACCCATGCCTCCTGCATTGGCAGATGGATTCTTTACCCCTGAGCCACCTGGGAAGACCAATATTCTGTGGATACAAAAGCAATGCACGTGTGTATGGTACATACGTGTGTAAATGGATATAAAAGAACATACAGTCTTTTTTTCCCTCCAGCTTTAACTTTTTTTCTTTCACTTAACACACTTTGGCAATTGGTCTTTATTACCACTTGGCGCTTACCCAATGTTTTAAGGAACTATTACTATTCGCTAAATTCATTTATTAGTCAACTGTTGATGGAAATATAGGTTATTTACTTCTCTAGCTACTGTAAGCAATGTGCAGTGAATAACATATCTACAGCCTGTATTTAGGATAAATTCCTAGTTGTGGAATTGCTAGGCAAAGAATTTTGAGAGCTTATACATCTGATCTTCTACAATAAAACCTTTTGTGCTAAGAATGTAAATGTTCCTTACAAACTCAATCTAAAGTGCTCATTTTGTATGAAGGTTATTTCATCAATCCACTCACTATGAGACAATAAAGAAAAAACCATTATTCTAAAAGGACTCTCTCCAAGCACATGTATGATCACAACAAGAAAGCAAGCTTCAACGTGGGCTCCATCAGTTATTCTGCACCCACAGGTGTACCGAGTATGCTTATAAATATGAGTCTCAGCTCTTTTGTTTTGTAGTACATTTCCAAAGTGATGGTTTTATGGTGCTGAAATAAAATATAAGATCATGACTACACAGTACAAGGCACAAAACCAGTGCTCAAAAAATGGTAGCTAATGTCTTAATAATAGACCAGACCATTTGGAACAAAGCACCAGGCTAGTCAACAGAGGTCAGTGGGGATACATGACACAACATATAAAACCAACTTTGACTCTTCCTAAGAATATGGTTGATACCTTTTAAGGCTATATTGGGGCATCACATGAAAATCCTGCAGCCCTGTTGGAATAAATACACACTAGATATCTAAAGTCAGTAAACTGTGGAAGCTGGAACTACAGTTTTAAGATCTTACTGATTTCTCTAGTCTACTAATACTGTTCTGAAATAATTACTGCAATTCCTATCACATGGGTAAGGAGCATAGATTTCAAAAGAGTAGCCTGGTCACCAGGATCTACCTATATTTTTGGTGCAAGCTATTATTTGCAGGATATCTTTCTTAATAGAAGACTACTGTCATGAAGAATCAATGTCTCTTGACCATGTCAACTCAGCTAGTTTCAGTAACTCCTCAACTGGTTTAACAGAGTATGAAATTAACATGGCACTCCATGGTAGAGCAATTTTCCTAACCCAACACTGTATATGTAAATCTCTTTCTTGCTACCAGCTGTTTCTTAGGTATGGTCGTTTAAATCAACCCCTGCCAGCCTTAGATCTAAGTGACTCCAAGTAGAAAGAACCTTGTTGACTCTGTTTTTACTCTTTAAGAGGAAAAAAGTAGGAACAGTCTGGGTTGATTTAGCTCAGAGGGTAAAGTGTCTGCCTGCAATGTGGGAGACCTGGGTTCAATCCCTGGGTCGGGAAGATCCCCTGGAGAAGGAAATGGAAACCCACTCCAATACTCTTGCCTGGAAAATCCCATGGATGGAGAAGCCTGGCAGACTACAGTCCATGGGGTTGCAAAAAGTCGAACACGACTGAGCGACTTCACTTCACTTTATATGACATGTTTCTTGGCTAAGGTCTTGCTTAGTAACATGACCTATCTCATTCAAATAGTCATAAACATGTTAATTTTAGAAATCACATCATTAGTTTATACATGGCTTTATCTTTCAGTGTTTATCAGCTTTAGTCCCTAGAACTCTGAAGGAACAAGGCTGATCAATCCTGACTCTGACACCATTTCCTTACCGTTTTCCAACGATGCTCAAGCCCAGTCCTCGACCAGCCTTCTTCTGCAGATCCACGGGGAAAATCTCCAAGTTCTCCTCATCCCTGTAGTGTGCTTCATCTCTATACACCACCAGTCGTACCTTCTGGGGGGTCTGCCTCAGGGCTGTGATGGCTTCTTCATGGCTGGCGCGCCGCAGGTCAATCCCATTAACCTGGAACAACAGGCATCTGAGACAGGGATGCAATAGCAGAGACCTCTCTGCCTTCAGCAGCTCCTTGACCCAATCAGTGGAAAGCCTCCAGAAATTTCCAGCCAGTTCCAAAGCACACAGGGAGTGCCCAATAGCAGTCATAGCTGCTTCAAGTACCATGGACGTGGCCCTTACACTCCCCTGCCCCAAGTAATTACAGAGGGTGGGTTAGTCACATGATAATGCAATTTTAGGTAGCTGTGAACTTTACTATGGACTCAACACGAGACAGCAGGGACTACTTGGCTCATTCAATTGAGGTCAAAGGGGAAATTAATATTAGTATTTGGTCAGCATTTTTTGGATTCAGTTTGCTGATTGAATTTGACATCCTCACTCTTAATTGCTAACATCACGACTATTTCAGAACAGGCCAGGAGGAAATGAGGGGCTGATATTTCTGACATGGTCAAATACTTTCTGAAGTCCACTGATTTGAATCTGGATCTAAGTGAGTATCGATAGGGCCATGCATTAGACAGCAAATATACTGGAAACAGCACTGAGTGACTGAGGTCCTGCTTCTAGTCAGTCATGTGAGTCTGGGCAAGTTGTGTAACCTCTGTGAAGCTCCATTTCCCTTGTCTGTTCAATGGAAATCATAGCCAACTTATTTTTCACTTAACAAATGGTTGTGTCATTGTTGTTTAGTTGCTAAGTGGTGTCCAACTCTTTAGCGACCTCATGGACTATTCTGTTCATGGGATTGAATAGAACACCAGGCTCTCTGTCCATGGGATTTCCCAGGCAAGAATACTGGAATAGGTTGCCATTTCCTTTCCCAGGAGATCTTTCTGATCCAGAGATTGAAATTAAATTAGCCCTTTATGAGCATTTACATGAACTCTCTGATAATATTTCCATTTTACAGATGAGGAAACTGAGGCATGCAGAGGTTAAGTGACTTGAGCAAGGTTACACAGCTAGCACGTGGAGGGGCCGTAATATGAACCCAGACTATCTTTCCAGCCACAGTCTCCATACCGTGTTGCCTCATCTCACTCTAAGACTTGCCCCAGTCACAGAGAAAGTCTAGTATGGATGTTGCTAAGTCAATTTGACACATGGGCCAAATTGACGGACACAGTAACCCAGACTCAGAAGAAGGGAGTTGTAGGTCCCTTCTTCAAGGTCATAGTTACGAAAAGAGTCAAACCAAGGGAAGGATAGGCCCAGGCCATGGACCAGTTTCTCTCAAGATGTTGGTCTCAGTCTGTGTGGCTTGGGCATGTCCATCTATCTCTGGACCGCCATTCCTTCACCTATACAATGAGGGGCTGGGCTAAGGCTTTTCCACTTCTAACATTTTAAAGACTCACTACTTGTGCTTAAAGAGTGATTACATAGATGGGAGAAAAGAGGAATGAGCCCTTCCTGGAGAAAGTGATTTTTGAGTGATTATTTAAAGTTGATGCTGTGAGTAAAGAAAATATTTAAAAGCCTAATTTTCAAGCTGCTTTTTCTTTTCTGATATATCCTGGTGGGTTTGTGAATCACTTAGATTAACAACACCCAGAATAACAATAGTTAAGCATAGGTTTTAGGTATAGATAGAATTTGCTTTGAGTGCCGATTTCAACTTACTATGTGAAACCTTAAAGAGATAACTCAAGACGAGTTTCAAGTCTGCCTTCCATGAATTAGAGATAATGATAACAACAATCATTATAGTATCTATGTACTTTGTTGTGAGGATTAAATGAAATAAACCCTGTAGTACGTTTGGCACAGGACCTGACACGTGGTTGACAGAAAATAGAAACATATTTTTACAAGGAACTGTAGAAACATATTTTTACAAGGAACTGAAGTAACTACAGTCAGGGCTGGTAATCAGTGACAGCATTCGCTATTACTTGAGGGCCATGATCGCACTTCCTTTGTTTACGAGGTAAACCCACAGACAAAGGGGAAAACAATGTCTCCAGAAAATGTGGTCTGAGCTGATTATTTTCCTGTATTCCAATAGATGGCACACAAGACCACTTCTGCTACTCAACTGAAATATAGTTACCTCCATGGATTGAAGGTGAATTCTCTAAGCCTCTAAAATACCCTTTGAAAGGCCTTAACAATTATGTTTTAATTAAAAGCACTGTCATTAAACTCTAATATTACAAAAGCAATTCAGTCTAAATACCAGCATCAAGATGTCTGTTCAAATCAAAGTGATCTGTTGCAAGTTCAAAGTTTTCATTTTCTCACCTGTGAATCAAGTTGTTGTTTAGTTGCTCAGTCCTGTCTGACTCTTTGTGATGTCATGGACTGTACCCTGCCAGGCTCCTCAATCCTTGGGATTTCCCAGGCAAGAATGCTGGAGTGGAATGCCATGAATACTAGAGTGGGTTGCTATTTCCTTCTCCAGGAGATCTTCCTGATCCAGGAATCAAACTCATGTCTCCTGCATTGGCTGGCAAATTCTTTACCACTGAGCCACCAAGAGGCACCACTAAATGCACCAATAATTATAAGAGAAACATTGCTGAGTGGTTAGAATATGGTGCAGTGATGTATTAAGTGCCTTACATAAGCCCCAGATGCATTAGAATATTGATTGTAAAGGATGAGGAGTGGTAACAGCAGGGCTTCTTGTTTGAGAAGGATCATAGGAAGCCCCAGTTGTCCATGGGGGTCTATCATGTCCCTGAGGGAGGAAAGGCTTGTGGGGAAATGGGTGAGTTGCTGCTTTGGAGGGAAAGAATAACCAAACTAGGGCAGCAGCCCCTCATTATTTTATTCCACAGGGAAAACTAGGTATTAGCTCTCTATTCTTTCTTCCCCCACTTGCACAAAAATAGAAGAGGATAATGGGAATAGAGGAAGGGTAAGAGGAGGGACTGACCCTTAAAAAAGGAACCAGAAAGAAAACAGCCCATGTTAATCATAGAATCATAAATCTTGCCAGGCTATTATTTCACTATATATTTGTAAGCAAAATCTGGCTTGTCCTAATTTAACATAAAACAATAGTATAAAACCATGGAAGGCCAACTGAACTATCTGGGGTTGAGCTACCAGTTGGTAAAGAATCCGCCTGCAATGCAGTAGACCCTGGTTCGATTTCTAGGTTGGGAAGATCTGCTGGAGAAGGGATAGGCGACCCACTCCAGTATTCTTGGGCTTCCCTTATGGCCCAACTGGTATAAATTGCCCGCAACGCGGGAGACCTGGGTTTGATCCTTGGGTTGGGAAGATCCCCTGGAAAAGGGAAAGGCTACCCACTCCAGTATTCTGGCCTGGAGAATTCCATGGACTGCATAGTCCATGCTGTTGCAAAGAGTCGGACACAACTGAGCAACTTTCACCTTCACTTTCACTTTTCATGAAGGCCAGGCTGCACCATGCAGAGAACTCTCAAGAGCAGAAAGGCCATTGTTCGGAAATGTATTACCAAAGTTTGCCTGTCTTCTTCTTGAGGCAACCTGCAGACTCCAGGCTGATTAGGCCTCATTACGCATCCATATACAGCAACCACAATTAGAACAAGTTCAAATGTGGAGTCTACGGCTACTTAGGAAGGAAACGTGTTCCCTGACCAAACTGAGACATACATTTCTTAGCTAAACACACAATATGCTTTTGTGGACAAGATCCTGCCTGGTGTAAGAGAAGAGCCTATCTGGCTATTTTTAGTGAGAAGTGTAGACCATCCATCCACACTGGGTAATATAATTCGGCCAGATGCCAGGAAATGGTTTAGTTGACCTTTCAAATTCTCCTTGCACTTAAAACACATTTGCTTTCTTCATGCTACTCTATCCTGAGTGTTCACTTGTACATGAATATATTTTATGAAAGAGAATGGCTACAGCTGAGGGTCAATTCAAAACGAGTAGATAAATTAAAAAATTTTTCTTTTATTGAGGTATAACTGTTATAAGATAAACTATACATATTTAAAATATACAGTTTATACTGTGAATTTATACCTGTGCAACCACTGCCACAATAAAGCAATGCACATATTAGATTTAACTCCACATGACTATTACAGAAAAATTTGTTGGCTTACATATCATGTTAAGTATCAAGGCCTGTATATCTGTACTCTTTTGAATATTCAATCTATCCCTCTATAAAGCCAATTATGATAGTATCAGTTATTTAGAAAACCTACAGAGGGGGAAAAAACTCTCAAAACTCCTGACCACCAAAAAACGGTGCTGTATGCTAAAGCAGTCACGCCAATTCCCAAAGAGGCTACATTTATTTTTCTAACCTCATACACTTGCACCTTAATGAATGCACTGGGAATATGTCCTAATCCAATGATGAAGCGCAGTAAAGGCCTGCAGAGAAACCCAATAACTTGCCCTGAATTTAATATGCAGTCAGCCTGGTCTCTCTTTTAACTCCTTCTTGCCTATGTTTTCTACCCTTAATTATATCTCTGGTTTCATCTTGGGAGGCAGACTTGAACCACCAAAGGGAAAAATAAAATTCTATGATGTCATTCATAATGTGCTATATTAAAGTTGCAAAGCAAAACTGCACATATCCACCATAAAATGTTAACTATTCAATTAAATTCATCCAATGAAAGAAAGAAATGTTGCCTAAAAGTTTCACACCATTGAAAAAGCTCTTTAGTTTCACCTACCAGAATGCCTGGCATTAACTTTCCATTCATCCATTCCCTAGTTTAGATGTTGCCAGCCTCAGCTCTTTTTAAAAGGCTTTAACACCTTTGCTAAATGAGAGTCCTTTAAAAAGAGGCAAGTTAAGCATTTCAATTTTTAATAAGTACCATATACCACCTAAAGGGAGAGGATTCTACATTTTCATCAGCTAGGAAACAAAGGTGCCAGGGCAGGGATCTCCATTTGATGCCAATACGTACTAGGAATAAGAAAATAATATTAATACTTAAAGCTGCAATAAAGTTTTTTAAAATACTAGATGTGCATGTTTATGTGTACATCTATATGTATGTGCTTTTAGAAGGGAATTTATAAGGTATAGTAGGGAAGCAAAAAAAAAAAATCAAATTGTGAAGTTATAGTTTCATCTGATTATAGAATGTTTAGTTGTACTTTCCCCTTTAATCAAAAAAAACAGTTTCACAGACAGATTTAGATTGATAATCTGTCATGATTCTACTGACACTTATTTGATATACATCAAAAAAGAAAAAAGAATAAAGTACATGTTTTGTCACACTGAGAAAGAAATAAGTGAGGATACAATTGAGTAGGGACTTCCTAGGTGTCTCGGTGGTAAAGAATCTGCCTGTCAGTACAGGAGACATGGGTTCAATCTCTGAGTCAGGAAGATCCTCTGGAGAAGGAAATGGCAACCTGCTTCAGTATTCTTACCTGGAAAATCCCATGGACAGAGGAACCTGATGGGCTACAGTCCATGGGGTCACAAAAGAGTCAGACACAACTTGGTGACTACAACAACATAACTGAGTAGAAGACCGTGAATCGGTACAGTGACTGTGGACAAGGTCACTAAATTAGGACCCATACTTGCTGGTATAAACCAGAATGCATAATCACATACCTCTAATATCTGGTCACCAGCCCAAAGTCTTCCATCTCGGGCTGCTGCCCCTTCTTCATAGACTTCATGTATAACTATAGCATCCTATAAAAAAACAAATGCTTATTAATTTTTAACAACCAGAAATGTTTCCTTAAGCCAACAATGAAACTATAGGCAGCAACTCATAATTTGCTATTTGTTAATACAGCCATTTTTATTTGACTTAAACAAAAGACACATTTATGGTATATTCAGAGGTATAATTAATTTTTCCTAAGTTTATTATTTCATTCTTTTAGGACTGGTTTTGCCTAACATTTCAAGTTAAACTTCCCCCATGTGCTTTACTTTAACTCCATACTGCTGCTGCTGTGTATAAACTTGACGTGAACTATGTGTCATTCTCATTTACATTTTATGGTATATTTTGAAACATGGTTTCAGGTATTTATTGGTATTCAAGGATTTGACATAAATGTGTGGCCTGATGAAGGGGGTCTGTCAGGCCTCATTACTTGGGCAGTTAAAGACAAGAAAGTGGAATGAACTAGCCCTGGAGGACAGAGCCTGGGGTGGGGGAAAGGGCATTCACAGATCTATGTGTAAAATAGATGTGGGCTCAAATCCTGACTCTTGGGCATCATGTAATCTTGGGCAAATTAACTCCTGAACTCAGGATTCTGAGCCACAGAATCAGGACAATTCGTTAAGATAGGTAAGGCTTGGTTGAGGAAAGTGTCTCATGGTTAATGAATGAAAAAATTTTTTTCTTTGAAGTAATAACCTTAAATTTTTTATCATCATAAAAATAACATATACAAAGTACCAATATAAGGGACTCAAGCAGAACTACAGGGTGTGGTGAACTAGAAAGGGACTGCCTTCTGCACCCGGCCCTCAGTCCAGCTCCCCAGAAACAACCATCAACAACTATCACAGTTTCCTAAGGATGCTTCCAGATGAATTTGTACCTATACATCATATTCTAGGCCGGAAAATCCCATGGACAGAGGAGCCTGATGGGCTACAGTCCGTAGGCGTCGCAAAGAGTCAGACATGACTGAGCTGACTGAGCACCCAATTATTTACATGTTTTGGTAAGAGTATTTTAAAAAAAATATTCAACTGCTATGTTCACACAATTTTCCCCCCTTTCCCCCCTCATACTGATCAAGAAGTCAAGCCTTGAAATCCCTTGCCTCAGGGATTTTTGTGGTGTTTCAGTTTCTGAAAACTGAATATACCAGAAGTCACTGGTTCTTTCCACTGCTTATAAAACTGAAACGAAGGGCACTGAAAAGGCTATGGCAATCAGGTGCTAGGTGTGCCGGCAGACCGCTGCGAGAAGGAAAGCACTTTCTTGTGTGTGCTTCTCTGGGTGCCTTTGTTTTTGTTGGGGGTACAGTTGTTTTTGTACAGTTGTACAATGCTTTACGATTTCTGCTGTTCAGCGAAGTAAATCAGCTGTGTGTATACACATATCCCCTCCCTCGTGGGTCTCCTCCCCGCCATCCCACCCATCTAGGTCACCACAGAGCATGAAGCTGAGCCCTCTGCACTATGCGGCAGGTGCCCACCAGCCATCTGTTTGACATATGCTAGTGTATACAGCCAGCGCCGTTCTCCCAAGTCACCCCACCCCTCCTCCCACCCCCATGTCCACATGTCCATTCTCTATGTCTACATCTCTATTCCTGCCATATAAAGAGGTTCATGTGAAAGAGATGGGCAACCAGACCACCTGACCTGCCTCTTGAGAAATCTGTATGCAGGTCAGCAAGCAACAGTTAGAACTGGACATGGAACAACAGACCGGTTCCAAATAGGAAAAGGAGTACGTCAAGGCTGTATATTGTCACCCTGCTTATTAACTTATATGCAGAGTACATCATGAGAAACGTTGGGCTGGAAGAAACACAAGCTGGAATCAAGATTGCTGGGAGACATATCAATAACCTCAGATATGCAGATTTCACCACCCTTGTGGCAGAAAGTGAAGAGGAACTAAAAAGCTTCTTGATGAAAGTGAAAGTGGAGAGTGAAAAAGTTGGCTTAAAGCTCAACTTTTAGAAAACTAAGATCATGGCATCTGGTCCCATCACTTCATGGCAAATAAATGGGGAAACAGTGGAAACAGTGGCTGACTTTATTTTTGGGAGCTCCAAAATCACTGCAGGTGGTGACTGCAGCCATGAAATTAAAAGACACTAACTCCTTGGAAGGAAAGTTATACCAACCTAGATAGCATATTAAAAAGCAGAGACATTACTTTGTCAACAAAGGTCCATCTAGTCAAAGCTATGGTTTTTCCATTGGTCATGTATGGATGTGAGAGTTGGACTATAAAGAAAACTGAGCGCCAAGGAATTGACGCTTTTGAACTGTAGTGTTGAAGACTCTTGAGAGTCCCTTGGACTGCAAGGAGATCTAACCAGTCCATCCTAAAGGAGACCAGTCCTGTGTGTTCATTGTAAGGACTGATGCTGAAGCTGAAACTCCAATACTTTGGCCACCTGATGCAAAGAGTGGACTCATTGGAAAAGACCCTGATGCTGGGAAAGACTGAGGGCAGGAGAAGGGACGACAGAGGATGAGATGGTTGGATGGCTTCGCCAACTCAATGGACATGGGTCTGGGTGGACTCCAGGAGTTGGTGATGGACAGTGAGGCCTGGCGTGCTGCAGTTCATGGGGTCACAGTGGTTCATGGGGTCACAAAGAGTTGAACATGACTGAGCAACTGAACTGAACTGTATCATTTTTCTAGATTCCACATAAATATTTGCAAATGAAGCAACTGAGAAGGGATTCATCTCCAAAATCTACTAACAGTTCATGCAGCTCAATAACAAAAAAAAACCCCAAACAATCCAATCAAGAAATGAGCAGAAGACCTAGAGAGACATTTCTCCAAAGAAGACATATAGATGACCAAGAGGCACATGAAAAGATGCTGCTGCTACTAAGTCGCTTCAGTTGTGTCCGACTCTATTCGACCCCATAGACAGCAGCCCACCAGGCTCCCCCGTCCCTGGGATTCTCCAGGCAAGAACACTGGAGTGGATTGCCATTTCCTTCTCCAACGCGTGAAAGTGAAAAGTGAAAGTGAAGTTGCTCAGTCGAGTCCGACTCTTTGCAACCCCATGGACTGCAGCCTACCAGGCTCCTCCATCCATGGGATTTTCCAGGCAAGAGTACTGGAGTCGGGTGCCATTGCCTTCTCCATGAAAAGATGCTAAACATCATTAATTATTAGAGAAATGCAGAAAAATGCTTTTGAATGGAGACTAGAAATGGAGATTTGTGTGTCCCCTGAGAACTGAGGAATTGAGCCCTGCACTGCCCACTGTCCTCCCATTCCCTGCCACACCCACACACACACAAGTTGCAAGAACCTGCACACAATGGTCAAGGGCAGCGGACTCTAGGTGTAATGGATCCCACCTTGAAAGAAGTCCTGAGTCCCAAGCATCAGGGCCTGGAAGTGGCAGGACTTCTGAAGAGATCATCAGGCTAGGGCAAGCATGGCTTGGTGATTACCAGGGTGAACTGATGACAATGACCAAGGGTCCCCAGTGTCAGGGAGCTCTGTGACAGAACCAGAATCCTGACAGCTAATGGGCCTCCAAAAGGACTGACAATGATACTGCTTCAGTCCAGAAGTATAGAGACTCAGAATTAGAATTAAATTGACTTGAAGTAAATGAATGAAATATTTCTTACAAAATGTGTAAGATAGGAAAAACCTCCAAATGGACGGCAAAGAGATCAAACCAGTCAATCCTAAAGGAAATCAAGCCTGAGTATTCATTGGAAGGACTGATGCTGAAGCTGACACTCCAATACTTCAGCCACCGGACACAAAGAGCCAGCTCACTGGAAAAGATCCTGAGGCTAGAAGAGATTGAGGCAGGAGGAGAAGTGGACGACAAAGGATAAGATGGTTAGATGGCATCACTGACTCAATGGACATGAGTTTGACCAAGATCTGGGAGATGGTGGACAGGGAAGCCTTGTGTGCTGCAGTCCATGGGGTGGCAAAGAGTCCGATGTGACTTAGTGACTGAATAAGAATGAAACTTTATTTTCAAAAAAAATAATAAAACAAAAATGAGTTTCCTATACAAATGCTGGAGAAGCAGTAAAAGAAAAGCAGAGGACTTCAACCAGATGACCAATCTAGATTCCAAATATCTTTCCAATATTAAAGGCTTTCATTTTATCACCACACAGTTCTAAAAACATTTTTTATTATTATAACAGTTAGAGAGGCAGCACCAAAGAGCCAGGAAAGATTCCTTGCTCCAGACAATTTATATTTCAGACTCTGCACCAGCAAAAGATTTTAGACCAATCTTTGTTTTAACTCTGACTTATGAAATTTCCAGACCCAGGGAGCATTTATACCACCAAGTTTGTTTCTCTGCACTGTTTCAGGGCAACAATTTTGAGAAAATTTGCTAGGTCAGTGGCTTCAGGCCATCCCAACAACACTGCCAAGATCACACTAAGGGACCATTTCCAGGAAGGTAGAAACTAAAGCAGGGCCCTAGGAATACCCTGCGGAATGCTGGTTTTCAAAGCTTGATGGCCAAACACCCCATTTTCACTGGATTTGGGAGAATCAGACTGAATTCATGCTACACATGGCTTTTATAGGGCTGAATTTTCAGTATAAACTCCTTTGATCTTGGAACATTATAAAAGCCAAATGGGAAATTTCTCTTTGTTCATACTCAAAAAGAAGAAAAAGACCCACTGGAGCCTGAATCCAAAACTCTGAGATACTTTCTGGGTGCTCTATGAACTGTCATACATAAAACAAATATACTGTTAATAGGCTCAAATAAGTGGTAAAATTACTTTCAATGATCTGTTTTTGGTCTATGAGTCTTTCTGGATTGAAAGCTTTCTTTCTTTCTATGAACTTGACTACTGCTGAGGTTTTAAATTCATCAGTGAAAACACAAGAAAATGTGAGACACTCTGACTTGATGATAGAAAAAGGTCACATTTCTTACCATGTGTCCTTGTGTACCCAAAGTGCTCTATGAAGCTGTGGTTCTCAATAGTTTTAACTGGGGGTGATAGAGGTGAGAGGTAGAGATTACCAGCTCAATTACAAATGTGGGCTAGTGAATTGGAAAAAAAAAAAAGGACTTCTTTTTCAAAACTTATACAGTTCATAGCACAGAACAGAATAGTAAAATAGATATTGGATTGGGATATTTTAGGCATCTATTTGACAAGCTATATTAAAATTTTACTTATTGCTTTAAAAAAAGTATGATTAGATGAAATGGTCATTGATGAAAGAGTGACCTTTATTATGTCAAATGAAAATTTGGAGTTAATTATACACATGATTCTTATCTGCTCATTGTATTCTCCTAATTTTAATGCTCTTCAGCTATTCAAGCAAAACTGTTCGTTGGCACAGTTCTGAGTGCCTTCTTCCCCACCAGCTGTGCACCTCCCCCCACTTCCTATCTTTGCGTATTTAAATAACATTCCATGTCAGCTATACTAAAGAACTTTGGACATCAATGTTATGTTTAACTTATGTATTCATCTAAACACTTACCCATGATGTTGTGATTATGGCTGGTAAGTGACATTCTTCAGACCTAATTTATTTAGAATATGTTGAGAAAAAAAAAAAATCTGGGAGCAGCAATAACTGAAGAAAATTGAACGCATGAGTTTTGTCAGAGAATTGGCTCCACACATTTTATGTATTTACCAGGAGGAAGCTGACAACTTGTTACTCCTGAACTTGCTGCAGTGAAGATTCTGGTTGTGCAGGACATGAGTCCAGGGGCAGGTTGTGCAGAATGGCAGACTCACATCATGCTCAGGCAGGCGTCAGCCCCTTCCCAGAAGTAATTTGTTCCTTACCTGGACTAGGTCACCTGATACCTGCCATTGTTTCGTCTGTCTCATTCACTGTCTGCTTCCTGATTCAGCAGTCAGGGTCACTGGCTCAGTGAGTCTACCTACCAGTACCAATGACTTCTTTTACACTGTATCATTTGTTTATTTTTTGTTATTAAGCTCTCTGTGTTCTTCATATATATATATATATATTATTGGAGTATAATTGCTTTTTACTCTTGTGTTAGTTTACATTGTACAGAGAAGTGAATCACTATATGTACACATATATCCGCTCCCTCTTAGACCTCCCTACCACCTAAGCAACCTATTAATCATTTCCCTGTGGGTGGGTTGCTGGCTTTTGCTGAAAGAAGCTGTAGAGACAAATGATTATGAGCTAGGCCTCTGGAGTCAAACTTAGTCCAAATCCTGGTCCTGCTACTTCTGGCCATAGGAAAACTGTTAACCTCTCAGCTTTCTCATTTTATATGGTTTAAACAATATTACCTATACATAAAGCTTCATGTAGAATGCCAGCACACAGTAAGGAAGTGGTAACATCTCACTTACGTAACATCGGTGCCAAAGAGGCCACACACTTTCCACTTGTGCCATTTAGTCCTCATAACAACTAAGCAAGTTCAGCATTATTAGTCTCATGTACAGTTAGGGAAAAGAAGGCTCAGAAGGGTCAGACCTGACCAGGTCTTTGCAGCTTCTAAGGAAGAAAGGTGAAATTGCAATTTGGGATGACTATTTAACACCAAAATCTGTGTTCCTACCACTATTGCAAGCTTCTCATCTGCTTTAAATATTTTATTTTGTATTTGTCTAAAAATGAACTTGGCATTTTCCAAATGGCATCAATTCTGTTGCAATACTTGTCTCCTTCCTTCCTTCATCTTTTTAGTCCTCTTTCTGTGTACCTGTATTATTCATTGAACAATTTTTTTTACTGGAGTAGAAGTTACTATTTCTATATAATGTATCACATTATATATAATGTATCACATTATATACAAGTGATAAATCAATGTTTAAAATAAAAAGGGTTCAATCCAAGACAACAGATTAATTTCTCCTAACCAATGGCAGACTTGAGAATCATTTATAGATAACCAAGATTGATATACACACACACACATATATATATACACATATATATGTATATATATAAACTAATTTCCTCTTGGTAGTTGTGTGACTTTCATTGGGACAATAGGAATTTAAGTAAGATGGCCTGTTTACTTACTGCCTGAGATAAGACCAATAGTTTCCCGTGGATATGCTAAATTACTCATTTGACTTGCCAACTCTAGAGCCAGAGAATTTGAAACAGTGAGTTGGAGAGCCTCTTAAATAATGAGTTTCCCCCAAACAGAAGGGAAAGGCAAGATTTCAGAGACATAGGAAAATCTTCTGCATAAAAACTTCTCTCTCACCAGCCTGTATCTGAGACATGTCTAACTTGAAAAAAAAAAAAAATGCCTTTATTCCACAATTAGGGATAACATTAAAAAAACAGACAGCCAGAAAGAAGGAGCTGGTTAGGGGATTCATCACATTGTTTAAGGAACCACTGTCCTAATGTCTCCATTCCTAAAAGAATAGTATTTATTTATTTTAAAATATAAAGAAAATTCGTACATGTATTAGACCCAAAATAATATACACTGAGAAGTTTCTCCCCAGCATCTGTACTTCACTCAACTTCCCTAACCAGAAACATACAGTAATAAGTTTCCTGTATATTTTTACAGTTATTCTATATATCTATATTTGGAAAGTACCAACGGTACAAAATGCTTGAAGGCTGTACCCTCTTTAAGCTCCCTCCTTTGTTTCATGAAATTCTACTAGAGCCAGCCAAGAGTCACCTCTTTTTTCAAACTTTCCCTGACTCTCTTGCCTGGTTAAGTGGATCAACCTGTCTGGTGGTCACTACTACATCTTAGTATTATTGAAATTACGGTATTGTGATGGCTTGTTCATAGACCTAGGTCCTGTACCACCTCTTACCCTCAGTGGAACCCTTCCAGATGGGAACTGTTACCAACTCCTCTCTATATCCTGGTGCTGAGCCCAATGTAAGCCTTCAATAAATGTTTGCTAAATGATTATCAAGAAGTTAGTTGTAGATGGAAAAAGGCATCAAAATGACCCAGAAAGAGGAGGCTGGCAGGGTTAGCATGTCATAATCTTACTCTAACCCAAACAAGTTTCTGATGGTAAAAGTGATACACAACCAAAATATCCATCACAAATGGATATTAAATCCATCTGAATTTCCAGAAGATTTACTTCAGCTTGGAGAGCAATTTTACAAAGCCAAGTATGGGGGACTTAATTATCACAGAGCCCCACAAAAATCACAAACACCTCCAGGGGGATTTAAACTGAATTGCTGGAAAAGAATTTCACAGCACGCAGTAACATATTCTTGAATAGAGTCAGAGTCATCAGACATTTCAGCCCATCAATCACCATTGTCTTTACTGTGTAAGCTGCCAACAAGTAGATAAAGTAACTCATAAACACACCAGTCATTCTAGCAAAAGAAAGTTTTACTGTTGTCACAATAGGCCTATAACACTTAAAGAAGCCATGTGTTAGAAAAATTAAGGATCTCCTGTGAACTGAAGCACCTTTGTACGGGTGAACTATTTCCATAGAATGACATTTTACAGTTTTCATTTCTAGATATTCAGTGGATTGTTTTAACAAGCATTTTAGGATGAAACTTTGATAAAGAATTGTATAACAGATATTATTATTGGGTTGGCCAAAAAGTTCACTTAGTTTTAAGTAATAATAAGACACGTTTTCCATTTTTACCAAGGACTTTATTGAACAACATATTCACTGAACCAATTGGTCAACTCAATATAAAGAACTGTATATAATATGGCTTAATTTTACTGCTTGAAGGCACATTTAACTTAATTTTGATCACTCTGGAATTAAACTTTGTCATACTCATAAAAGTTCCCATATCCACTCCTAAGGGACATTTTAACTACAGGAAAGTTTCATATTAAACTTCACATTTAGGTGGAAAATATATTTACCAATAATCCATAAAAATGTTATATCCTTTTTTCCTGCTTTATGGGGAAAAAATCCCTCCTAATAGGAAAGATCTATGAAGACTAAAAGAATAATTTAAAATGTTATATATAAAATGGGCATTTTTGTTCCTTTGGCAGAAGTGATGGTTCATATCTGCAGCCTTAGAGGATTAATGCTCCTTTTAAACATCATTTAATAAAGTTCCCCTCTATGGCTGTCAAAGTTCAAAAATCATGCAGACATGTCTTCTATACTATAGACCACCTTCTCAGCAGGAAAGTCAAATCAATGGGTAGTAAAAGATGCAAACCAAAACTACATTAAACTCTATATTGAAAAACACATGTAGAAGTATTAAGTTACTAATCTGTGATGTCTATGGCCATTACAGAGTTCAAAAAGAAAGTGTGGGTTGAAACTGCTAAAGTATATCTCACTTTGAGCAAAGTCAATAGGCTCCAAACTGTATTAATACAAATACATGGAGGAATGTTTAAGAACATGATTCTTTGCTATTATAAATCCTTTGTGACCATATTCTTTAAAAACCAAGCTTTCCTATTATATTTCAATTAGAATGTGATTTGAGCTTTGATGCAAAGAGAGGTTTAAAAAAAAAAAGGCAGTAGAGTATGGAAGAAGGACCCAGAAATAAAATGAGTCAAATTTTCTGACAGCTCTGCAGTAGCCAATTCTGCAAGAACCACTTTGTTCATGATACATCATTATCACTAAAGCACAGAGCTGAGCTACATGACTTTTAAAGTCATTCCAGCTCTAAAACTTTAGACCTTGATGAACCCAGCAAAGCAGAGAAAATCTTTGTTTTACACAGATGTTTAGGCTTTGCCTAGGAATAAGACCTCCTTCTAACTAATAGACCAGAAGAATCCCAAATCTTATAGGCTAAGAGAGATCAGAAAGATGGAAGTGGGATCACAGTGGATTAGTTATCTATTGCGGCAAAACACAGGGGCTTAAAATGAAAGCTAACCATGTTTGTTCATAGTTCTGTGGGGTGAAGCTTAGGGCTGGGCTCAGCTGGCCAGTTCTGCTCTACGCTGTGTTAGTTGGGCTCTCCTGGGAGTTTGCAGTTAGGTTGACCGGGGCTTCAGCTGGGATGGCTGGGTCACTCTTCCTCCAAGCACTGTCTCCACATGGTATGTCTGCCTCCTGGAAACCAGTCCAGGCTTGTTCTCAAGGTGGCAGTATTTTAAGAGGACAAGAGCTAAGCAGCAAAGCCTCTCAATACCACCTGGAAGCCACAAAATGCCACTTTCACTACTATCGGCCAAAGCAAGTCAGTGGGTCAGCTCAAATTCAGTCTGTAAAGAGCTGCACAAAATTTCTGGTCAATTTTATCTACTGTAGACTTATCATGTTGACCAGAGGACTCTTCCAGCCTGTAAACAATGGAAGTGAAGTTGCTCAGCCGTGTGCTACTCTCTGTGATCCCATGGACTCTAGCCTACCAGGCTCCTCCGTCCATGGAATTTTCCAGGCAAGAGTACTGGAGTGGGTTGCCATTTCCTTCTCCAGGGGATCTTCCCAACCCGGGGATCGAACCCAGGTCTTCCATATTGCAGGCAGACAGACGCTTTACCCCCTGAGCCACCAGGCAGCAACATATGGTGGAGTGGTCTTGGCTATGGCCATAAAAACCTGTGTTCAGATTTTAGCTCTGCCACTTATCATAACTTTGTGGTATTTCTATTAAGTTAGTAACCTGTCTGGACCAGTGTTTTTATCTCTGTAAAACAGAACTCAAATCCTACGTGCTAGAGTTTGAGGAGGAAATAAGATTATATATGTACCTGAGGTCACAAAGTGTTGAACACAACTTAGCGACTTGAACAATAATGTCAAACAAAGTGTCAGCCAAATAGACGTTAAATAACTGCTAATGAGGGCTCCCAGTGCATATATGTATAAGATTTAAGAGGCACATCTGGTATATGAAGGACAAAATACATATATGTCAGAGTGGTCAAAATTCATGACTCTAAGGATGAATGACACCAGTTTTCGCCCATATTTTTTAATTTCTATTTTTTCTGTTATATTGGTAATCCTAGAAGATAACTGATTGCTTCTTTTCCAAGAAAGATTATGCAACAAGGATATTTTAGGTTATTTTTTTCTCAAGTCATGGACTGTTCAGGGCTAAGTTCAATGGACCATCCAAATGCCAATAAGATATAAACCAGATTATAAGAGTCCTGTTCCTAAATATTTTTATTTTTCTATTTCAATTAAGTTGAAACATATTTTGTGTGGATTACATATTTGCAAATTCCCCTACTTCCCCAAATACATGGTGCACTCCTGGTAATTTGTGGACATAAGCAGAGTGGGGAAACATTTTAGTTGCTAGCTT
The DNA here is from genome assembly GCF_000754665.1 of Bison bison bison. Lineage (NCBI taxonomy): Eukaryota > Metazoa > Chordata > Mammalia > Artiodactyla > Bovidae > Bison > Bison bison. The sequence goes on from NW_011494529.1 coordinate 1,747,865, forward strand.
CATTTGTTCATAGCTGAGGTATAACAAGGCAACATTATGCTTTCTTGTTTCAGCTCGCAGACCGGAAACAAGCTTCCTTTCAATAGTCTTTTTTAGTGCCATGTGTTTTGCATTTTTGTGCTGTTATGGGCCTGACCAAGAAAATACATGTGTTAGACAACCTTCGCTCAATTATGAGTTATATAGAGCTGTTTGCCATTCAATGTTAATGAATCAACAATATGTAGTGAATTAAGTATCTTTAATCAGAAACACACATAAAACAAAGTTATATATTTCTCATCTGTTAAAAATGTTGTAACCAGAGGTTGGAGGAGGAATCTAACCCTATCTTTCCTCTAGAAGTAATGGTTTAGTATTCATTAATTCAGGGTTTGCTGCATCTTTATACACCATAATTACCATGAATAACAAGAATTGACTGTACTTCCTCCTTTTCCCTGGCAATACTTCACTACATCAAAACTGAGAAGCCTAACGTGAAACCTGATAAAAGCAGAAAGGTGGACAAATGCTATCTATTATAGAGATGGCAGGACTCGTGTGGACAAAGGCAGTCCTCTGTTGTTCTTGCTACACTGAGGCAGTGGGTTGTAATCCAAGGTTGGAAGAATTAATGCACTTTTCTTATGCTGTGGCATGTATTATTATGCTTATACTCAGTGCGTTTTGTGGATCTATATTTTTTTAACCAATTACAAAGGTAAAATGCAAAGATGATTCAAAACAAGTTGAAAAGTAACTAATCTTCCGCACTTTCAACAGACCAAGAATTTTTCCCCTTCTTTGATGCAAAAAGTATTTGACATGCCCTCATTGATTCATAAGAAGCAAAAAGTTAGGAGGTTACTTTCAATATCTCATAAGGACATGCAGGACCCAAGGCAGAATATAGTCAATAATTGTCATAGTTCCTTTAAGACAATTTTTTTTTTCATTTTACTTAACAATTTTATAATTTGGCATACATTTAATATACTGCTTTCCCACCATGGATACAATAAGATTATTATTTACGAAGAAGTATAGTATTTGCCAAATTGATGCAGCTTTGCTTGCCAACTTCAAAGAGTGAATATAAAATTGTTTCTGTTCAGAGAACCTGAGAAGGTTATAGTTATACAGGGGAAGCCAGCAAGAGTCAAAGGAACTTATCTATCATTCTTGGAATCACAGTTTTTAAAATCTGGATTCTCTATTCTGCTCACGTTTTAACAGAATTCACTACACAGATTTTCCAAGAATCTCAGAACAGTCTTCATAAAACTGCTACACAAGGAACGAAGAGTCTATTTACATCCTAATCTCAATTTATTCATCTATTCTAATGTGCTTGGGGTAGGATATGAAGATCTATACCTATCAACCTTTCCTTCAAAGTGAAGGAAAAGGGATCACAGTGTTCAGTACCTGTTATTTTGGAACACGGATATATTCTCAGATAATAAACTATAGACAACAAAATTAATCATTAAGTCAGCAATAGAGATAGAGGTTCTTTTGACATAAAAAGCAAGGGTAAGGATTAAACGATCAGTTACACAGCAAGCAATAACACCAGAGTGTGTGTGTGTGTGTGTGTGTGTGTGTGTGTGTGTGTGTGTGTTAAAGCAATGGACTAGGTAAGCTATCCTAAAACTCAAACTCAAGGATTGCAAATTCTTGCACACTATTTACAGAAAACTAAAATGTGGAATGAAAATCACAGCAATAAAATAGCTAACAGAAGAATTTCTCTGAATATATAAAAATGTTTCACATTTTAAGACTTTGAAAAGCTTTCTCTTCAAGCTCAGAAAAGAAACTGCTTTATATTTACTTAAAATGGAGTTCCTTTGCCAAGTCTGATTTAACAAAAAGTTGATACTCATCAATATGAATATAATTTTTCATACTGAAATATAGGTTTAAGGAAATGGTATAATATTTGCATTAAAGTTTATAAGTCCCTATAGTTCCATCTGGTACTTATTTATCTAAATTTTACTCAGCTTGCATAATATTTTTGCTTATGGTCATATTCTTTAAGATCAGAAATGCCCAAATCTGGAAATTCAGAGGCCCTATTCGTTAACATTCTTTCAGTGTGATTCATAGACATTTTGCAAACTTTGCTTTGATTTAAAATAAAACTAAGGTAATAAGATGTTTTGTATAAAAATATATGACTTAAGCAATAACAATAAAAGGAACTTGGCTTTAGGGGATTACACGCCAAAGCAAACCACACTCCTCATGAAATAGACTGTGCAAAGTTCATTTGAAGGGGAATAGCAAAATAAAACACTTAATCAAATATAAAATAGCTTTTTACTCTGCTTAAAAAATATCTAGTGCTTCAAGTTGCCACAGTCCTACAGTTAAACAGTGAGAAGCTGTAACAGCTAAACAATGGCAAGTGACATGCTGAAGTCTTAAACCAGGTCACTTCAGAAGCTGACACATGGTTTCAGCTAAAGGACAGATACTCTTCACTTCAGTTTCTAGATGGAAGAACTTCACTACATAGTATCCAAATGTGAGAGTTCTTCTACCGTGAGATTCTTGCTAATGTATCTCTGCCCTAGAGAACTTATGTTCAACAAGAATGAATTAAATTGGTACTAAATCAGGAAGTGACAAAAAAAAATACAGGTATAGGAGAGAAATTACAAGATTCTGAATATGACATTCCCAGTCTTTTTTGTCATTGGTTGCTAAGTCATGTTCGACTCCTTTGTCACCTCATGCGCTGTAGCCCACCAGGCTCCTCTATCCATGGGATTTTCTAGGCAAGAATACTGGAGTGGGTTACTATGCCCTCCTCCAGGGGATCTTCCTGACCCAGGGATCAAACCTGCATCTCCCGCACTGGCAGGCAGACTCTTAACTACTGAACCTCTTGGGAGGCCCAAGAAAGACTGCTGTTGTTTAAGAACACCTAAATTTTACAATCTATCCTGGGAATCCACTGACCTCATTCACAACAGGATGGTACCAAGAATAGAAAGATAAAACAACTGCTCTAGTCTAATCGTATTCCTCTTGCAAAGAGATAAGCTACCTCCAGACCCAGAATACCAGTATAGCAACCAGGACTTATATTTATGAACGTTCCTTTGCAAAAGTGATAACAATTACCAGTTTCCCTAAAACAAAACAACAGCACAATAATTATAGAACCTTATTCTCTAGTTTAAAAAACTTAAGATTCCAAAGTTTTAAGAAATTCGTGAGATAGGAATGCAAAGGGTGGGAAGATAATGCATTTTCTTATATTGTCATCATTTTGAAAAAGAGAATTAAAATGGTAAATGTTCCATCCTGATTAAAAACCAAAGCCTGGAACTTCCCTGGTGGTCCAGTGGCTAAGACTCCACATTCCCAATGCAAGGGGCCAAGTTTGATCCATGGTCAGGGAACTAGATCCCACATGCCACAACTAAGCCCTGGCACAGCCAAATAAAATAAATACATTTTGAAAAGCAAAAAACAAACAAAAAAGCCTAATAATACTAATATTTTTGCAGAGTGGCCACCTGCGCTTGTCAAAATATTCCCTGAGATGGGGCACTCACTATTCCCAGGACGTTCATTTTTTTTTTAAATATAAATTTATTTCTTTTAATTGGAGGCTAATTACTTTACAATATTGTATTGGTTTTGCCATACATCAACATGAATTTGCCATGGGTATACACGTGTTCCCCATCCTGAACCCCGCTCCCACCTCCCTCCCCATACCATCCCTCTGGGTCGTCTCAGTGCACCAGCCCCAAGCATCCAGTATCATGCATCAAACCTGGACTAGTGATTCGTTTCATATATGATATTATACATGTTTCAATGCCATTTCATCTTTGATCAGCTGATGCTTAGAAAGTTCTTCCTTAAAATAATGTGAAGCTTGTTTTTCACTGGGTCCCTTGGGAGTATCTGAATTGTTCTCATCCTTCATCCACAAGAAGATAACCTTATGTGTTTGCAGAAAGTCATCATTGTCCTTTCTGGTCTTCCCTTTTGCAGTCTGTTCAGTTATTCCTGAGATAATGTGGTTTCAACAATATTCTTGTGAACCACATAATTATGCCCCCAAATGAACAGAATACTCTAGCTTATAGTTAAAACTGGTCAGAGAAGCACTCCAGACAGATGTAACAGTATGTGCAAAAGCTTTGCATCAAGAGGAAACAAGACTCATTAAAGGAGCTAAATGAGGCTGACAGGGCTGAAATTCACAGTGCGCGTGATGAGGCCAGATGGAGTCATGTTTTTAAGTGCACAAGGCAAAATAAGGTGGAAGAAACACAAGCTGGAATCAAGATTGCCGGGAGAAATATTAATCACCTCAGATATGCAGATGACACCACCCTTATGGCAGAAAGTGAAGAGGAACTAAAAAGCCTCTTGATGAAGGTGAAAGAGGGGAGTGAAAAAGTTGGCTTAAAACTCAACATTCAGAAAATGAAGATCATGGCATCTGGTCCCATCACTTCATGGGAAATAGATGGGGAAACAGTGGAAACAGTGTCAGACTTTATTTTGGGGGGCTCCAAAATCACTACAGATGGTGACCGCAGCATGAAATCAAAAGACGCTTACTCCTTGGAAGGAAAGTTATGACCAACCTAGATAGCATATTGAAAAGCAGAGATATTACTTTGCCAACAAAGGTCTGTCTAGTCAAGGCTATGGTTTTTCCAATGGTCATGTATGGATGTGAGAGTTGGACTGTGAAGAAGGCTGAGCGCCGAAGAATTGAGGCCTTTGAACTGTGGTGTTGGAGAAGACTCTTGAGAGTCCCTTGGACTGCAAGGAGATCCAACCAGTCCATTCTGAAGGAGATCAGCCCTGGGATGTCTTTGGAAGGAATGATGCTAAAGCTGAAACTCCAGTACTTTGGCCACCTCATGCGAAGAGTTGACTCACTGGAAAAGACTCTGATGCTGGAAGGGATTGGGGGCAGGAGGAGAAGGGGACGACAGAGGATGAGATGGCTGGATGGCATCACTGACTCAATGGACGTGAGTCTGAGTGAACTCCGGGAGTTGGTGATGGACAGGGAGGCCTGGCATGCTGCGATTCATGGGGTCGCAAAGAGTCAGACACGACTGAGCGACTGAACTGAACTGAAAGATACAAAGGGCTTCCCTGGTGGCTCAGGCGGTTAAAGCGTCTGCCTGCTGTGTGGGAGACTCGGGTTCGATCCCTGGGTTGGGAAGATCCCCTGGAGAAGGAAATGGCAACCCACTCCAGTACTCTTGCCTGGAAAATTCCACGGACTGAGGAGCCTGGTGGGTTGCAGCCCATGGGGTTGCAAAGGTTGCCCCCCACCTTCTCCCTCTCGACCCTCCCGCTCCGTGGAGGACAGCGGCTCCTCGATTGCCCGGGGACCTGCTGAGGCCAGGGCCGAGGACACACCACCGCCTGCCCACAGAGAGGTGGAGCCCGCAGAGGGAAAAGAGCCAGGGTGCCACGGACCACCACTACCGCCTGGCCCGCCGGTGGGCAGCCGGAGCGACAAACCCTGTATCGAGGGCTGACTTTCAATAGATCGCAGCGAGGTCGCAAAGATGCAAAATAAAATAAAGCAGGCCTGTTCTCAAGGAGCTCAGAGTTTGGCGGGTGAGATGGATAACTCCCTTTTTCAGGTGAAGGTTGATGACACAGAGGGGTAGTGCTAGGAAAGGGGCCCAAATACTGAGGCTTTTGAGTCAGATCATCTGATTAAACTCCAACTGGACCAACTGCTAGATTTATACCCTTGGAGAAGTTACCTAACTTATCTGTATCTTGGTTTCCTCGCCTATAAAATAGGGATAGTACTACTACTTCTCCTACGGGGTTGTTGTGAAGAATAAATGAGATGATATTTATTAATTATATATTAAGAACAGTGCTGGGATCATTTTTTTTTAATTTTATTTTTAAACTTTACATGATTGTATTAGTTTTGCCAAATATCAAAATGAATCTGCCACAGGTATACATGTGTTCCCCATCCTGAACTCCAAACAAATAACTAATTATCTGGAAAGAGTCATGTTTCTCAGTGTTCAGATCAGATCAGATCAGTCGCTCAGTCGTGTCCGACTCTTTGCGACCCCATGAATCGCAGCACGCCAGGCCTCCCTGTCCATCACCAACTCCCGGAGTTCATTCAGACTCACGTCCATCCAGTCAGTGATGCCATCCAGCCATCTCATTCTCTGTCGTCCCCTTCTCCTCCTGCCCCCAATCCCTCCCACCATCAGAGTCTTTTCCAATGAGTCAACTCTTCGCATGAGGTGGCCAAAGGACTGGAGTTTCAGCTTTAGCATCAGTCCTTCCAAAGAAATCCCAGGGCTGATCTCCTTCAGAATGGACTGGTTGGATCTCCTTGCAGTCCAAGGGACTCTCAAGAGTCTTCTCCAACAGCACACTTAAAAAGCATCAGTTCTTTGGTGCTCAGCCTTCTTCACAGTCCAACTCTCACATCCATACATGACCACAGGAAAAACCATAGCCTTGACTAGACAAACCTTTGTTGGCAAAGTAATGTCTCTGCTTTTCAATATGCTATCTAGGTTAGTCATA
>NW_011494529.1:1754937-1792658 GCF_000754665.1 Bison bison bison
GCATTGCCTTTCTTTGGGATTGGAATGAAAACTGACCTTTTCCAGTCCTGTGGCCACTGCTGAGTTTTCCAAATTTGCTGGCATATTGAGTGCAGCACTTTCACAGCATCATCTTTCAGGATTTGAAATAACTCAACTGGAATTCCATCACCTCCACTAGCTTTGTTCATAGTGATGCTTTCTAAGGCCCACTTGACTTCACATTCCAGGATGTCTGGCTCTAGGTCAGTGACCACACCATCGTGATTATCTGGGTCATGAAGATCTTTTTTATACAGTTCGTCTGTGTATTCTTGCCATCTCTCAGTGTTCAGGTAAGGTACTAAAGACACAGAGATGAAGGGAGCAAAGGATCTACTTGAAGATAATATATTTAATAATAATAATTGCTGAACTCAATGTAGATGGGCACTAGGAAAATTTCTTTATATTCTTTATGTTAATTAATCTCCATACCAGCCTTAAGAGGTAGATTTGGTCATCACCATTATTTTACAAAGGAAGAAGCAGATTTAACTTAGAAAGTTTCTCTTGTCCAAGGCCCCACAATTAAAGATCTGGGATTCTGATACTGTAGAATTAGCATCATTACCTGCTCTGCTTCCTGTTAGGTTTAATAGAAACATTGTCTATAGTCTGGGACCTTTAACAACAGTACTCAGAGAAAGAAAAACAGAGAGTGAGGGTCCTGGAGAAACTTACCTTCATTTCACTTCACTTGCTCAATCCCCAAAACATAGTTCAAGTCTGCCAACCCCCTTTTTTTATCCCCTCTCTGGCTGTGCTATGTGGCATGCAGGTTCTTAGCTCCCTGACCAAGGATCGAACCCACATCCCCTCCAGTGGAAGTGTGGCTTAACCACTGGACCACCAAGGAAGTCCCAATAGCTAAGGAAGGAGAAGAACTTTATTTATTTATTTTGCCAATACTCTGAAATACTTTTCTTTCTCTTCTCTAGAATTCCCAAAGTTGATAATAAAATAACCCCAATTAATGACACTGGAGAGCTATATTTTAGTTTTTATAGGACACTGCAAATAAAACTTCTAATTAGTAAGCAAACATTTCTGATAGCCAAAGGATTCAGGGATAGGTGTTAGCAATGTGAGGCAAATATCATAAGAGGTAAGAGTCCTTGGTCTTTCATTTGGAAGAATATGCCAAGTCTCTGAGCCACAAGATTTCACGCAAATTTGCTACTCCAAGACCAAAGAGGGGGCGTGAGAGAGACAGGATGAAAGGATGGCTAGATAAGATGGATGGAGGTAAATTTTAAAAAGAGGAATTAATATACTGTCTCTTTTATGTAATAGGCCTTATCTAGCTCCCTGGTTGCATGTCTCCCTCAAATTCTTATGTGGAAATCTTAGTGCCCCTCCTCAAAGGAGGCAGGGCCTTTGAGAGGTGATAAATAAGGTTATGTATGGATGTGAGAGTTGGACTATAAAGAAAACTGAGCACCAAAGAATTGATGCTTTTGAACTGTGGTGTTGGAGAAGACTCTTGAGAGTCCCTTGGACTGCAAGGAGATCCAACCAATCCATCCTACAGGAGATCAGTCCTGGGTGTTCATTGGAAGGACTGATGCTGAAGCTGAAACTCCAATACTGTGGACACCTGATGTGAAGGCCAAAGGGTTAGGTGGCATCAAATGATGTCACCTCATTTGAAAAGACCCTGATGCTGGGAAAGATTGAGGGCAAGAGGAGAAGGGGATGACAGAGGATGAGATGGTTGGATGGCATCAACGACTCGATGGACATGGATTTGGGTGAACTCCAGGAGTTGGTGATGGATAGGGAGGCCTGGTGTGCTGCGGTTCATGGAGTCACAAAGAGTAGGACATGACTGAGTGACTGAACTGAACTGAACTGAAGTAAGGTCATGAGGGCAAAGCCCTCGAGGATGAGTGCCCTAATAAAAGAGGCCCCACAGAACTCACTTGCTCCTTTCTCCATGGAAAGATATGAGAAACCTGTAGCCTGGAAGAGGGTCCTCATCCTACTGTGCTAGCACCTAGACTTCTAGCCTCCAGAACTATGAGAAATAAATTTCTGTTGTTTTTAAACCATCCAGTCTGTGATGTTTTGTGACAGCAGCCTCAACAGACTAATGGCACCTGCTTATGAGAAACACACATAAAAGCTAGCCTATATTGATTAAATCTAGAAAGTTCATGCAACAGTTTTACTTTCTTCTACTTTCCAGAGAAATTCCCTGTTTTAATAGTCCCTATTAGGGTTTTTCATTAAAAACATTAAAGGCAGTAGAATCAACTTGAACGAGTGTGTGAGCTCTTTAAGGGCAGGGTTGCTTCACTCAGCTTTGTATCCTCAGCAGTAAGCAAAGGCTAGCCTCTGAGCACACATGTGCTTCCTATCACACAAGAGCCAGACTCCCCAAAAGCAGACCTAGGAGCACATCATATGGTTCAAACAACAGAGACAAAGGTTGTCGAGGAGGATTGGGTCCAGGTGTGCTCATAAACCTTTCCAAAGGGGTCACTTCAGCATTACCTTGGTATTTTAAGAGGTCTATTTAGATGGCTGGCCGCAAATACAATGAGATGCTAAGTGAGCTCTCTCTCTGTGATCTCAGAAACCATTTGTCTTGGCTCCAGATAAACTATTTATGGCAGATAGAACTGATGTGGTGTCAAGACCAAGTCCCAGAGGCTTAATACCTCTAAAGATGGCAAAAAACATCTGTTGGATACACAATAAAGAGGGCACAGAAACCTTAACTGGGAGGGCTGAGGAAAAGCCTTAAGAAAGACCACCAGCCCTTAGAATATGCTAGCACCAGAGCTGAAATAAGGATGTGTCACATAATCAAAAGTCCAAAGGCAAGAACTTCTGTCAGCAGATCTCAACATTGTCTTGATTCCTTTTATACTGTCTCTTTGTTTGCTGACTGCCTGCTGGCTGGATGCATTTCTAGGACCTGCTTGGATAAAGTGACCTGGAGTGTCAATTAGCTGGTATATCCCATGTGACCTATGTCAAAATTTGGAGGTGGGGAAAGGAAAAAAGAAAGATACTTGTTGTGGTAAACACTGGATTTCTTTGTTAAAGCACCTTCCACCCTCCTGCTGTTCAGCCTCACCAAAATAACATGCCTATATATTACTTGTGAGTCAAGCTTAACAGCTTTTGATGAGGTACCTGAGGTTAGGAAATAAAAACTGTGTCTCATTTCTCATTTTTAAGTGGTGCTTATCCTTCCAAGGACAATGGGATTTACAGTCTCAAAAGGCAGAACCATATATTATGAACCTCAAGATGCTCTTAAAGAATTTTTTTTGGTTGTCTCATGGTGGCAAGAGAAGCAGAGAATAGTATTTCTCAAACAGCCTCCCAACCAGGATGCAAGGGGTGCTGTCAAGCAGTGGAAGCCCTCGAGCTAGTGACCAGCAGCACAAACATACACGGTATTTAAGATCCAAGAGCAGACAGGTATAGCTAGCCAACCCTCACCAAGCAAAAAATCAAATTGATAACAACAAAAGAAGAAGGAAAATAAAAACAAATCAGCCAATAAACTCATTCAGTTAGGTCAGATATGCTGATTAAAGTCTTCCAACTTCCTCTGGGAAACCTAGTTTCTGTCTTATTTTAAGCAGTTATTAAGAGATTCATTTATTTACAAAAAATAAATCAGAGGGCTTTTTCTTTATGAAAGAATTCACTGAAGAATTTCCTTAAAATGTAATTTCTCTGGTTCATTTCAAATATAACTTTATACCAATTTCAATTTATTTCCTATTCAACAACATCTGCTTGAATGTTGAATGAGGAAATATGAGGCAATAGACCATGAGGGGGAAAATGAGGCAACAGACTATGAGAAGCAGACATCCCTAATGTTCACGGTCAACCAGCAATTTCTGAAAACCACCCCAATAATCTTAGTATATGATATATATGTGGATGGTCAACTATCAGCTCCAAGATCAGCTCAGGAGAGATCATGGAAGTTGGAGAAGCCAGGGAAGCCTTGCATCGGCGACTGGAGGAGGTACAGACTCTTGAGGAAGAAGCGGGAAGGTGTAGAAAGAGAGGAGGTTGAGGGGAGGTGAGCAGAGGCTGAGAGGCTGGAATGCACATGTGAGTCTGGGTAACTGTTCTGGTCCTTTGTCGGTGGTGTGTACCCTCCTGTGTACAGCAGGAACTCACTGGTGGTTGGAGGGATAGCCAAAGTGTTTCTATGGACTATTCAAAGGCCAGATCACACATAACTAGAAGGCATTATTAAAAACACAATTTGAAAATGTAACCTAGACCAAAATATGTAAAGGGAAGCTTCTAAGGAAGAGTTCACTTCTTTCCTCAATAACTAATGCTGAACAGGGAGTGTTCCAAGCCAGACCACAAAAAAGTAGAAAAGTCCTGGGACCTTAAGGAGCCAAAAACCCATGAACGAGCTGGGAGCTAAAACTGGCTGCTAAGCTGGCTAACTCCAAGTGTTCCCAGTTCCACCCAGGCTGATGAAAACATCACCGTGGACACGGGAAGCCACATACAGCAGTTCCTGCCGGCACAGGCCAAGCAAGAGTAACGCAGGAAATAATTAGCTAGAACCCTGGAGAAAAATTTTAACACTATTTTAATCGAGCTGAAGGAAATAAAATCCTTTAATAAATAAACACAAGCCTCTGTGCACACTGAGGTTGAGGTGGCTCACTAGTAGGGTCAAATGAACTACTAGGGTTCTCTAGATAAGGCCTGATAGTGGGAGAGAGAGGGAGCATGACCAGGAAACACATAGAAGGCAGTAAGACCCTGGTTTCTGCAACATATGTTGTTCTTGAGTTGCCCTGTGCCTTAGGGAACTAATGTCCATCTAGTCAAGGCTATGGTTTTTCCAGTGGTCATGTATGGATGTGAGAGTTGGACTGTGAAGAAGGCTGAGCACTAAAGAATTGATGCTTCTGAACTGTGGTATTGGAGAAGACTCTTGAGAGTCCCTTGGACTGCAAGGAGATCCAACCAGTCCATCCTAAAGGAAATCAGTCCTGGGTGTTCATTGGAAGAACTGATGCTAAAGCTGAAACTCCAATACTTTGGCCACCTCATGCAAAGAGTTGACTCATTGGAAAAGACCCTGATGCTGGGAGGGATTGGGGGCAGGAGGAGTAGGGGATGACAGAGGATGAGATGGTTGGATGGCATCACCGACTCGATAGACATGAGTTTGAGTAAACTCCAGGAGTTGGTGATGGACAGGGAGGCCTGGCGTGCTGCGATTCATGGGGTCGCAAAGAGTCGGACACGACTGAGCAACTGAACTAACTAACCAGGGAACTAATGTTCATTACAGGAAAATAGAGCAGGATCTCGCCTCACCCCCCACAACAGTACTAAACACAGAAATATTATATTCCTGTCAAAAATGGAGAGAATAATTTTATTGATATTATACTTGTTCTATTGTAAATCTGGCATATACAATTTGCTGCATGTTTGGTCAGTTGTGTCTGACTCTGCAACGCCATGGACTGTAGCCCGCCAGGCTCCTCTATGGGATTCTCCAGGTAAGAATACTGGTGAGGGTTGCCATTTCCTCCTCCAGGAGATCTTCCTGACCCAGGGATCGAACCTGGGTCTCCTGTGGCTCCTGCACAGGCAGGTGGACTCTTTACCACTGAGTCACCTGGGAAACCCATATACAATTTACTTCTTACCAAATAAAACGGACAAAAGAAATACCAAAATGTTCATTTAAAAGCATATTCATTAATAAGAGTGATTTTCTCTAGGGAGAGGCCCTGGTTGGGGTTGGGGTTGAAGGCAAGGCTAGGCAACAAGGGTAGGAGACAGATTTATCTTTCAGTTTATATCCTTCCGTGTCAATTTAATTTTGTATAATGTGCATGTATTACTTATTCAAATAATATGCATTGATTAATCACATTTTTATAAATCAAAACCCAAGGAGTTTTACATTTCAATGACTATTGATTAGTGACAATCAAATGTACTGAATAATGAAAGATCCATCATACAAGTAAAAACTGACCTTTGAGGCCAGTTTTTAAAAAAATTATGAGTAGATGTGAACATGGTCAAAATAAAGCCAAGCCTACATTTTGGGATTGGAGTAACTGATGTACATTTTATGTATCAATTCACTAAATAGCAATGATCATAATGATAATAATAGCAGTAGTTCATATATTTACATGCCAAGAAAAAGCTGTCTTTCATAGAAGTGACACGAGGCCATAATAAGGCTCAGTATCTAACTCTGTGCCAGTGGATATATTGTACTTCTAGAAACTTACCAAGGGTGTGTCTTTTCCTCCCACAATGCTGAGACCAAGCCCCGAACGCCCTTTGGATATTTCTATAATCATCTCCTGGCCAGGAATGATGGGACATGTGGCGGGGTCCACTGACAGAGGAGCCTGGAAACCACCTGGAGAAGAAGTGAACACAGAGTGACTGGCAAGCAGGAGATGCATCTCAGCTTGTATATTCCACTGCTCGGGGAGTGCAGGGTTTGTACGTGTTTATCACTGCACTCTTTTCCTGCCAAGTATCATGAAGGGAAACACTGGGTCACCACTCCCCATTCAGCCTTGGATGAAACATGACATTCCTATGACACTTTTGAGTTGAAGACAATAACTACCACCAACCCAAACCATCAACCACTTTAGTTACACAGTATTTGAAATTTTTTAAATCTCAAAATATACCATGAAAACTGGGATGGAAAAATTTAAGTTGATTAAATAATTAAGTACATGTAGATATATGCCATAATTATATATATTAATAATATATATGACATAAATTTTGAGCTATAGTTTCAAAATACTAGAAATAGTGCTTAAATACTTTCAGTTAGAGCATATCATATGAATTAAGATGTATAAAGGATCCAATCAATAAAGTATGACAAATGAAAATAATCCCCAAATAGAAACATAGTAAAAAAAAATTGTGTTATAAACTGTAAAATTAATTGCTGGGTCCATAAATGAAAAGCTTGTTAAAAGAGTCATTGCTGTTTTACTTTTAAAATTCATTGTTTTAGGCCAATTTTTCTAAAAACTGGGAGAAAAAATATTTACACATGTCCATTTTCAGTCAAAAGTCACTCAAACATTTTTCAAATGTTTGAAAATCCAAACATTCAAAATGACAGTTTCAAGAGAATCTTATAATAGTTTATAGAGAACTTCATATTTTTTGATAACTAATTTTGATCATTGTGAATACTGATTCTTGTTGCTGTTTAGCTGCTAAGTTGTGTCTGACTCTTCTGCAACCCCATGGCCTGTAGCCCGCCAGGCTCCTCTGTGCATGGGATTTCCCAGGAAAGAATATTGGAGTGGGTTGCCATTTCCTTCTCCAGGGCATCTTCCCAACCCAGGGTTTGAACCCACATCTCCTGCATTGGCAGGTGGATTCTTTACCACTGAGCCACAAGGATCCTTACCTCGTGACAGAATTTGCTAAAGGACTGATAATAAAGGGCCCTATCTGCTGGTCAGCTGCAGCTAATGCACAGTGACCAAGCTGACATCCACAAACCCCTGTTTAAGCAAGGGCCAGCAGACTATGGCCCCAGCACCAAGAATGGCTTCTACTTCAAAAGGTTAAAAAAAAAAAAAAAAAAGTCAAAAGAAAAATAACGTTTCAACACATGTGAAAAGTATAGAAATTCAAATTTTAATATCTGTAAATAAAGTTTTATTGGAATTCAGCTCTACTAATTCATTTATATCCAGTCCACAGCTGCTAATGGCAGTTGAGTAGCTGCAAGAGAGACCATATGGCCCACAAGCCTCATATTTACTACCTGACTCCTTACAGAATGTTTGCCAATCCTAGAAAACAAAAGAAAACAGGCTCCGGGTAAGCCTGTAGGGGTTCTGCTCTGACTCAGCAATAATCATTGTCTTTGGGACAAAAGGGCACGGGTTTCCAGATGTTGCAGAAATGGATTTGAGTTTCCAAGGAAATTAAGGAAATGAATAGTGGATGAAACTGAGGCTCATTGGTCTGAGGCTCATGTAATTGCTATCTAAGAGGGTGTTTAAGGGATCAAATAAATAATGTGCTGGCTCAGCCCAGGGTCGGACATAGTGTAGCATTCACATAGGTGCCATTCCTGACCACATGGAATTTATAAATCTAATGGCCTCTTGTTTAACAGTGAGAAATTTAGGGACATAGCCTCAGTAACAATTTTAAAATGCCATATTAAATGGATATTAAATTGTAAACCTAATTTGACTCTAGATATTTACACAACATATGTATTTCATGCTATATTTTTCACTAATTTACAATAAAAACAATGTACCATGGCAGCAGAGTTTCATGAATGCTTTAAAAAGTTTATGCTCCTTACATAAATCACTGGTTTAGTCTCTTGACTGAGGGAAAGCAGTCAGAGACACTGGAGGTGGCATTTCTTTCCCTCTTCGGCTTCTGCCTCACCCTAGCCCAGCTGTGAGTCAGTCTCGGTGTTTATTTCTCTCAAAGAATCCAGCCCAAGGCCTGACTCCTACCAAGTCCCCAATCAGTGTTTGGTAAGTGGATGGCTGAATGAATATAATTTCCACAGATTAAATTGTGGGATGAGTAATTTCTGTTAACGAGGTAAAAATATGGGATATTTATTATCAAGATTCCATTGGTCTACATAGGGGTCATCACACATCTTTGGTAAAAGGCCAGGTGGTAAATATCTGCGGCTTTACATGCCATACCAGCTCTGGTGCAGCTCCTCAAATCTCTCTTTATAGTGTGAAAGCAGCCATAGATAATATGTAAATAAACCAGTATTCCCATAAAATTTTATTTATGGACACTGAGATCTGAATTTCATACAATTTTCATGAAACAGTCTTTTGATTTTTTTCTAACCTTTTATAAATGTGAAAACCATTATTAGCTTCAGGACCATGTAAAAACAGATGGTGGGCCAACTGTGACCCAGGGGTCATAGTTTGCTGACCACATTCATTAAGTATTTTAGTAAAAATCTAGTGCTTTAAAATAATACCTGCCTCATAAAATAAGAGTTAATGTTCGTGAAAAAAAAATATGTAAAAGGCAAATACCATAAAGGTGTCAGGTCTCCTAAATTCACACAGGGTCATGCTTTACCACTGGTGAGCAAGGTGTTTTAAATAGTCCTTTTAAAAATGATTTATATTGGATAAAAGCAGATGGAAATATTCATTATTCATTTTGAAGTTCTATTTTCAACCATTAGTCAGCATAATACAATCTAGCAATTCAGAGATAAAGTAAATACTTATTTCTTTAAGCACTGAAAATTAACAATCTATAAATAGCTCATATCAACATAGGCAAGTATACAATTTCGTTCAATGTGATTTTTAAGATATACTACTTGTGAACTATATACAATCCTTTGGCATGATTAGATAATAATCCAGAAGCCTCAGGTTCAAGTAGCATATATTGAGTGCCTTTTTAAATTCTAGTACTTTTATATTCAATAAACAATAAGCAATCCCACTGGTGGAGATAAGGAAAAAGATGTTGAAGATCAAGTAACCAATCCAAGTCCCAAAGCTCAGGAAGTAGAGCAAGGATGCCAGCCAGGCTTCCTGACTCCTGAACCAGTGCTCTCTTCAGGACAACAAAATCCTTTCCTTTTCTAAGGTTTGATGAATCAATTCAAGTCTGCTCAGAGAAAGAGTCATACCATAGCCTGTGAAGTCTGCATCTGTTGAATGGTATGAAGTTGGTGCTAAAGGTATCTCTTGTGAACTGAAGGAGATTTTCGTTGAGTATTTTTGCTGTTTCATTTGGCTGCTGGCCTACAAAAGGAAGGAAAGTTAGATGAATGTCAGAGAAGAGGAAGATAACAAAAGAAGACTTTAAAACTGGGGTATTGTCACCAAAACACTCCAATAATGCCTCTTGAAAATTCAAGTTGGAGAGGTGGCAAGGGGAAGTTAGGATGATTTTTGTTTCATTCCCCATGCTTTCTTAATTAACTTTAAAGTGCTTTGGTGAAGGATGGATCAAGGAAGGGAAGAAGGACAGGAACCATCATTGTGGTTTATGTATAAAGCCAGAGCTGGGAAGCATTTTTACATGATGAAATCAGTGTGAAGTTTATAGATCTGTGCTGAGCGCAGTGAAAAACAATCTATGCTGTGGATGTTCTGAGTACATGACACTGCCCATCTCTTCTGGACACATTCACATGGTCAAAGAGTCATGAGGTAAGTTAATTGACATGAGGGGCAGGAAGGGATAACAAGCATCTGCTGAAAGCCTACTAAGTGCCAGGTACATCATTACACTTCATTCACCTAAAAAAAAAAAAAAAAAGCTTATTCACCTTCAATTCCCAGTGCCTGGAACATAGTAGGGCCTGGATAAATGCTGAATGAATGAATGAATGCAGAGAGCATAATTGAAGGCATGGAAACTCAGTGGGAAATAAATCTGTAACTCAATGAAAGTACAGAGACCTTTGCTGTGTGAGCTTTAGAAAATGAACTTGCAATTCTAAATTTTTGTTGCTAATACCTCTAATGAGTATTAGTATTAGAAAACTAAGAAACCAAAAGGACTCCATGCTTGCTTAACAGGCAGTTAGGAAATATACAGAGTAACCTGACCTGCCTTCTGGATCTGTAGTTAGCCAGAGAACCCATCCCCAGCTGGAAGATTCTGGTGGAGACAGTGAAGCACCAGCCTGTCCCTGGAGTCTAGAAATAGGATCACGGTAACTGCTCCAGAACAACAACACCCCAAGATTCCATCAGTGGAAGTCTATGCTTCAATACAAGGCATTGTGAATACCACTCAGTGTATATCTGTATTGTGCTCGCCAGTTTTCAAAAACACTTTCATATCCATGAATTCATTTAATCATGAGAATAACCTGGAGAATTAGACAATGTTACTCTCTTTTATAGATGAAGAGACCAAGACACAAATGTCAAGTGACATCTGAAATCACAGTTAATTAAAGGAAGGAGTAGGACTAAAATCAGTATTTGAAGAATGCTACAAGTTTAAAGTATTTATCAAACAGCTGCTAGGCAATGATTCTACTGATGTTCATTTTTTTTTCTCTGCAGTTTTTCTATTAACATCATTTAACAATGATTGTACACTTATTTAAAAAGACTTCCTTGAATACATATTTTTGGTGATTTTAAAAAGAGGAAAGTAGAAAAATGACAAACCAGGAGTTACTATGAGAAAACCGAACAATGGAACCACCAATCCAATTATTCTAAGGACCATATTCCCCAACCTCCTTGAAGCCAGACATAACCACAGACTAGTCTGTGTTATGGTATGGCACAGAAACAAACATGAATGTACAATTTTCAGGTTGTTTTCTTAAGAAGAACAACCCTGCCTTCCCCTTCCTTAGATGAAATTCAGATGTAATATAAAAAACTGGAGCAGCATTCTTAGATAAAAAAAAATACGCTAAATTTTGAAGATGGAAGAGTAATCAAATAATGATGCAGTAATCAGATAAGAGGTGCTTGGGTCCATGACACCGTGGAGACACTGTCATCCTCAAACTGATCACAGCCACCCTGTTATGTAAAAGAGAAACTTCTTGCAGCAATGGCAAGTAATCTTAATACACACAGAACTTATGTCACCTCTCCTTTGTATCATTTCAAAAAAAGAAAACTGATAACAAAGTTATGGGCAGGCTACAGAGCTCTTTTATGAAAAGCTGTGAATTTTAAAACAGGAAAGCACAAGAGACAGGCATCACTACCTTATGACTTTTATAACAACAGGGAATGTTTGTTGCTCATCTTTATTTCCCAGTTCATGCAGCATCCCATTTCAGTGTGCATACTAGGAAAGTTTCCAATAAATATGGGTTGGAAAAATGAGGAAATAGTTCATAGAAAGCAAGTGAAACAAGCACATATATTGAGAGGCTTGTTGTTGGTAGGTGTGGTGATGAATGAATGTAGCTCCCATGATTCATCCATTGACATAAAACAAAACTACTAAGTATTGAAAGACAAATATTGGATTTGTAGGCTGTAAAATTTGAGTATTTTAAAATTACATAAAAATATTTTAAAAGGTGAAAGATTGCATTTGCTGTTGAGTGTTACTATATTCTAACATCAGAGTTTGAATGGATTTTATAAGTCACCCAATCTAACTACACCAAGGGTTCTCAACCCTGTTTTTATAACAGAAACTGTTAGGGAGTTTAACATTTATGAATGCTAGAACTCCTATTCTAGACCAAAGAAATTGGCACTAGGGATGTGGAGCTCAGACAAATGTTTTCAGAGGTAGGGGTGGGGATGTTTGACTTTTTGAGTTGAGATTTATTTTTTAAAGTTAAACCATGGATTCTTAACCCAGGATAAATGAGCTTCTAAATGGTTTTCAGAGGGAATCCTGGGAACTACATAACCTCTGTGTTTGTAGCAAAGTATACCAGTGTTTTTCTGGGAAAAGAGTCTATATTTCATCAGGTCTTCATGATAGGGAAAAAATCACGACTCAAAAGAAGATATGAATTGCTGAGTTTTCTATCACTAATTAGCCGTGTGACCACCGACAAGCCACTCAACCTCCTTCATGTCCTCATCTTTAAATCAGTGGTGATAACTCTTCACCTTGCACAGTTGTTGTGAAGATTGAAAAGTGCATAAATAAACCTATCATTATTTCAAGATCAACTTAGGAGTTCAGTTAATAATAGCTATTACTGTTTTTATGTCCTTTGATAACATAGTAATAAATGATCAGCCAGTTTCTGATTGAAAACCTTCAGGGATGAAAAATTCCATTTCCACAAGGAATCTATTCCATTGTGGAACAGCTCAAATGGTGGGGAAGTTCTTTATGATGAGCTGACACAGCTTCACTGAAGATGTTGGCCACTGGTCTCTGAGCCATTTCTCTTCTGCAGCCACAGAAAAGGGTTATCATCACTTTCCCAAAGGAGAATGTTTTAAATATTTAAGTGCTCATTTTTCAACAGGGAAAAGAAAAGCCAGAGGATGTATAGGATTCACCCAAGTTCTAAAATTCTATGGGTTATAAAATTTTAGAGATGCTTGATATGTGTCTTGAGACAGGTGGAAATATAGAAAGTACTATCACATTAATTGTATTTGCAAATACATTACCTAAGTTTTTAAAAAAAAATCTGGTTCTAATTTTTTTTTAATTCCTTACAGTTTTCAGTTGAACTAAATTTTTTTCAGTTGAATCTTATTTTTAAGGTTCTTTCTACACCTATTTGTTTTTATTTAGGTTTCTGGCATACAATTTGGGATACTTTACAAAGGCGTTTTCTTTGGTAAGGTTTGAAATATCATATATTTCCTATAAACTCTAGTAATCTATAGTTTCTTAAACATAATACTAGTTAATATAGTCATAATGTAAACTTTAGCAGCACAAAAAAGTTCTACAATGACAAAAGTACAAACGTTTGACAGAAATTTTTATTTTTTTTTAAGAAGAAAAGCTATACATACAAGAAACATTTGTTCTTACATTTGTATTTCTACAAAACTATAAATTCTTCCTCTTAAAATTTTTATTCATGACATTATGTAGGACATTGCGAGGCTCTCAGAATTTAGGTGTAAGTGTGTTTTCGGAGATGCCTCACTTTCAGACACTTCCTTAGGGTGTTGGTAGAGGGATACAACAGAGATATTTCCAAATATCCTCTATGCACACCCTGCATAGAACAGGTGGTATAGCTGTGGACTGTCATCAGGTTGGTAGACACATCATAGCTTCCTGCCAAGTAATAACGGATCAGATTTCATTATAACCATCTCCTTTTCTTTTGGAGCCCATCATCATAATTCATACCATCCCAGTAGAGCAACCTAAAGCGTCAGTTACGTACACTGTCAGTTGGACATTCCAGGGCCTTTTGCTGACCTGCCACCACACCTTGACCAACCACCTGGGAGACGTCTTCCTGAAACATAAAAGATAAGGCCAGTTACCAGCATTACAGGGGTCAACTGCCCTCTCCAATGTCAGCAGTCAAGCACCATTTAATGGGGCTTCAAGTTACTACCAAAAATGACACACCAGGCTGAAAAGTTTTATTCAACCACCCGTAATAACTCTCAGAAATGAATGCAGCTTGTCATTTCCGAATGCTTTTTTGGTCCTTTCAGATCTGTCAGCCTTTAAGCCTATCAGGTATCTTCTTATGGTCATTTCAGCCAGAGGTTTTTCTTCTGCTGTCATGCCAGTAATCCCCATATCTATATTTACACTGAGTGTTCAATCCTTTCAAGTTTCTAGTCCTGATATTAGAATTTCTTTCCCCTTAAGATATCCGATTGAAGGCAAAAAAGCACACTCATTAAAGACACTGGGAGATAAAAGATATGTTAGTCAGAGCTCCGTGGAGAAATGTGGACTTCAGACCTGAGAGAGATGCAAAGTATCAAAACATATGTGAAAGTGATGCATAGTTAAAAGTACAATTAATTGAAATAAATGATAACAGCAATTAACTAAGTGGAATGCTTATCTCTGCTCCCCCATCATCCTTTTTTTATGGGCAATTTACAGGGGAAATTATTATATGATGGTTTACTCAAAGGCATGAACTCATGCATTTTGTTTGGTCAAGCAGGGAACACGGAGAGAGACTGATTTGGATAGGAGAAAGGATAGGTTTACTCTAACAACAATGTGTATGTTCAGTTGGGTCTGACTCTTTGTGACCCCATGGACTGTAGCCCACCAGGCACCTCTGTTCATGGGATTTTCCAGGCAAGAATACAGGAGTGGGTTGCCATTTCCCCGTCCAGGGTATCTTCCTGATCCAGGGATCGAATCTGTGTCTCTTACGTCTCCTGCACTGGCAGGTACAATCTTTACCACTGCGCCACCCATGGGTTTACTCTAGCCCTTGGTAAATGTCTGAGAGGCATCCAGGGGGAGAGGTCGAGCACACAATTGGCAGGTGGTTAAGCTATCTCAAGAGGAGAAGAAAGGTGGGACTTGTAGAGTAGAGTGTTAGGAGTTTGTGACCCTAGCTCCTGAACTTAAAAGTTCTGAAATCCTGATCAGGTTACCTGACCTCTCTAAGCCTGAGTTTCTTCATATACAAAATGGGAAAAAATAAGAGTAGTTACACAGTAGGGATGTTGAAAAGATTAAACGGAGCAATACATGAAAAGCACTTAGCATGGTATTTGGCAAATAGCAAGTGTTTAATAAAGATGCTAATGATGATAGTGAATGAAGCCAACCTATAATAAACCCACATTCCTAACTCTGTTTTAGGGTTGGTGAAAACAGGTACCTGGACAGGACATTTTCTCCTTCGGGGAGTGCTGGCGTATTATCTGAAACTCCCTCCCCAGTCCCCACTCTGGTTTTTTCTCTGGACATACTGACATACTCTTTCTTCAACAGGGTCCCATCAGATTTGTAACTACACCATATACAATGATCAGATTATGCCCAGTCATTCATTATTACTAGATTAGGTTATAATTTCATTTTGTCTCCTTAATTCCCTATTAGCTTCTAACCTGAGAGATTTAACCCCACCACATAATATTCTGAGACTACAGCCTAGGAGTCCTGGATGACTGTGAGTATCACTAGCTGCCTACCTGTAACTTATTTTTTAGGACCATAACTATCTCTCATTTAGATTTTCTCTTTTTCCCCCCATATGGCAGAAAGATCCTAGAACTCTTTTCCTCATTTCTGGCTTTTTTTTCTTTTTTTAAACTTTACTCTTAAACAGATTATGTAACAAAATGAATTTTAAAATTACCTCATCTTTTAATTCTTTCTTGAGCCCCAGCATGGTGCCCCTTAACAGTATGACCGATTAATTTTATCACTATTTTTTAAAATGTTTAACTGGGGGATAATTGCTTTACAATATTGTGGTGGCTTCTGCCATACAACAGTGAGAATCAATCTCAAGTATACGTATGTCCCCTCCTCTTGAACCTCCCCCCTACCCTCTACTCCATCCCACCTTTCTAGGTTGTTACAGAGCAGCTTTCCACTGACTATCTACTTTACAAATGATAGTGTATATATATAGGACTTCCCTGGTGGCTCAGACAATAAAGCATCTGCCAACAATGCGGGAGACCCAGGTTTGATCCCTGGGTTAGGAAGATCCTCTGGAGAAGGAAATGGCAACCCACTCCAGTACTCTTGCCTGGAGAATCCCATGGATGGAGGAGCCTGGCAGGCTATAGTCCATGGGGTCCCAAAGAGTCAGATATATATATCCCACCCTCCCCTTCCCCCTTCAAACTGTGTCCAAAGCCTGTTCTCTATGTTTGCTTCTCTATTCCTGTCCTGCAAATAGGTTCATCCGTGCCATTTTTCTAGATTTCATATACATGAGTTAATATACTAATATAATTGATTTTGTCTTATTTTCTTCTTGAACATATGGCAGAATAGAACATGAGTTTGATAAAGGGCTAGTGTTAAATGAATCAAAGTTCAGGAACTTAAACCTTGAATGCATCTGGGTAGATTTCAGAGCCAGTCCTGAAAGAAGAACACACAGTGAAGGTGACCCTGTGGCCTCTGCTTTAAAGGATCACAGTTGAAAATAGAGGAGAAAGACATTGGAAAGTCAATAAATGGTGCTCATGGAAATTTTCAGAAGAGGAGTTCTAAACTGTCTTATAAATGGAAACTATTGGTGTTATTCCTTCCAGTGTGAATCTAACACTGGAAGAGCAAATCTAACATTTTGGAAGAGCAAAAAGTGCCTCTACTGAAAACGATATAGCAGTCTGCAATTCTATCTTTGCTTAAAACCAGATTAACCAGCAATGTGACAAAGAAGCTGACTTCCCTACTAAACACTTTAAAACCCAATTTGCATATGACATAGAGGTACTATACAGAGGTACTGAACTTCCCTAGTGGCTCAGATGGTAAAGAATCTGCCTGCAATGCAGGACGCCTGGGTTCAGTCTCTCAGTTGGGAAAATCCCCTGAAGAAGGGCATGGCAATCCACTCCAGTATTCTTGCCTGGAGAATTCCATGGACAGAATAGCCTGGTGGGCTACACTCCATAGGGTTGCAAAGAGTCGGACACAATTGAATGACTAACACTTTCACCTTGGGAGCTTCCCTGGTGACTCAAATGGTAAAGAATCTACCTGCAATGTAGGAGACCTGGGTTTGACCCTTGGGTCAGGAAGATACCCTGGAGAAGGGAATGGCTACCCACTCACCCACTCCAGTATTCTTGCCTGGAGAATTCCAGGGACAGAGGAGCCTGGTAGGCTACAGTTAATGGAGTCACAAAGAGTCAGACACCACTGAGCAACTAACACTTTCACTTTCATTTCTGGGCTCCCAGGTGGCTCAGTGGTAGAGAATCTGCCTGCCAACGCAGGAGGTGTGTGTTCAACCCCTGGGTCAAGAAGGTCCCCTGGAATAGGAAATGGCAATTCACTCTAGTAGTCTTGCCTGGAAAATTACATGGACCAAGGAGCCTGGAGGGCTACAGTCCATGCGGTTGCAGAGTCAGACACAACTAAGCAACTATGCATACACACAGAGGTACTACTAGTTTCTCAGAACTTGCCCTCATTTGCACTTTTAAATAAAAAGAAAGGGCACTGGACTAGCAGCCAAAAAAATTTGGGTTCAGATTGTTTCCACTACCTATTAGCAGGAGATTGAAGGCAAGAGGAGAAGGGGTCAACACAGGATGAGACGGTTGGATGGCATCATTGACACAATGAACATGAGTTTGAGAAAACTCCAGGAGACAGTGAAGGAAAGGGAAGCCTGGTGTGCTGCAGTCCATAGGGTCGCAAAGAGTTGGACACAACTTAGTGAGTGAGCAACAACAAAGTGCTTAGAAATCTTCATTTCTCCCAACAGTAAGAATGCAGTAACTGCTACCTAAATAAAGGGTTGCAATCAAGGTTGAATTCAACACACGCTTGAGCATCTGCTCAGTGGTATGAGAAAAGACTAATGGGGTCTTGTACATATGAGATGTATACATCTGGTGAAACAAATACTAGAGAACTAATGATGGAAACACTGAATTACAACTGAATGATATGTGTGTGAAGGTATGTGGCAGGTAGCAAGTACTAGAGAGGTATTGGTTTCCTTCCCTTTCTCTTGTCTTCTCCTCAAAAGTGTGAAAGGATGAAAGCAGAGCTCTGAAAAGCATCTGGTCCACCACAATGTCCCATTTCTTATACTTATTACCCTTAAACCTCTGGTCCAAGGTATGGAGCCAGCACATGATGCGGATAAAAGAACCACCAGAACCTAAGGAGCACAGTTGCCAGTTACCAAGTCAGGTGGGCTACATGTACGTTGAGATGTCAATGTACAAACAGACCTATGTGTTCGGTACTTTCATCATCCTCATTTCATAGCTGAAGTACTGAGAATCTGAAATATACACTGAGTCAGAACTGATCATCTTGCTCCAGAGTCCCTGCCTTAACCAAGGGGTAAACCACAGGGGGCAGGGAAAGGGCTCACCTCCTCCCAACAACTCATACAAGATCCCCAGGAGTCAGCCTTAACACAGAGGTTTCATTTTAGAGTTAAGTCAGAACAAGCCATACCTGCTTATTGTGAGCCTGGGCATGAAAAACAAAACTCATGGCATTAGCCACTACACTGACCTCAGGTGAGTCACTTTCCTTCATGTTTACATATGAATTTAGAACTTATTAATTTCCCTGGAGAAGGAAATGGCAACCCACTCCAGTATTCTTGCCTGGAGAATCCCACGGACAGAGGAGCCTGGCGGGCTACAGTCCATGGGGTCACAAGAGTCAGACACGACGTAGCGACTAAACAAACACCACCACCACTAATTTCCCAGCTACAGCACCAAGGGAGATCTTAGTGCCTTCAAAGATGAGATTCTGGGACATTCTACGGTGTTGACTTTGCACAGGGGACCTCTAAGTAAGAAAACTGAGGAAGGAAAGCAGAAAGATCTTCATGAAACAAACCGATATGACACATTCAGCACAGCCAATGAGTTCCTAAAACGAAATGCTTGGTGGGCCAGGTAAATCACTCTGATCTAGAGCAGGAGCTTCAGAGGGGTGGACATAGGAAAGCAACACTGGGAACATCCTAAATGATAGAGAATAATGGGACTGATGTTCAGCTTACAGTCACCAAAACTGGTTGACTTCTGTCCCCAAGATGGCTTCTCAACAGGCCTGTCTGTCTGGCCACATGACTGGTCCAAGTGTGGACACTCAAACCACACAGGAACAAAAGTGAACCCAAAGGCAGAGAGTCAGCCCCTTTCTAGCAGAGAGGCTTAGGTGCTGGGAATAGCTGTGCTCCCACAGTGCTGAGGAAGCAGGTCTGAAGCTGAGAAGAGTCAGACAAATGTGCAGAATCACCTCTGTCAGCACCAGGCCTCTGCTTCCAACCATCCCTGCCTTCAGTTATACAAAAACAACCTGTAGCCAATAGGTACCTAAATGAAGATGAAGTGAACTGAGCATAAGACAACAGACTAAAGACATGAGTTTTCACCTAGATCAGTCCCACCCTAATTCCTACTCACTCATCTAATTACCTGATCAAGTGAAATCACATTAGCAAAAGGTCCCACAGCATCTTAATTCCCCCTTCAATAGTACTCACCAACACCAAGTTATTTAAAATCAGATTCAGGTCCTGCCTGATTGCAAAGAGTCGGACAGGACTGAGCAACTTCACTTCACTTTCAGATCCTGCCTGTGAT
Source organism: Bison bison bison (assembly GCF_000754665.1). NCBI lineage: Eukaryota > Metazoa > Chordata > Mammalia > Artiodactyla > Bovidae > Bison > Bison bison. The sequence continues at coordinate 1,774,668 of NW_011494529.1, forward strand.
ACTTATTAGTTGTGTGTCTCTGAGCCTCAGTTTCCTGATCTATAAACTGGGGATAGTAATAGGATTCACCTAATATGAAACACGAAGTCACGCACTTAGAACGATGCCTTTTAGAGCACATAGTAAATGCAGTGACAGCATTAGCTTCCATCATTCTCAGAAATTCTGAAAGCTCTGAAGGCAAGACCTATGTGTCCTGCTCACTGTGATATGCCCTGTGGCTCTCACAGTGCTGGGGATATAACAGAACTTCAATACAAACTTGCTTATTGACTGCTTTCTTTGAAAAATAAGATAATCAACATAAGTTTTAGATTATAGGATCTTAAAATTATGTTCGCTAATAAGGCTTCCCCAGAGGTGGCTCCGGAGAAGGTGATGGCACCCTACTCCAGTACTCTTGCCTGGAAAATCCCATGGACGGAGGAGCCTGGTGGGCTGCAGTCCGTGGGGTTGCTAAGAGTCGGACATGACTGAGCGACTTCGCTTTCACTTTTCACTTTCATGCATTGGAGAAGGAAATGGCACTCACTCCAGTGTTCTTGCCTGGACAATCCCAGGGATGGGGGAGCCTGGTGGGCTGCCGTCTATGGGGTCGCACAGAGTTGGACACGACTGAAGCGACTTAGCAAGCAAGCAAGAGGTGGCTCAGTAGGTAAAGAATCTGCCTGCAATGCAGGAGACACAGGAGACATAGGCTCAGTCCCTAGGTTGGGAAGATAACTTGGAGGAGGAAATGACAACCCAGTCCAGTATTCTTGCCTGGAGAATCCCAAGGACAAGAAGAGCTTGGCTGGCCATAGTCTATAGGACTGCAAAGACTCAGACACGACTGATGTAACTGAGCATGCATGCACAGAGAAATGAAAACTTCACAAGAAACACCACTACACTTCTGAGAAGCTCTGGGATTCAGATGGTGGAGCAGCAGTCACAGGAAAGAAAGTATGAGTTCCGGGCTCTGCGCTGTCACAACTGAGAGCTTCTCTGGGTCCCTCATGCTTGCTAAATAATTATGATTATAAGATTACTTTCTCAGGACTTTCCTGGTGGTCCAGAGACTAAGACTTTGCCTTCCAATGCAAGGGGTGCAGGTTCGATCCCTGGTCAGGGAGCTAAGATTCTATAAGCATGTGTGCATGCTAAGTCACTTCAGTCATGTCCAACTCTGTGCAACCCTGTGGACTGTAGCCCTTCAGGCTCCCACATGCCTCAAGGCCAAAAAAACAAACAAACAAAAAAAGATCAAACAGAAGCAGTATTGTAACAAATTCAATAAAGACCTTAAAATGGTCCACATCAAAGAAAAAATCTTTAAAAAAATAAAAAAGATTACTTTCTCAATTTAGAAATATCTGGTAAGCAATAGCTTCCTTTCTGGCAAGATGAAATTCGAAGTTGAGTAACAAGTCTCCACAGCAGGCCATTAAATCGGATGGGAGTGAACGAAAGCTAGCAGATGTCCAAGAAGTGAATCTGTGTTAAAAATGTGTATCTATATCTCTACTGTCTTTGAGTTTGTGAGGTTACTTCACATCTCTGTATTATCTTCATTACAATGCAGAGGGGAAGAGAATAGAGTGAAAAGACCAAAGGTTTTCCCTTGTGATTTTTGCACAAGAAGTAGACTTGACTGCAGATATAGTCTTTTTTTTTATTACTAGGAAAGGGAAATTTATCATGTAGGCAAATCTCAAGTGATTTCAGAAATACAAGACATAGAGTACGATGAGCTGTGAAAATGCCACACACGTGAATGCATTTGAGCCCTGCCATTGGTAATTTGCATACTGTCACAAGAGAGAGGCTGATGCTGACTCACAGAAATTCTCCTATAGGAAACGCTACGCTCCTGCTATAGATGCTGTTTTCATCCTGGATCTGAAACAGAGAACAGTGTTCACACAGTGGCTTCAGCTTCCAGAGCCAAACTAGAAATCCTGCAGTTCTTGATGGAGAGCAAACGGGATAAAAATGGATTTTAAGCAGATAGTTTAAGATCTTGCTTTAAAAATGAGCAGGGTATTACACCTGAGAATTCCAGCCTGGATACAGAAGACTTAAGAAGAAGCCTATAATCATCAGAAACACATTTTAAACTATTTTTTTTCCAATCTTGGATGCCAGCACTTCAAAAGCACTTAGGAATAATTTTTAATCAAGTGCAGCAGTCAAAATTGATGAACTGAACCTGATACAGGGGTATATTATTTCTTTAAAATTCCACACTGAACTCCTTACCTTCTCCCATAAGTCTGTTTCTTTGTTATGCTTTTCCTTTTTTTTTTTTTAATTAGTGACAACATTAACCTCCCAGTTAGCCAGGTTTAAAACCAAAGCCAGCTTTTACTAATCTCTGTCTTTGTCTGCTTCCATTGAATCATTTGCAAAGTATTCCTGATTTCAAGGACACGATATGAAGCAAAGTAGATTTTCTTAGATTTGGGGATTTCACAGACCAGAAATTTTTCAAAAGAATTTTGGAGTTACAGAGTTACCTTCTGTGGGGGGCAAGTAATTGAGAGCATAGAAATATTAGGTTGGAGCATATGGATTTGCTATTTTATGAGTCAAAAAATGGTCAAATATCAGTGATTTAAGAGGGTTCAACTTAGTCAGGTCCTTTCCCCACAACTGCCACCAGATATTACCACCATAATGTCCTGTAGGAAGAGCCATTTTTACACTAAAAAGTTAGCTAGAACACAGTTTTAAAGGACAGTCCTTTAAATCAAATAAATTTAGCTTTATGAAGAACTCTCCATGTGGTTATTATTTTTCATATTACCCACTGACCAGTAAACACCGTCACAGATCCATGTGGGTCTAAATAAAAATTCTTTAGTATTATCTGGATAAAGAAGAAAGCTTGGACTTTGGGGTCAACTGTGGTCAGATCCTAGTGTTCTAGTTAGATTACATGCTCTATGACAAATAAGACTTCTCTAAACTTCAGCTTCTTCATGGGTTGAATACCAGACACCTCTTAGAGAGGCAGTGTAGCATGAGTCAGGCCCATGAGTCAAACACATACTGCTTTGAATCCTTACTGTGGCACTTTCTGCCCCTAAACCTTTGAGCAAATGACTCAGCATCTCGGATACTCAGGTCCCTGGTCTGCAAAATGGAAGTAATGATGCTTTATTGTGGGGAGGATGGAGATAATACACTGTGTTCATTCCTAACAAATGATAAGTGCTCAGCAAAAATGGGTCATATTATTATTACTACTACTGCTTTTGTTGGGATAAATGAGATAATCTTTTCAAGTGTCTATTACAGGGAGAGGTACTAATAAATAATTATTAAATAACAGTTTTCTGTCTTACAAAGAGACTTAAAACTCAGTGGACAAGACAGAACAAATCATCTTTCCCTGCAAATCTGCTTCTCCTCCTCTTCTTTTTTCACCCTATTTATATGGCCACTCTGCACAGCATGCAGGATCTTAGTTCCAGGACCAGGGATGCCATAACAATGAAACTGCCGAATCCTAACCCACTGGGCCACCAGGGAATTCCCTTCCTCTTTCTTCGGTCAGTGAACGGCATCCACCCAGCCAGCTGGCTACCCATGCTGTGACAGGAGAGTCCTTGCGTCACTCCTCTTCCTCAGTTTTGACATTCACACAATCATTCACACAATCATGGAGTCCTGTCAATTCTAACTCCTGTATTTACTGAAAATCACCACTCACTAACAGATCCCCTAGTTTAGGTCACTATCAACTTTCATCTCATTTTACTCTAATGGCTTTTTAACTCTTTGTCTTCAGTTTTGACCTTTTCTATCAGATTCTTCACAAATAAGCTCAAAATGACCTTATCAATAGGCTAATCTCCTCATTATAATCTCCCTTTAAAAAACACCTCAAAGGTATTAAGCCGTTTCTCCTAGTCCACACAGCTCTCCACCAACAGCTTCTGCCTATTTCTCAGCTTTCACTTTCTGCCAGGCCCACGCACCTGACCAAGGCTTGTAGACCTGGGATGCAGCCTCAGGTACTCACAGGTGATGGGGATGATGTAGGTACTCAGGTACTTACAGGTGATGGGAAGCAGGCTAGGGTTAAAGAATGGTAGAAAGGTAGGGAGTGAAATAAACTCGAAGTGAATAATTGATGAAAAGGGCAGCTTGGAATGCTGGTCCATTTTCAGTAGAAAACAGAAACAAGGATCTTTAATATATCCTGACAAGCAGCTTGTAACCTTTGCATTAGACCTAAGGTGGTAAACTCCTGGATGAACGATATCTTATCTCTACATTCCTAGAGTTTGACACATCACAGATTCTCAGGAAATGTGTATGAAAAATGAGGGTTCTAGCACACCTAGATTTTATATAGACAAAACCTGGTGTTAACAATAGCTACATTTACTGAGCCTTTCTGCATGCCAAGCGTTATTAAGGGTTTCACATATAAAGTCACACTCGATCTTCACAGGACAAAATGACCAGCCTCCTCCCCCCACACCCCCATTTTTCAATGAAGAAATGAAGACAGAATAAGTCACTTTCTAGGTCAGAGCTAGTGAAGGCTGGTGGGGAAATTCATGTTTGTTCAGATATCAGAGCCCATGATTTTATTTGACCATCTTTTTAATCTGCAAAAGAAAGTACTATCAGGCCATTTGGGGATATGGGTATTATTTATAACACTCAACACTGATTTTTCAATAAGCATGTTTGAAAATTTTAAACAGATCAAGTGCACCAAGGTAAAGAGTAAAAAGTGTTCCTAAGATGCTGCTATTCTGGCTGGTGGGGACTTGAAATGGTAAAATGTACTGTCAGCTGAGTGTGAATTTCCATGTCACAGCCCATTTAGGTTAATGATAGTTAATTCAGAAACAATTCATACTTCCCCAGGCATCTTGCTACCCTGTAAATTCTAAAATCTCCACAGAGAAACTATAGTTGGAATGCACTTTGAGTTGATTGTAATACTCCTCTCAATCGTCTATTCTTGTTCTAAGAATCAGAAATTACATTTCATAATGAAAGACAATAGTAAAGACAAACCCTGCAGACAGCTTGAAAAAAATCTAGACATTTTGAAAAATTCTGAAACATCTAAGTGTTCTTGATGCTGCTGGACATGAACCAGGTCTGTAAGGACAGGGATCACTTGACACGCAGACTGCAGTGTTGCTAAGCACTGTCATAAAACGCGGCAGGAATGCCAGGCACATCTGCTGGGGGCATTTCCTAGCAGGGTTATCATGGGCTGCTGGCCAAGCCCTGGGATGATGCTTGTTCTCAAGACCCAGATGGTGTAACAATTGCCATTTTAATAGCTTTAAACCTGCATTCAGAGGAAAGCTTTAAAGCACACGTACAGCAGTAGGTTTGCATACTGGGAGCAAGAAAGGCAAATTCTTTGACTGGCAACTCTGTGGAATATACCTGGTAAACACATATATTATCTTGCTGTTTATTTTATTACAATTTTTGCAAAGACAGAATATGAGACTCTGTCCTGCCGCCGCCATCTCTCCCAGACTGCCACTGCTTTTGCTGCAGTAAACTCCCAGCCAGACCATCAGCAACCATGCTGGCCGCTGTCCAATCTGATCACTCACTACAGTTCAACTACAGTTTAGAGTCCCCTCCAAAGCCCCCCGTGGCTTCCCTCTGCCGTAAGCGGAGAGACCATCTCATCAGAGTGGCCTGGTTCTTGTCATCCGCTCCAGTTTAGTTCCCACCTCACCAGTTCTGGCAACCGTGAATGTTGAGAATGTCAGTTTTCCAGACCCACTGTGGCTCTAAGGTTGCCTAGCTCCCGCCTTTGTTTCTTCTTTCTCCCACTGTCAGGGAGCACCAGCTTCTCCTTCAGATCTCAGTTCAGTTTTCCCTGGAAGAGACCTCCCCAGGAAGGTCAAATCCCCCTATAATATGCTCTCTTAGCACTAAACACCTCTTGTTCTTGGCTTTGATCAACGTTTAGATTTCAATCTATTTGTAACATTACATGATGTCACTGTCCTAAGAAGACTGTAAGCATCACAAGAAGAGAGACTGCGTCTGTTTACCTTCAGTAGTATCTTCCCAGGAACCAGCACAGAGTGCCGCAATGGGCCAAACACAAGAATGTACGAAAATAAACTCAGGCTTTAATTCTGATGGACAAAGAAGTCAAGCTCCTTCTGTTAGGGTGCAGATTATTAAACACTTGCAAAAAGTTCCAAAAGGTGGCGAGATTATACATGAAAAGCTCCTTGCATGGGATCATATTACAGTTATTTAACAGAATCACAGAATTTCCGGTCTAGAGCTTGCTTAGAATAATATTTCTGATTTGAGGGACTTCTCTGGTGGTCCAGTGGCTAAAACTCCAAGCTCCCAATGCAGGTGGCCTGGGCTCAGTCTGGTCAGGGAACCAGATCCCACATGCCACAATTAAGAGTTTGCATGTTGCAATGAAGATCCCACATGCCACAATTAAATACACCCTAAATGCCACAACAAAAAGCAAAGATCCTGCGTGCTGCAACTAAGACCTGGAACAGCCCAATAAATATATATTTTTTTAAATTTCTGATTTGATTTTAGTTTGTGGAATGTCTATCTTCTGTCTTCCCCCTTTCTTCTTCCTCCTGTAATTTTAAAAACATCTTTATTGAGACATAATTAACATATCATAAAATTTACCCATCTACAGTGTACAATACAATGGTTTTACCATTCAGAATTGTACAAGTGTCATCACAATAGAAGTTTAGAGCATTTCATAATCTCTGAAAGAATCCCTGTACCCATTAGGATCATTACCCATCCTTCAGACATAGGCAACCACTAATTTACTTTCTGTCTCTATTGATTTTTATTATTGTAGCATTATGTATCAGTACCTCTTTATCTTTCACTATTAAATAAGGGCATCCATTGTGAGTATACCAGGCCTTCCCAGGTGGAACTAGTGGTAAAGACCCTGCCTGCCAATGCAGGAGACATAAGAGTCTGTGTTTGATACCTGGGTCGGGAAGATCCCCTGGAGGAGGGTATGACAACCCACTCCAGTATTCTTGCCTGGAGAAATCCCATGGACAGAGGAACCTGGTGGGCTACAGTCCACAGGGTTGCAAAGAGTTGGACACGACTGCAGTGACTTAGCATGCACACTTGCAGCCGGTGGACATTTGGGTTGTGTCTATTTTGAGGCTACTATTAATAATACTGCTGTAAACATTTGTGTACAAGTTTTTTTGTGTTATATAGTTTCATTTCTCTTAGGTACATACTTAAGGGTAAAACTGCTGGGTCACATGGTAATTCTGTTTACTATTTTGAGGAACTACAAACCATTTTCCAAACTGGCTGTGTCATTTTACATTTCTACAAGCAATATAGGAGAGTTCCAATTTCTCCAAATCCTTGTCAGCACTTGTATTATCTGTGTATTTATTTATTGTCTCCTAGCAGGTATGAAGTGGTATCTCATAGTGGTTTTTGATGTGCATTTCTCTAATGGTTAATGAAGTTAACCATCTTTTTATGTGCTTATTGGCCATTTGTATGGAAAATTGTCTATTTAGATCCTACCTATCTTTCAACTGAGTTGTCTTTTTATTATTTTGTTGTAAGGAAGTAACTTTGAAATCATTTTACTGGCTATTAGTCTCTGTAACAATGTGGAGAAGGAGACAGACAAGAACAAAAAAAAAATGTAAATTAGTTTTATATCAAGGAAGAAAACTATAGAATGAGACAAGATTAGAGATCCAAAGAATGTGCTAACCATCAGACAATTGTACTCATCTCCCATGCTAGTAAGGTTATATTTAAAATCTTGCATGCTAGGCTTCAACATCATGTGAACCAAGAACTTCTAGATGTCCAAGCTGGGTTTAGAAAACGAAGAGAAACTAGAGATCAAATTGCCAACATTTGCTGGATTATAGAGAAAGCAAGGGAATTTCAGAAAAACATTTATCTCTGTTTCATCAACTACACTAAAGCTTTTGACTGCATGGATGATGATAAACTGTGAAAAGCTCTTAGAGGGACAGCAATACCAGACCATCCTACCTGTCTCCTGAGAAACCTGTATGCGGGTCAAGAAGCAACAGTTAGAACCCTGTATAGAACAAGTGACTGGTTCAAGATCAAGAAAGGAGTATGACAGGGCTGTCCGCAGTCACCCTGTTCATTTAACCTATACTTTAAGCACATCATGAGAAACACAGGGCTGGCTGAGTTACAAGCTGGAATCAGGATAGGTGGGAGAAACATCAACAACCTCAGATATGCAGATGATACCACTCTAATGGCAGAAAGTGAAGAGGAAATAAATAGCCTCTTGAGGAGGGTGAAGGAGGAGAGTGAAAGAGCCGGCTTAAGACTATATATTAAAAAAACAAAACTGCTGCTGCTGCTGCTGCTGCTAAGTCGCTTCAGTCGTGTCCGACTCTGTGCAGCCCCATAGACGGCAGCCCACCAGGCTCCCCCGTCCACGGGATTCTCCAGGCAAGAACACTGGAGTGGGTTGCCATTTCCTTCTCCAATGCATGAAAGTGAAAAGTGAAAGTGAAGTCGCTCAGTTGTGTCCTACTCTTAGCAACCCCATGGACTGCAGCCTACCAGGCTCCTCGGTCCATGAGATTTTCCAAGCAAGAGTACTGGAGTGGGGTGCCATTGCCTTCTCAAAAAAAAAAAAAAACCTAAACTAAACTAAATCATGGCATCCAGCCCCATTACTGCATGGCAAATAGAAGGGGAAAAGGTGGAAGTAGTGACAGATTTTCTCTTCTTGGGCTCCAAAATCACTGCGGACAGTGACTTCAGCCATGAAATCAGAAGATGATTGCAGGAAAGCTATGACAAACCTAGAAATGTGTTGAAAAACAGAGACATTACTTTGCCAACAAAGGTACATTTGGTCAAGGCTATGGTTTTCCCAGTGGTCACAAAGAGTTGTGAGAGCTCGACCATAAAAAAGGTAATACCAAAGAATAGATGCCTTGGAACTGTGGTGCTGGAGAAGACTCCTGAAAGTCCCTTGGGCAGCAAGGAGATCAAACCAGGCAATCTTAAGGGAGATCAACCCTAAATATCCACTGGAAGGACTGATGCTGAAGCTGAAGCTCCAGTCTTTTGGTCATCTGATGTGAACAGATGACTCATTGGAAAAGTCAATTAATATTTATTGTTTGAAAATAGATCACACAGTGATATATCTGATGTTCCAAGGAAGGTTATGAGAACTATAAAGTGACAAGAAGATGGGGTTTAGAAGCAACGAGAACTGAGTTTGAGTCCCAACCATATTATTCCAGCTGTGAGATCTGAGGAAAAAAACTTGCCATCTCTTAACCTCAGTATCTTTTCCACAGAGTAGGGCTAATAACAGGTGCATCATTGGGTTAAATAAAATAACCAGTAAGAAAATGCCTGGCACAGGTTAGCTTCTTGAAAAGTCTTAGTTTCCTTTATTTTATGCAACATTGGTTTGGAAGTCTATATAACTTCATCTACCAATGTGAAAGGTAATTTTCAGAATCTACCTATTTCTATGCCAAAATTTTCTGTGTTGGAGTTCAAGATCGAGACCAAAAGGAAGTGAAAATAACAAAGTTCAGATCTCAGTGTAACTCTCTTGCTGCCCCTTGACTCGGTTTTGTTCCGTTTGAGTCTCGCTGAGAGGCAGTCCTGCGTAGTGGTTTGGAGTGCAGGCTCCAGCCTCAGAGCACACAGGCCTGGATCCTAGCTTCACTGGGTGATTCTTTAGGCAACTTACTTAATTAACACTGCAGCACCTCAGTTTTCTCATCTTTTAAATGAGGATAATGCTAGTACTAAGTTCACAGGACTATTAGGTGAACAAGTTTAGAATAATGCCTGCCACACAGGCATTCAATAGATGCTGTCTGTTATCAGCGATTGCACTTTGGGGGTTGAAAAATTTTCACTTCAGTTTTCCAAGTTACACCTAATGCTTCACGTAGAACAGCTAATCCTTATCTGACTCACCTTTAATGCTTTAATCAGCATAATATCATCATCATCAGCACAACTCCCTCTTAGACAGTGATTCCATGTACTCTGGCATAGTTCTTCGTGGTACTTTATAGTTACTAACTCCTTACTCTCACAATAACCATTATTTTCTTTCTCCCATCTTACAGACACAGAAACTGAGGCACAAAGAGGCAAAGCCATTTGCCTATGGTTACATGGCGAGTAAATAGTGGAATCAGGATTTGAATCTAAGCAGAATGGCTCTAATCTCTGCACTCTTAATAATTTAGTTATATTATCCACCCAAAAGTATATTAACACAGATGCCCCCAACATGATAAAGACATAAGTTTATACCCCAAAAAGTAAAACAATTATTTTAGGGATTCATGCTCTTCTATGTCAAAATACCAGAGAGAAACGGACCCTTCAGGATGAGGACCAGCTCTTCTAATTTCTAGTTTTGTGATTTTTCACTAAGCAGCTTAAGGTCTCATCTGTAAATCAGGGAAAAGTAACTCCTGCCCTACTTCTTACATTGGGCTATTTTGGGGATAAAATTGAATAAAATCACAAACTAGTATCTTATTTGAAAAACTAGATACTAAAAAAATTAAGCTAATAATAAAAAAGACTGTTTCACAAATTGCAAAGCTCTGTACAAATAGTTTTGTTTTTTTTTTAAAGTTCCTTTGAAAAGGCTTAAAAAATAGTCTTAACAGGCTCTCACCTAGACTTCTGAAATAGATTCCAGACACTACCCTGCCTCCAGTCTCTCACAATCGGAATCTATGCTTCACAAACCATCATCTGATCGGTTGTCTAAAAACAAGCTATTTTCCCTTTAAAATATATTTTAGAGAAATCAAATATCTACTAAAGTTATTATAAACTCCTTGGCTGTGAGTCTGGGGACTATGGAGATATGGATGAAAGCAAATCATAACTGAAGAGTAAGAATAAGCACTGGAATATATGGAGACTCATGGCTTAGTCCTAATTCTGAAAACAGGTAATCTTGGAGAAGCAATTTAATAGCCCTTTGGAGTATAATTTCTCATAGGTAGCACCTAGTATATATGTGTATCTATGTAGTTAATGAGATATTTCTTGAACACTGAGCATGAAATAATGAATACATTAATCTATAATCCATAGTGTAAGTCATAGCTCTGTGATTCTACTATTCAGCTTCTATTGCACACTGTACAAAAGCCTAGTCTTTAATCTTAACTCTACTACCCTCGCTGTTTGATTCACCTGGTGAACCTCTCCTGCTCACTTCAACCTCAGCAGTCAATCACCTTCTTATCTGTAAAGGTTCACCTTAAAGGCCAAGAGTCTAAGAAACCATCCCTAATCCCTGAACGAGATGGTTTTCCATCCTCTTTTGAACCCCTGTAACATTTTTTCTCTCTCTCCGATATATTTCTGCCCGGTCTGATCTTCCAGACAACAAATTCTATCTTCACTGATGCTCGAGGGTAAGCTGCTTAAGAGCAAGGCCTGTGTTTTTCTCCTGGTTTCTCCTGTAAAGGCCAGCAGTGATTGATGAGACATATGCTCCTACAGGAAACAAATAGTTTCCCTTTAGAGGGTTAGATCTTACTGTTTCCAACTGACTTAAACTAAGGTGAGAGGAGTCAAGACCCATAAAGATCACACGCTGTTTTCTGACAAGGCGCATCAGGCAACCACCCTAGAATGGTGCAGCAGCACAGGGATGCTCTCACCATCACATAATAGAAACAATCAAATAATGGACGAATGATGAGAAACTGCTATTAATACAGCTGACCCTTTAACTACATTGGTTTGAACCATGTGGGTCCACTTACACAGATTTCTTTTCAAGTAAATACTAAGCCACAGATCTGAAGGAACCCCAATCACAGTGGGCCTTATAACTATAAGCTATACACAGATTTTCCACTGTGCAGAAGATTGGCACCCCTAACCAACACATTTTTCAAGAGTCAATTGTACTTTATAATGAGACAATAATGGATATGTTAGGTTGAGCCTGATGAAATTTTTACCCTCGAGAACAACAATTTGATATAATTTAATTTGCTAATTTATGTATTATCTATCTCCCTTCCCCCATTTACTCATGAATAAGTCTCTACAAATGCAGGCATTTTGGTACATTTTGTTCACTTTTATATCTCCATTGCCTGGAACATAGTGGCAACTGGCAAATATATTCTGAATTAATGAATGAACTTACTAAGCACCAACTATGTGCCTATACTCTATACTTTATTGCCTATTTGTTTCCTCACCCTGATTACTCCCATTCTTCAGGTGAGTAAACTGACACTCGATGAGGTCTAACTAGCCCAAGTTAAACACAATCTTAAGCAATAATTTATGCTAAGTCATTTATATTTATGCTATAGAAGTTGTTCAAATTCAGGCTGCTGCTGCTAAGTCGCTTCAGTTGTGTCCAACTCTGTGCGACCCCATAGATGGCAGCCCACCAGGCTCCCCCATCCCTGGGATTCTCCAGGCAAGAGCACTGGAGTGGGTTGCCATTTCCTTCTCCAATGCATGAAAGTGAAAAGTGAAAGTGAAGTCGCTCAGTCGTGTCCAACTCTTAGCGACCCCATGGACTGCAGCTTACCAAGCTCCTCCATCCATGGGATTTTCTAGGCAAGAGTACTGGAGTGGGGTGCCATTGCCTTCTCCTCAAATTCAGGCTATCTTTCCTCAATTGACTAGATCATGCATATTCTGTTGGAAATGGTAAAAATAAATTACAGAATACTAAAAAGAGGTCATGGGGGAAGGAAAAAATAAATACCAGTCAACAAGTTTGGGAAGGCTTTTATTCCTATTAAAATGCAGCATGAAACAATATCTAAAAATTACTCCCAGCCTTTCATGTCCTCTGCCTGTGCTGCCTTCTTGGCAACAGGGTAGATGATAGATGGCTTTTGTTTGCAGCCTACAACTGAGCCTCTGTGGGACTATCAGCCTCTCCCAACAAGCAAAGGAGTGTTCTCACTCTTCTCACCATCTTCTCCATGGATGAAATCAGGGTCTCACACTTACAAAACCCTATTTCTTTAAAAGACGTTTCCCTAACCTACCTATGGAAAAACAATGTCCAAAAGAACAAGTTAATAGTATTTTTAAATGAAAGAAGGAGTTTGAGTTTGAAATGTGCTGATGTTCCTCATCCCCTTTCAGTGCAAAGATGCAGTTTATTGTTTGGAAAAGGAATGGTGTGACCCTGGAACACTTTGCTCAAGAACAATGGTCCTAATCTGTTGTTCCTGATGCCTCATGTAGGATTTGTGTAAGAGTGGACCTTGATAATTTCCACTTTTGCTTAAATGTCCTTTTCCTTCCTCCTGAATTAGTTCATTTTCTAGGACATGGACCCTAAGCCAGTCTGATATATACTTTCTAAAAGTTGAAAGAAGATAAATGGATGATTTTTCAAAATCCTTCAAGTAAAATGAACAATTCTATGCTATCATAAAATCACAGTGACCCTCCCAAGTGATTAATTTTTTGAGATTCATAAGAGATTTTGAAACAGAGGTGGGGTAAAGCCCACATGTCTTTTGAGAACTTGCAATCTAACCTTGGAAGTGCCAGGCTACAAAACAGGAAGGTAGATTATGAGCAAAGGCTGGGAGTCAGGCCAAATGAGATCAGTCTCCAGGCCTAGGACAGACTAGTGACTGGCCTCTGGCAAGTTAATTAATGTCCTTAAGCAAGTCTGCGCTTCCCAGGTAAGGAACTCACCTGCCAAGGCAGAAGAAATCGTTTAATCCTTAGTCAGGGAAGATCCTCTAGAGAAGAAAACAGAAACCAGTCCAGTATTTTTGCCAGGGAAATCTCTTGGACAGAGAAGCCTGGCGGGCTACAGTCCATAGAGTCTCAAAGAGGTGGACATGACTTAGTGATTGAACAACAACAAGGCAAGCTTTCCTCATGTGTAAAAGAAAAATATTGCCACCTACACTATGAGGATCAGAAAATAAATGTAGAACACAGCACAGCACATGGTATACAGCAAAAGCTCCATAAGTATTAAATAACAAGATCTCAATTAGGTAGGACACATAAGGAGGGAAAGTTCTCTAAAACTGACTCTCTCCTAATGCTCTAGCCCCTGGGTAAGTTTAAATAAGTCTTATTATAAACAAAGGAATACATTTAGTATCTATTTCTTTGCCTCTAGAACTAATTCAGCACTACCTTAGCCTAAAGAAACCCAATTTAAACAAGATTTAAAAGAGAGATTGCTTCTTTAGTCCCAGACAGCACAATTCAAGAAAGCAGGAGGACGCTCTGTTCCTTAGGTCATTTGCTACGTGGATGGGTCATTCGCTATAAAGAATAGCTTCCGCTGTCTCAGAGATCGAGATTCAAAGAGAAGTAAACACAACAACTGATCCAAAATATAAACAATTCATCCCTAAAAGGAACATTGGATGAAATAACCAGGATTCTCACCAGTTTGGAGCTTTCACTTTCAGGAGATTGTTTAAGACCGACTTCAAGACTGGAGTCTTCCTCACCACTAACCAGTTCAGTGCCGCTCTGATCCTATGAGACATTAAAAAAAAAAGTGGCAAAGATGTCATTCTTCACTCACAGTCACCTAAACTGTACTTTATCAGAGTTGCTTGCTTTATTGTTGTAGTGGATATTGTGGATGTGGTTTCCTCTTTTCTTCCTTTCTAGGAGAAGGCCTTTCTTTTTTTTTCAGATATCTATCTGTGGCTCAGAGATATACCTAAGAGAAAGCTGATCCCTACTCTCTGCCCTGAATACTCATTGGAAGGACTGATGCTGAAGCTGAAGCTCCAATACTTTGGCCACCTGATGGGGAGAGCCAACTTACTGGAAAAGACCCTGATGCTGGGAAAGATTGAGGGTAAGAGAAAAAGGGGATGACAGAGGATGAGATAGTTGGATCACCGACTCAATGGAGATGAGTCTCTGGAAGATTGTAAAGGACAGGGAATCCTGGAGTGCTGCAGTCTATGGGGCCGCAAAGAATCAGACATGACTGAGTGACTGAACAGTGATGACGACTCTCTGCCCCCAGAGTAGGCCTGATTGTCTTAAGGCTAATCTCAATTCTTTTGGCCAATGATTCTGCCAGGAATGGGTATGTGGTCCAGTTCTTGTCAGTGAGGCACCAAGAGAGGTTTCTTAGAGACTTCTGAAAAGGTCCTTCCTAGATCTTAAAAGAATCACAAGAAGTCCCCATGGCTCCCAAATTAACAAGAGAGCATAAAAAGCAAATAGCCACAGACAGCCATCCCATAGCCAGAAGCAAACTAGATTGAATGACAGAGCAAAGACAAAGATGGGAGAACTGGTTCTCTCATGACAAAACCAGGGCATTGCACCAGCCAGACCTGACGCTCAGCTTTATTCTTAGCAATCGTTTTAAGGAGAACTAATACACTTATTTTGGGGCTTCCCTGGTGGCTCAGACGGTAAAGCGTCTGAGACCTGCAATGCAGGCGGGTTCAATCCCTGGGTTGGGAAGATACCGTGGAGAAGGAAATGGCAATCCACTCCAGTACTCTTGCCTGGAAAATTCCACGGACTGAGGAGCCTGGTAGGCTACAGTCCATGGGGTCACAGAGTCAGAGACGACTGAGCAACTTCACAGTCACAGTCAATACACTTATTTATTGCTTCAGTCAGTCTGAATTAGCTATGCTGTCCTCTCCAGTCAAAACTTTCAGAGACATTGGCTTATCTTCTGCACAAGGCTAAACTATTTGATAAAAGCTTACATTTATCTTGTTTATCTCTAAAACTTAGGTACTGAGTACTCTGCCTGGCAGATGGAAAACATTTGATAAATACTGGGTTGGAATACAGTACTTGCTTTCTTGATGATTCTTTTCTGAAAATTCCTAAAAATATTTACTTAATGTAAATGAGACATCTGGTAATAATAAGCCATATTAAAATTCCAAGGCACATTAGGCATCTTCTCAATTGAATTATGATATATTAAATATTATAGTTATTTGCTTTGCTTTCTGGGGGCACATAGAGGAGAATAAGGATAATAAATAGACTATCTACATTATATTTATATGGATTTTTATTTTAAAACACCACCATCTGGGATTATTACAAATTCAGGTGGGACTGTTTATAGAGAAATTGTTTTGATTTTGAGACATTCAACATCATAATTTAAGAAGTACAAATTAAAGCAAAGATATGACATTCTTTCATCTATCAAATGGACAAGCAAATAGAGAACATTCAGTATTAAAAATGGTGCAGGGAAATAAGAATTTTTGCACACGATTGAAAGTGTAAATTAGCACAATCTTTTCAGAAAAGAGCCCCACACAGCATATAGATATCAGTTCAGTTCAGTCACTCAGTTGTGTCTGACTCTTTACAACTCCATGGACTGCAGCACACCAGGCCTCCCTGTCTGTCACCAACTCCGAGAGTTTACTCAAACTCATGTCCATTGAGTCGGTGATGCCATTCAACCATCTCATCCTCTGTCATCCCTTCTCCTTCCACCTTCAATCTTTCCCAGCATCAGGGTCTTTTCAAATGAGTCAGTTCTTCGCATCATATACATATAGATGCAGGGGAAATACTTGCAAGCATATAGCACAAAATTTTTAAATTGTGTACTTCTGGGGTGTAGGATTAGGGATTGGGGAATTTTGCCTTAGTTATTTCTACACTGTTCAATTACAGAAGAATTAGTATGTATTAAAGAATTAATTGATGCTTTCAAATTGTGGTGCTAGAGAAGACTCTTGAGAGTCCCTTGGACTGCAGGAGATCAAACTGCCAATCCTAAAGGAAATCAACCCTGACTATTCATTGAAAGGACTGATGCTGAAGCTGAAGTTCCAATACTTTGGCCACCTGATGGGGTGAGCCTAATCACTGGAAAAGACCCTGATGCTGGGAAAGACTGAGCGCAAGAGAAGAAGAGGGTGACAGAGGATGAGATGGTTGGATGGCATCACAGACTCAATGGACATGCGTTTGAACAAACTGTGGGAGATATTGGAGGACAGAAAAGCCTGGCATGCTGAAGTTCACAGGGTCACAAAGAGTCGGACATGACTCAGTGACTGAACAACAACGAACCAATTGCCAGTTATAAAACAATAAAGGAGAGTTATGAGAAATATCCAGAAGAAAAAAAAATTCAAGAAGGTAAGTAGCATGGGCTTTAGAATTGGCCAGATCTGAACTCAAGTCTCAACTTTGCCATGAGAATTATAAGATTATCTGCAAGTTACTTTCTAAATCTGAGTAGAGTACACTCATGAACAACGTGAGGATTAGAAACACAGATCCTTCCCACAGTTGAAATTTCGTGTATAATTTATAGTTTGCCCCCTGTATCTGTGGTTCTTTGGCATCCAATCACAAATTGGGTAATCCTGCAGTATTTAATACCGGAAAAATCTACGTAAGTGGACCCACAAAGTTCAAACCATGTTGTTCAAGTGTCAACTATACTTTTTTTTAAAGTATAGATTAAAATATCAAGTTAAAAATACTGTCCCATCAGGTTGTCTTAAAGAGTAATGCACTAACTTCTAAAATGTCTATTAGCACAACACTAGTTGCTGCACTCAATATGCCAGCAATCTGGAAAACTCAGCAGTGGCCACAGGACTGGAAAAGGTCAGTTTTCATTCCAATCCCAAAGAAAGGTGATGCCAAAGAATGCTCAAACTACCGCACAATTGCACTCATCTCACACGCTAGTAAAGTAATGCTCAAAATTCTGCAAGCCAGGCTTCAGCAATACATGAACCGTGAACTTCCAGATGTTCAAGCTGGTTTTAGAAAAGGCAGAGGAACCAGAGATCAAATTGCCAACATTCGCTGGATCATGGGAAAAGCAAGAGAGTTCCAGAAAAACATCTATTTCTGTTTTATTGACTATGTCAAAGCCTTTGACTGTGTGGATTACAATAAACTGTGGAAAATTCTGAAAGAGATGGGGACACCAGACCATCTGGCCTGTCTCTTGAGAAACCTATAGGCAGGGCA